>NW_025336273.1:378660-485640 GCF_004798865.1 Varanus komodoensis | reverse complement strand
CCGGAGCCGGAGCCGGAAGTCCCTTCCCCTCCCCCGCAACAGGAGCCGGAGCCTGAAGAGGAAGGCTCTGCTCTTTCCCCCTCAGAAGCAGCCATACCCGCGCAGCCGGAGGGCACAGCCGTTCCCGCCACTGCGGAGGACGTTCCAGCCACGGAGCAGGAGGGTGTCGAGCCTTCCCTTCCGGGTGGGCTGCACCTCCCCTTCCCTGGTCCTCTCGGTGAGTAACGTCCCCCGTGTCCCCCGCGTGGAGCCAGGCCTCCCTGGGGCAGTGCCTGCGGTGCCCAATGCCTCCATGCCCGTCTGTGGGAGCCTCCCGGCAGAGGGCTCCTCGTGCCCCCAGCTGGCAGATATTGTGCAGCGATGTAAGACAGGCCCTACTGGATCAGACCCCTGGTCCACCGGTTCCCACACTCCACACACATGGGGGCAAGCCAGCTGCCACAGGACCCCCCCCCCCAGCAGGATGGGTGCAAGCCCTCCTCCTGCCCAGCTCCTCAGCAGCTGGGGCAGGCAGACACGCCACCTCTGGGCACGGAGGGGGCCCATGGCCAGCAAGGCTAGTGGCCACTGAGGGCCTCCTCCCTCGTTAATGTGACCATTGCCCCTTCTAAGGCCATCCAGATTGGCAGCCCCATAGTTCAGCTATACGCTCCATGAAGAGGGACTTCCTTTGACCTGTCCTAAATCTCCGACCAGTCAGCTTCATGGGAGCCCCTTTGGGTTCATGGGTTATAGGGGAGGGAGGAAAATGTCTCCCTCTTTCTTTTTTTCTTGATGGATTTCCCACAATAAGGAAAAAGTCGGAACAGCAGTGGGAAAACACTGGAAGGCTACGAGTGGACCATGATAGTTTGTAGAGCTTGGTGATTAAAATTTGGTGATGGACGCAGGGTGAGAAAACCTCACCTGGGGACAGTGTTAGTCAAAGAACCAGAAGTGGAGACATAATCTATGCAAGCAACACACCAGCTGAAGAGTGAAGCTGAGAAAAACAGCCGTTAAAGCTGCCCATAAAACCCAGTAGTTACTGGGAGAAGCCTGGGAGATGTTAGGGAGGCTGAAAGGAAACAAGGGGGAATAGAAACATAGGAAGCTTCCTCAGACTGAGCTGGATCTCTGGTCCATGGAGTTCAGTGTGCCAACACGGACTAGCAGCGTTAGCTCTCTGGGATTTCCAGCAGGAATAATCTCAGTTTCACCTGCAGGTGCTGTGGACCGAAACTGGGTTCGTCAGCCTGCAAAGCTGGCGCTGTGGCACCGGGCTGCATGGGAGAAGCCGCCTCCTTCCCCAAGACTTGGCAGGGTTGTTGGAGCGCACCGCTTGGGGTCGATGAAAGGATTTCTTTCCAAATCAGGAGGCAGAGTACTGGGAATGTAGAGCAAGTCGGGAAGCGGTCGAAACACACCTGTCCATTATTTCGTCGTGTGTCTCTAAGACCAGAAAAGGAATTGAAATAATGGCCCTGTTTTTCTTTTTGCAGGACAACTCCTCAACAGAAAGATTAAAGGATTCTTGCATGTATTGGCTAGACATTGTCAGAAGCTGGGAGGCACTTGTAAACCACACAAAGCACAATGCAAAGTTAGAATCCAGATTCTGGTCCCCTGCGGTCCTGGAAGGAAATGCTGCCTTCGTGCGTGACATGGCAAGCCGCCCAAACGTGCTGGCATGAATCTTGCATTGATCATATCTTAAGCAAGAGAGAAAATCTTGCAGGAACCCGGGCTGAATCTGTACAGAACTGAAGCCCGAAGCAGCAAACCACTGGGGTCCACTCACGACTTTCACGTTTAAATAAAATTGAAATTTGGAAGCCTATTTTTAAAGCCTTTGTTCCAAAATACGATCCAGTCATGATGGCACTGTTGCAAGGCCCTTTGGAGGGCTGACTTGACGGGAGTGCCTTTTTGCATGACATTGTGCTGATGCTGAAGCTAATCAGCAGGACTGCATAGGAAATACCTCTCCGTTTACAAACACTCAAAACCTTCCTGCTCTCTCACCCCAAATGCCAATAAGAGCACATTTTCTCAGAAAAGTGCCACCATTCCTGAACTTATGCGTGCATTCAAAATACCATTTTAAGTTGAAACATCAACATGCATATTTCCCACCCCGACCCGCTGACCCACCTAGCATGCCTTGGTCCATTGGGTGAAAGTGCACAACCTGGAAAAATGTATGCACAGCACATCCATGTGGCAGGTGAACCAAGTTTTGAAGTGTAATTTTGGGGAATTTTGGTGAGCATTGCTTTGCATCCATTCTGAACCTGCACAGTCTGGGTAAGGGGAGTGACCACCAGTGGTACCTTAGGAATGGACCTGGGAATCTATTTCTAGCCCATGCAAATTGCTCAGGTCTTCAGTCCCAAGCCTCTTCCATCCAAGTTCTGCATCGGCCTGTGACTGAAACAAAAAGCACAAACATTTGCATTTATTTCTGCATGCATTTTTCTCCTCATTGTCACTTTTAGTCAAGTTCCTACTAGCATACAGGTTTTTAATTAAATCTTCATTGATATATGTATTTCAAGCTGACAGCTGTTTTGCAGCTTTCAGAAAGCTTTGCCATCTGAAGGGAAGCTGTGTTCTGGTCCAACTCGTAGTTTGGGTTGCCCAAGTTTGGCGGGTTTGCCTAAAAAAAAAATTCCCTATCCTTACGGTATATGAGGGACTCAATGTAACATAGAAACATAGAAACAGAGCAAGTCAGAAGGGGTCTCCCGGGCCATCTAGTCTGACCCCCAGCTCCAGCCAGCTCCGTTCACAACATGCCCACCATGTGCATGTCCAGCCTGTCCTTGAACACCCGCACCGAGGGGGCCTCAACCACCTCCCGAGGAAGCCCATTCCACACCCTCGGGGTCCTGACTGTCAGGAAGTGCTTCCTGGCATCCAAATTGAACCTTGGCTCCCTGAGCTTGGCTCCGTTGGAGCGCGTCCTGCCTTCCTCTGCAGGGGAGAACAGGTCTCTACCCACCTCCGTGTGACACCCCCTCACATACCTGTATGTCGCCAACAGATCCCCTCCGAGTCTCCTCCAGGCTGAAGAGGCCCCTCAGTCTCACCTCATACGGCTTCCCCTGCAAACCGGCCACCACCCTTGTGGCCCTATGCTGTAGACTGTGAAAATGTAGATTGTGAAAATCTGGAGTTGTGATCTAAGTATGCAAAAATAGAATAAAGAAAGTCAAAGGTGGTAGAAGAAGAGGAAGGCAACTAGGAATGACTCCCCCAAGCAAGCTACCGCCTGGAGTTTACAGGAGCTGAGCAGGGTTGTGAAGGACAGGAGATTTTGGAGCACGCTTCTTCATAGGGCTCACCGCAAGTTGAAAACAATTTGGCGGTACATCAAAACAACAACAATAAAGAGGCGACTGCTTATTTGGCCTCAGATACCAAATATCCACAGTTGTGGAGGATGTGTGAACATGCTGTACTGCGGAAGGTCTCGCCTAGCGATCAGAGGAGGTTTATGGAGAGGCAGCCTCTCCCCTGAGAAGCCGGGGGAGGGGACATGGGCAGATGCTGTGCCTGCAGCAGGCCGCTGAACCAAAATCGACCTTGGAGGGGCTCGCCAGCTGCATTCCAGTGGTTGCTGCCAGTCGCAAAGTCACGTCTGACCCATCGCTACCCCACGGACAACATTCCTCCAGGCCTTCCTGTCCTCCACCATCACTTGGAGTCCAGCCATGCCTGTACGCACCACCCCAGAGACCCCGTCCAGCCACCCCATCCTCTGCCGTTCCCTTCTCCTTTTGCCTTCAATCGTTCCCAGCATCAGGCTCTTCTCCAGGGAGTCCTTCCCTCTCATTAGGTGGCCAAAGCATTTGAGCTTCATCTTCAGCATCTGGCCTTCTCAAGAGCAGCCAGGGTTGATCTCCTCTGGGACTGACCGGTTTGATCGCCTTGTGGTCCAAGGGACTCACAGGAGTCTCCTCCAGCCGCATTCCAGTGGTGGATGAGGCCAAAGCTGAGGGGATGCAGCAAAACCAAACCAGGATTCCTGCATATTTGAGCTTAAAGCTCAAATTTAGAAACCGTTTCGAAAAAGTACCAAAGCAGGGAAGCCCCCAAAGGTGTCATGGTTGGGAGAAGGGAGGAAGGCCATCTCCGGAATCACGGAGGCAGTGCCGCCCGTAGGCTCTGGTCCAGCTAGGGCAGGATCCTGTTCTCACAGGGGCCAAGCAGCTGCCCACACAGGACCCACACGAGCGGACAGGAGTGCGCCAGTGCTCTCCCACCTGTGTTCCCCAGCAACTTGGCTATGCAGGTATATTGCCTCCAACAGCGGAGGCGGGACAGGGACATCAAGACCAGTGGCCAGTAAGAACGTCTCTTGCCACTGCCGCCATCACAAGTTGCTTTTGCTTCTCCTCTTTGTTGCCCGAGTTGCCATTTCTTGCTGGCTTCCTGGGCGACCAGCCTGTGAGGAAATTCCTAGTGCCACTTAATGCTTCTCCATCGCACCTCCAGAGTTGCCTGGGCCACATTCTGAGGCGGGAGAATAAGCACGTGGCCACAGCGAGGAGACAGAACAAATGCCCTTGTGCCACGGGCAGGTGGCAGCCCATCCCTGGCTGGGATGCCTGGCCTTCCCAGAGAGCTGGACTGGGATCCCGGAGCTTCTAGGCAGTCTAAAAGGAGGGCATTGACGGCACACCAGTTCAGGGAGCTCAGAGAACAACTGAAAAAGGCTTTGGAGATGCATTAGACGGTGAAAGGCTACTCTAAAGGGCTATTTATTTATATTTACATCCTGCCTTCTTCCCACTGTGGGACTCAAGGTGGCCACATGCGGTTCCCAGGTGCTCTCCCCTCCAAGTTGAGGCTAGCCCCTTCAAGATGGTGGATGCCAAGTATGTGCCTTGAGGCCATACCTTGGGCTCTGGGTGGACCGGCTCCTCATGTCATTTATTGAGATAAGAGTCTGGCATGCTGAGCGGGAATCTGCAGCAGGTCCAGGATAGCTGTATGGTTTGCCAAGCGTCCGGGACAGTGAAAAGGGCAAACCCCAGACCATTCACGGAAGCGCTGTGCCATCAAACGTTCTCCTTGTAACTGTATACATGGGAACATTGTACTGAAGGACCACTAGGTGGTGGCCAGTTTGCAGGGGATGCCGTATGAGGAGAGGCTGAGGGAGCTGGGTCTGTTCAGCCTGGAGAGGGGGAGACTCTGAGGAGACCTGTTCATGACATCCAGGTATGTGATGGGTGCCACGCAGAGGTGGGTCATGACCTTCTTCTCCCTGCAGTGAGGGCAGGACACGTTCCATTGGAGCAAAGCTCAGAGAACCAAGATTTAGGGTGGATGCCAGGAAGTACTTCCCAATGGTTAGGACCCCAAGGGCGTGGAATGGGCTTCCACGAGAGGTCGTTGAGGCCCCATCGGTATGGGTGTTCAAGGACAGGCTGGACCTGCACATGGTGGGCATGTCATGAGCGGAGCCAGCTGGAGCTGGGGGTCAGACTAGATGGCCTAGGAGGCCCCTTCTGACTCGCTCTGTCTCTATGTTTCTAATTAGCATAAGTCACTTTTCTGTGCCTTCAGATCCCCTCCAACTCATGGCAACCTTACAATTGAAAGCCCTCCAAAATGTCCTACTCCTGACATCCCTGATCAGCTCCCATAATCCCAGGGCTGTGACCACCTTTAAGGAGTTGATCCATCTCAGGTTCGGTCTTCCTTTTCTTCTCCTCCCTTTGACTTTCCATAGCACAAGTATCTTCTCTGGTGGGCAGGTTTTATCCCCAGTTTTTCATGCCTAAAAATACTTCCCTCTGTTGAATTAAAAAAGAAAAATTGCAACTAAGGAAAACATTATGGAGTCGAAAGAACATCTCTGCCGATTTCTCGCACCCCTTCACGAGTGGTACCTTCTTATCTCTGGGCAAAGAAAGGGAGCAACGGATAATGCGGAGGAGTTGCGGGCAGATGTCAACCGTAAATCGAAAACCGTTTCCTGCAGGGCTGACAGCGCTTGTCGTTTTCTCTGCCGCAGTATTTGAATCAGGAAGATGAGAAAACAACGGCCTCATAACGCTGGCGGCAAATGCTGAGACTCCGCTTGCTTAAGGGAGCGGTTTCTGCTCAAAGACCAGCAAGAGGTTTTTCTGAAACCTCCCATATCAGAAAGGTAAATATTTTGGATTTCTTGCTGGCAGTCTGTGTATGTGTTCAGCAGAGGGTGGAAGGCTATGCTTTTTTTAATGAGCAGAACATTTTAAAATTGCTCTTGATCCTTGATGATTCCAAAGCAGCACAGAAATATGAGCAAAAGAATGCACAACACCACAAAAACACGAAGACCAGACGGTTTCCCATGAATTTCAAGGCAAGCTTAAAGATCCCAAGTGGGTTTACCAGGTGAGCTGTTGAGGGTGGGGAAGGGGGCACCACAATGTGGAAAGCTGCAATGCAACTGGAGGGTGTTTTCTGCCATGAATTCAGTGTGGGTCATTTACACATGCAAGGAGCTGAGTAGTGGCGTTAAGCAATGAGGACCTTTCATCTGTACTTCCTCACAGAGGAATCAGAACAGGTTGTGTTTTGGTCCAATTGATTTTTTAAATTTTTGCAAATCATAGGCATGAGAGAGAGAGAGAGAGAGAGAGAGAGAGAGAGAGAGAGAGAGCACTGTATATATTTCATTAATAAGTAAATAAGTATATAAAGGACTCAAGAATTTTCTCTGTGATGGGATATTTTCCTGGAGCCTAGAAATCCAAGGAAGTCTTGTTGGGAAGGGTATCAGAGAAAATAGAAACTGGAAAAAGTGCTTTGATTATAAAATTGCAGAAAAGTGGGCCATAGATGAAGTGGAAGGAAGGGAGGAAGGGAGGGAGGGAGGGAGGAAGAATGAGGCTAAACTGGAGAATATTCATGGAAGCCATTTTCCCCTACCTATGCACAAGTTGCGCAGTCCAGATCTTTTGTGAGATTTGTTTGAGAGGTGAAGCAACTTTTGGAGCAGCTAGGGAGAGTGTTGCTCGTGTAGTTAAATTGGGACCTGTAGTCTGGGAAACAGAGAGGGTTTTGCTCCTCTACGTGACCGGCTTCCTGAAGAACTGGGTGCCCTAGACCTTTTTGCGCAGGCCGGCTGGTGGGTGGCACGAAGCATCGTATGCAGAATGTTGCTCTCAGGGACAGAACTGCTGACTGACAGCCTCAACATTTAGGCAAGGAAATGGCTAGTGAGGAAGAAAGAAAGCAAACAAGGCCTGTCTGAGTAAAATTTCCCAAGGAAAGGAAGTTTCTGGAAAAGAATGGGTATATGGCAGAATGAGGAACTGAATGTAGCTGCTGGAGATAATGGAGGGGCAGAGTGTGATAAGGTTGTGGTACACCTGGAGATTTAGGACACACGCCCCGTATGAGTAACTGATGGGATTTTTCATAGTCTTGGTTGTTCTGGTGGGTATTCATAGAAACATAGAAACAGAGCGAGTCAGAAGGGGTCTCCCGGGCCATCTAGTCTGACCCCCGGCTCCAGCCGGCTCCGCTCGCGACACGCCCACCATGTGCAAGACCTTATCTGTCCTTAGCCCCTGTGTGCACTGGAAGAGTTGGGTGGGAACCTCAGCTGCTCTCCCACGTGGGTGGTTTTTGTAGTTGCTGTTCTTCGTTGTTTGAATAAAGGGATCTTCAGTTTCCTGCCTCAGCTCTTGTGTGAGCTGGGAGGCACCTGTAAGGCATGCCAAGCAAAATCCGAATCCGGGATACAGGTCTAGCCTCCTTCAGTCCTGGAAGGAGCTGCCGACTGCGTGAGCAACACAGCTGGCCACGCGAACCTGCCAGCGTGAAGGTTGCATTGACTGTACCTTGAGAAAGAGATAAACCTTTGCAGGAAGCGGGGAAGCAGAAACGTAGTGAAACTAACTTCAGCATTAAAATGGGGAATGTTTCTTCCCCAATTCATGAGGCTGTATGTATCAGAGAGGAACAAGTTCTCACTGTCTTGATGGCTATATAGTCGCACCAGTAGCCTTTGGAGGCCATTTGCTGGGGCACATGGGGTAGGATGTTGCTGCTGCCCTCATGTTCTAAATTTGCAAGTGATGCCTGCATCCTCCCTCCCGCCCTCCCGCCCGCCCTCCCTCCCTCCCTCTCTCTCTCTCTCTCTCTCTCTCTCATACACACACACACACTCGTGTAAACCTTTAGATTTCTCCCAGTTGCCACAGCCTCCAACCATTGCAACAGAATCACAGCCAACTGCCCGTTTCTTTTTGTGGAATGCTGAGCGAATTCCGCATTTAAAGGCATCGTGTCGCCCTGCGAGGGGCTTCTGTGAAGTTACAATGACCTGGCATGGCTGTATTCTGCCACAGGCTTCCATTCTTCAGTTCTAAAGTTCCTCCCCATGAGAGTTGCACCATATGTTGTTGTGGGCCTCGAGAAAGTTTCTGGACAGCAGAGAATCGAGTCTCCTCCTTGCATCACGGACTGGAATCTCCAAGTGCCACCCGTTCGCATCCTAGATGGGTTCGTAAATGCTAAGATTCTGTCTGAACCTCTGTTTCTTTTCCTCAGTGAGTCATTTGCAAGGATACTGAGATCCCAGCTGTCCTGCAGCCATGAAGATCTGTTACTGCCTCTCTGCCCTCGTCTTCTTCTTGTTCCAGGTCATTCAAGGTGAGTGATGCTGAACACTTGCGGGGTGCAAAGGGTCCTTCGAAGCACCCCTGTTTTGTAGAGAGCTTTGTCTTATGGCCACCGAAAAATTGCACTCTGTTCATGCTTTTAGGGAGGTGAGGCTTGGAGTAGCAATGCTTGAGTAGAAAGGGGGGGGGGGGGACAGAGAAGCTTTACCTGCTTGATTCCCATACTGGACTGCCGCCTTTTACTCATGTACCTCTTTTGACCCTTTGACGTGGCTTCCAGACAAGGCTTTCCTTGCTCCCTTGCCCTGTGTCTTTCCGCCACTTCATCCACCTTTGTTCTTTCCATGGAGAATCTCGTAGACTAGAAATTATGAGACCCCTGCACAGCGCCTTCCGATGAGTCGCTCTAGGACCTCTGGGTGAGACGATCCCTGCCAGAATCCGTCCCTCCAAACACTCGCAGGCTTCCACTTGCGCTTGGCCTGGTCTTCCAAAGATGAGAGCAAAGTTGCAAATGCTGGTGGAATCCCAGCTGCACGATGGGAAACTTCTCCTGCATCAGCGGCTGCAGGGCGAAGGCTGTGGAAGAGGGAGGTTGCTTGCACAGTGGTCATGCGGGGGGGGGGGGCTTCCTGGTGACCCCCTTGTGACCGGCCTTCTTTGGGGCCAACTGCAGCTGCTCAGATGGTGCGTGAAAGGGCTGCAGCTTGCACCGCACAGGAGCTTGGTTCCTGGCAAAGAATGGGGACTCTGGCCTGGCATCCAGGGAGCCGAGCCTGGGAAATCCAATGGCTTCCCACCCCCAGGTGGATTCCGCACACATCCCTACTAGTACCGCCCCCCCCCATCTGAGGCACCCCAAGTCCCCTTGCTGCCGCTTTGTCTTTCCACCTCCTGGGAACGATCTGCTCTTCCAACCAGCAACTTGTGCCTCCTCCAGAGGGGAGGGACCACCCAGCCGCCTGAGACCCATTTTCCTGGGTGAAGTGCATGCTTGCAGATCGCTGTGTGTGCTGTCCGTAGGTGTGCATGCGTGGCGAGAGAGAGAGTTACTGGCAAGTGCCGTGTATTCGTCATGTAGGCTGGCGCTCTGCAAATATTTAGCCAAGCACACGCAGTGTTCTCGATCTTTGTTTTCCCGTTGCTCTCCTTCCTCTTGCCTTCTCGCCTGCCTGCCTGCCTGCTCGCTTTCTCCCTCCCTCCCTCCCTCCCTCTTCATCTAGCACATTGCTATGGACTACACAGATCAGGGAGGGGGATTGTTCTTCCCAAAAGCTCAAGTCTGGCAAGGATTTATAGACTGCTCACTTGAACGGTCACTATAAACTTGAACACTTGGCTGAGAGCAGCAAAATGAGATTCAGTACGGACGTGTGCCAAGTCCTCCAGCTAGGAAAAAGAAACCAAAGGCATCGATACAAGATGGGGAATATGAGGCTCGAAAGAACTGAACAAGAAAAAATAATTTTGGAGTAATTGTGGACAACTGGCTAAACATGAGCCAACAATGCGATGCAGCCGCCCAAAGGGCAAATGCTATTTTGGGATGCATTAACAGAAGTATTCCTTCCAAATCACAAGAAGTAGTAGTTCCTCTATACTCCTCACTAGTCATACCTCACCTGGAATACTGTGTCCAGTTCTGGGCACCTAGATTTAAGAAAGAGGTAGAAAAATTAGAAAGGGTCCAGAGGAGGGCAACAAAAATGATCCAGGGTTTGGAAACACTGCCCTGTGAGGAGAGACTGAGGGAACTGGGCATGTCCAGCCTTGAGTAGAGGAGGCTGAGGGGGGACATGAAGTCCATCTATAAGGACCTCAAAGGCTGTCCCAAAGAGGAAGCCCAAGATCTCTTCTTGCTGATGCCGGAGTGCAGGACAGGGAATAAACAATTCAAGTTGCGACAACCCAGATTCAGGCTGGACATCAGGAAAAGCCTCCTCATGGTCAGAGCAAAAGGGCAGTGGAACCAGCTGCCCAGAGAGGTGGGGGGCTCTCCCACACTGGAGACATTCAGCAGGAACCTGGGCAGCCACCTGAGTGGGATGGCGTGACTTGGTGTCCTGCAGCAGCAGGGGGTGGACTGGATGGCCTTCATGGCCCCTTCCAGCTCTACTGTTCTATGATTCCATGCTCACACATGTTTGGATGCTTGCAAACTCTTCCTTGTTTCCTTACAGAGGGTTGCCCCGTAGAAGCCATGCTGCTTACGTGCACCTCCTTGGGTGGATTCTGCATGCTGGAACCCAACCAGACCTGCCCCTCAGGACTCATCCTGGACGTGCCTTGTCATTTCAAGAGACGTTGTTGCTCAAAGAAAGAGGTTTAATTCCTTCCTGCACGGTCCAAATCCGTTTGGGACTCGCCTTTTTGCGTCTGTCCTGAAATAACTTCTGGGGATAGCTAGAACTGAGTGTTCAGGGTTCTCCAGGGGTTTGGCGAGCCTCATTTAGGATCTTTTTTTTTTTCATTCATGGAGTTACACATGGCAAATAATTTTATCTGGAAGAAGGGTGGGTAGGAAGCAGGTGAGATTTTGAGGACTTGGAGTCAAGACATTTTCCAGGCCCCCTCCAGGACTCTCTGTGGAACTGGTGCCATCAGCTCCTCTAGTACTTGAGAAGAAAAACCCAAATTTGCTGCCATTCTATTCAACTGCATCAGACGCAATTTATTGGGAAGGTCACACCACAATTATCTGAATCACACAACATCTTCATTAAAGGTAATTTTGTTGGCTAAGGAGACTACTTTGCCACAGAAAAGGGCAACCTCAGCTTCTAAATCCATTTGAAGACCAGTAGAAAACCACATTATTTTTAAAATTCATGCAGTTCACCTGGATGGATTCCCATCCCTTTGTCCAGAGGTGGGCAATTTGTGGTTCTCTAGATACTGCAGGACTTTCGTCCCATCAGTCTTAACCCAGCAGCATCTGGAGGGTCCACCACTGCCTTACTGAGAAAGCAAAAAGAAGGTCTTCATAGCAGAAGTTGGATGATGGCGAAGCTGAGAAGAGGCGAGAGTTCAACCCAAGAGGAAGATTCATCTTTAGAAACCATTCCACGATGTTCTGGGGAATATGAATGTTGAAAGCCTTCCTGTCCGCGAGCACAATGACAGCTTCTTTAAGAAATGTTTGCCATTGTAACCCCAAGAACTTCTGCAAGTATCTGTTGCAAGGAGAAGAGATATTCTTGTGCTCTGGAACGAGGAAAGAACTATTCCTCTGATGGAGATTGCCCACAGTTCTCTGAAGCCATTCTTTGATCCAGATACATCTTGATATGTGGACCATTTAGTAGAATGTGTGCTATTGATTTTAATAAGTTTTAAACTGAAATAGTCTCCCTAAGAACTGGTACTTTAGGAAAGTGTTGATAATTCTCTCCCAAATTCCTTCTGTGCAGGATTAGAATTCTCAGGATTTCATTGAGAAAAAGTGATGGTCAGTCATGGTTAGAACAAAGAAGTAGACATGTCCTAAGGATTTTAATTAAATACGGGGGAAGTTCCTTCATGTTTGAAGGGTTAGTTCTGCAGACAACACATATTTTTCTCACAGTGGGAGGATTTCTGTGAGCCCCCAAGTTTTTCCTGAATAGGGAGGAGGAAAAACACGGGGGATGAAATCTTTATTGGGAATTGTGGTTGTGGGGAGATCCAATCCATCCTTTCTGTGCTAGCTTTTTGATTGTTCGAATTTCTTCCTTCTGCATGGCTTTGTTCCTAATCCATGGAGGAAGACAGATCTGCCTCCATATATTTATCCTGCAAATAGAAAATCATTTTGGGAGCTTTGATTGTAAATGAATGATTGGCAGAGAAATAATTAAGTCCTCTCTGCCAACACTTGTCTCCTAAAGTTTCCAAACTCTCATGGGAGAACTCTAGCGCTAACCATGTTTGGAAAAATCTAACAGAAAAAGAATCATGCAATTCAGTAAAATTTTACCTTGGAGACCCCATCCAGTGTCAGAGATGGGAGCCCAGCTTTACCCTCCCAGTACTGTGGATTTTTTAAAATTTATTTTTCTTATATGACTGTATGACAACAGTTCATATAGTTATGAACTTTCCTATGTGATGAACTCATAGTGTATTCATCATTCCCTGTTCACACTTTTCTATGTGTTCTTTAGATGATGCTGTGATACCTTCTCCCCTTTGACTTCTGTGCCTAAACACTTTTGGTGGCTTCTTTTAGAGCAAAGAAAATGAGATATTATTATAAACGTGAAAGAAAATATTTTTTCACTTATGTGTGTGTTCTATTCTGATATACCACAGTGCCACCTAGAGGTTATGTAGCAGAAAAGCAGAAAAGGAAATGGTGTAGAGCCCAGATCTGTTATAAGATGATACCAAAAGTAGAACTGGAACATTAACAACCCTGTGTATAAAAGTTCTATGCCAAAAGTCTTCAGTACCGTACCTTTACTCCCTACCCTGTCAAAAGTAATAAACAAATTAAAAACCATTGGTTCTTTTTCCTGTTCCAGAACCTGCTGCTGATCAGCTGTTCAGTGGAGAAGGAGAGAAAGCAAGGCAAAGGAGGGAGAAATAGTGACGCTCGATAGTGGGCATGGAGAGACGTGCTAAAAGAAAAGCTGGGTAGGGGAGAAAGAACAACCCCAGAGCCTAGGAAGGCTGGGAGCAAAGCCAGGGTCTAACCCAAAGCCCCCTCATACATTTCTCTGTTGCCCAAACCTAGGGAGGCTGGCTTTAACAAACCACCCAGAAACCACGGGCTGTTTATGGTTGTGTGTGGTTTCTTAATCTTGCCAACAACTTGACCACCTTGGGTTCAGACAACGCAACAACCTCTGAGTGGGGTTTGGGTTACTGAATGGCTGCTTGTGGTTACTTGGTACATGCTACAAACTGCAGTGGCTTATTTAAGCCACCATGGTTGAAAATGATCATATGAACTGGGGCTTTT
The DNA here is from genome assembly GCF_004798865.1 of Varanus komodoensis. Classification (NCBI taxonomy): domain Eukaryota; kingdom Metazoa; phylum Chordata; class Lepidosauria; order Squamata; family Varanidae; genus Varanus; species Varanus komodoensis. The sequence goes on along the minus strand of NW_025336273.1, from coordinate 472,089 downwards.
TAATAATATGCAGTTTTAAGAAAATAGGATCAAACTCATCTCGAAGGCCTACCCTTTGCAGATTTCAAGATGGGTCGGCAACTTCACAGTTTCTGGCACATCCTACCCACTAGGCTGATGGCAGAATAGTTGCTGTGGAGACATACTGAACTGAAGCGGAAAAGCAGTAGGGCTTAGCGCAAGGCAGCTGGTTTTCAGTGGGGTGAATCCAGAGTAAAGTATTCCCACTTGGGTCCCCTGAAGTCCAAAGTGAGCCATGATTCATGTAAGCGCAATGATTCCAAATGGAGTTTTGGTGCTGCGCCATCAGGAATCCGATGCTCCAAAACTCAAAGAAATGCTATCCAAACACAACAATGACACCCTCTTCAACACATTTGAACAAACCGGACTTCAATCACCTGCATTTAATTTACCGATCAATTAGTTACACTGATTCATCCCCATCTGCTTTCAGAGAGATGCAGTCCTCCATTTCTCCAGCCGAAATCCATACTGAAGTCGAGAACCACATATTTACACATATTGATTCTGAGCTGCCGTTCCTCAGATTTGGAGCATGTCAAGAGGCAGTTGGCTGGATGAGTTAAATGGGAGGGACATTCCGCACGGAGTGGAATCGGGGATGAGACTCCACGCTATCATCTCTGTCTACTGCAAAAAATAAGCAGAAAATCCCGTCATGATTGGTGAAGGAGCTTGTCCTTCAGAATGAGAAGTCCACATGTTTAGAGAAAGGTCACAGAAGGGAGAACGCACATTTGATTGAAATTCTTACCAATATAATGGGTTCCCTCCCATGTCAGATGAATGGATTTCCACTTGTGTGATGGGGATTCCTTCCTTAGTAATTCTCCCCGTGCTCCATTCAATATCAATTAATTCAATTTATATCCTGCCGTTTTGCTTTTTTAAAGAGCTCAAGGCAGCTCACACCATTCTCCTCCTGCTCTCAATTTTATCCCCACAACAACATCAAGTCAGTAGGGCTGGACCGATAGAGACTGGGGCTGGCCATCTGGCTCCACGGCTGAGCAGGAACTAGAACCCGGATCACCTGAATCCCAGTTCCACACTCTTAACCCCTGCACCACACTGGCTCTCAAGTTTAATTATCTTCTGTCAGCATGTATATCGAAAATAATCTGGTTTAATGCACAAAGGGGTTTTGTTGTGATGGTGGAAAAGAGACTCTCCCAGTGGCTGCCTGAAATGTTTTAGGCATGGCAGCCGAAGCATAAGAAATTTGGGTTTCTGTTGACTGGGCTTGTCTAATTGATCAACCATGAAGCCAGTTGGCTCAGAGGGCAGAAATAGTTTCAGCCTAAATCGACCTGCCCAGGTAGTTCCCTGTTTTCCTTGACCTGAGCCAGCTATGAATAAACTTCAGACCTGGCTCTTTTCCTTGTCAACTGATAGGTCCTTAGCCTGTTTTTCAGCATCTTGGTGTGTTTCCATAGTTTAACTCCAATATGGCATGCAAAACTTTGCCCCTGTGATGGGACTTCTGGGATAAAACTTGTAGATTGCAATCCTCTTAGGTGGTAACTCAAATGGGAAATCTTAGAAATTAGGTTCTGGATTTAATGGTTCAACTGGAAAAAGCAAAAACCAAGAAGCAACAAGCAAGGACCACTTCCAGGGGTCCAGAGGGGCTGTTGCGGAGGGTGACTGTGGGGAAGCCACTTCCACGGGTACCCTGGCCCAGCTCAAACCTCCTTATAGGGATGATATATTAGATTTCATATGAGCTACTTCGGTTTTATTCTGCTATTTTGTGACTTGCTTATTATGTTCATTATGTTTCCCTTGTCTTGTTGATTATATCAACTGGATTTTATGCTTGTATATCAGATCTTATTGTTTTAATGCTTCCTTTGTGTTTTAGGGTCTTATGTTGATTGTTTATGCCTTCATTATAGGCTTCCCTGAGGGCCTTTGTGCTGTAGGGTGGCATATAAATGTAAAACATACACACACACAAACCCTGTCGTCCGACTCCTTCCATAATTCATCCAAACAATTCATGAAGCAGCTGCTAATCCTATTTTCAGCACTTTCATCAACCCAAAAACTCTTGGGAAACAATCCCAGTTTAATTTCCCCCCCAGGTTTGCAGTGCATGCATTTTGAATGGTTAGCAGGTCAATATGTACCAGAAGAACAAACACATGAATGGTATTCAGAGAATTGTGGGTAAACCCTTTGCAACAAGCACTTACAATTCTTTCCTAGTTCCAAAGACCAGCCCTGCCTGAAAGAAAACGCTCCTTCTCTTGAAAGGGATGCGATGGAGGCTTTTAGGACAATTGCAGTTCGTATTTCAAGGAAGGGAGTCTGAACTTCCGGAAGAACAAGGTCTGCAACATTAGCATTCCCCAGAACTATTATTTAGCCTCTGAAGAGGAAGCTTTTTGGGGTGATGTCCTGCTTCATCCAGTGTTCTGCTATGATGACCTTCCACATTCTTCTTGCCAGCCCCTCAATTCTTCTCAGGTTAACTTCAGGTAAGGCACAGGTAGCAAAACCCTTTCAGACACATTCACTTTCAAAGATGCTCACAGGGGCTTTTTTCTAGAGGAGGACAGGGCCAAGCCAAACATGGCAGAACCAACAACCAAAGGGCTGGGTCCAAACATATTTTAAAAACTTGCCTGCTTTAGAGTAGATCTCTTACTTCCTGGCACTAAGCCTTCAGAGAAACCTTTTGACTTTTTAGAAAGGGGATAAAACGCTCTGCAAAACCTGGGAAAGAATCCAATGGGAGGGGTTTGGAGGAAAGATGGTGAAGCTGGAGGAACGGGGACTTGGCCAGTATGGGATCCAGGGAGGTTGGTTTGGATCATGGGCCTCCGGTGGGCCTACTCTCGGGCCTTCTCTCAAGGCATGCAAAGCTTCTTGACCTTTCCCGTGTGACTTTTCCAGTGAAAGAAAAGTGAGATAAGCCACCACAGTGGGACAGCCATCTGGGCAGGATGATGTAAGGTGGTGTTCTGCACCAGCAGAGGATTGGACCTTATGGTCTTCATGGCCCCCTCCAGCTCTACTATTCTATGATTCTCTTGTTCTCTTCTGTCGCCCCACAAAACTAGGGAAACAGTGCATTTTGCTGACACAAACCAAGCAGAGGCGACCTCTTTTAGGAAGGGATTTTGAATGCTGTTGAGGATCTGCAAGTGAGGGTGAGGCTGAGGCTGGTGCCCACGGGAGCATCCACTGCGAGCTCTCCCATGCAAGGCTCTCTAAAGCAGGCTCCTGCTCATTTGAATTCAAGAGCCAGTGTGGTATAGTGGTTAGAGCATGGGACTGGGACTCAGAGGATCCGGGTTCTAGTCCCTGCTCGGCCATGGAGCCAACTGGGTGGCTTTGGGCCAGTCACAGACTCTCAGCCCAGCCTACCTCACAGGGCTGTTGTTGTGGGGATAAGATGGAGGAGGAGTATGATGTAAGCTGCCTTGAGCCCTTTGTAGGAAAAAGGCAGGACATAAATCGAAAAATAGATAAAAAAATAGATAGAATTAGAGAGGGGCAATGAACTGCTCCCAACATTCACAAGTGTACTTGGTCAAGGGTGATGCAGCAGATCAAGAGATGCTGTTGGAACCAAGATCGTGCTTGCAGAAGACATTAAAAATGGGGTTCCAAGTCCATTTCTTCAGTCTGCATTGACTGAATAATTCCAAGAATTAACCTTTTACGCCAAGAGTGCAGCCCTGTGGTGTTTCTTCCAGCAACTAATATGTGAATAAATTCAGATCAGGGGAAAGAGCCTGAATGGAGCTTTGATGGGTGTCGCTTACCTTTGCAGCACAAGGTTAGCCTTCCGCAGTCAGCTGGAAGAATCTCCTCGGAGTCACAATCATCATCAGCTAAAGCTACACAGAGGCCCCCCAACTCACGGCAGGACAAACTTTGTCCTGCAGAAAGAGGTGTGGAATTTAGTGGCTATTTGGAAGGGGACTTAAAAGAACAACGATCGGTCATCTCTTTAGAAGTGAGAACACTGAAGGGGAGAAATTAATTGATTGGATTAATTAATGGTGTTGCATATCTCATTGGAGAGGGTTAATAACGTTAGCATCCCGGACACCATGGAATAAAGGAGCAGAGAATACCCTGTGTTGCAATGCACTAAGGGAACAGTCTTATGGCTGCCCAAGATCCTCAGGGGGGCCATAAGACGCTTGGAACTCCAGCTCTGAGATCCTACAGTTCCGAGATCCTACAGACTCTGTAGGCCATGCCCTTCCCTGGCCCCTGCTGGCTATTCCCCCTGAGAGTGCAGTTGAGTCTTGGAGGGGGGAAAAGAGGGGAGGCTGAGAGGCAAGGAGGAGACAAGGCTGTAGGCGCTCCGGCTTCCTTCTCTTCCCACTCTGGACCATCTGGAAAAGACCGTCTAGAAAGAATGCAGGGCACGAGGCAGGGCGGCAGGGAAGGTCACTGCTGCTGTATCTTGCGCCTTGCCCGCGGGAGACCCAGAAGCTTCCCAGTGCAGATTGGAAGGTGAGAGGATGGCTCCTTCCCAGAGGGACTGCTCAGGGGATGGAGACCACAATGCAGCTCTCCATCAGCCAGTCCCAGAGGCACCGGCATCCTTGCAGGGGGGCTTTTGAGAAGTTCTCTCAAGAACTACGTCCCTGAGGATCTTGGCAAGATCTCCCAAGAACTATGTCTTTGAGAAGATCTCCCAAGAACTATGTCCTTGAGGAATGTCCCCCTAGCTTAGAAGCAAAGGCTTGCTGCTTCAAGATAAGGCATTGCTTCTCTTTCACCAGACAAAGTCATTCTCCAAAGTATGGGAGATGAAACATAGAAACAGAGCGAGTCAGAAGGGGTCCCCCAGGCCATCCAGTCTGACCCCTGGCTCCAGCCAGCTCCGCTCATGACATGCCTGCCATGTGCACGTCCAGCCTGTCTTTGAACACCGTCCCCGATGGGGCCTCAACCACCTCCCGAGGAAGCCCATTCCACACCCTCGGGGTCCTAACCATCAGGAAGTACTTCCTGGCATACACCCTAAATCTTGGTTCCCTGAGCTTTGCTCCATTGGAATGCATCCTGCCCTCCACTGCAGGGGAAAAAGGGTCACAACCCACTTCTGCATGGCACATCCTCACGTACCTGGATGTCGCTAACAGGTCCCCTCTGAGTCTCCTCTTCTCCAGGCTGAAGAGACCCAGTTCCCTCCGTCTCACCTCATACGGCATCCCCTGCAATCCGGCCACCATCCTAGTGGCCCTTCACTGCACTGATTCCAACCTTCCAAACAAAGACCCCCAAGCCAACAAAACATCCGTTTCCTCACGACAGATGGATTGAGCTCATTTCTTTGAAACCATCTTCCCTGAAAATTTCCAGCCTCACCAGTGCCTCCTATTTCAAGAAAGGTACTGGTGATGATCGTAGAAGTGATGAGAATTTCCCCCTTTCTTGTGGTCTACCTGTCTATGCTGCCCCCTTACCTGCAACGACATTAAAGATGATATCCAGGGAAAAGAGGAAGTAAAGCAACCTCATTGCTGAATTTTTCTCTGAGCTCTCAAGGCAGTTGGAGAGAAGCACAATCGAGGTAGGTCCAAATAAAGCCACCTATTTATAGAGTTGTGGAGACAATAGAATGTTCTAACATGTCTGAACTCCAGGGTGGAACACACAGAAATTGTAAACAGACATTTCTATTGTGTTGTGTGAACCGGAGATAACTTTGAAGCCAAATAGGAACCGTTTTGTAGTACAAAACCATTTTCAAGAGCAAAGGTGTATTGTAGAATCCATGATGTTCAGCTTAACCTACACCTGAGTTTGTGGGTGAAGGATGCAGTTAAAAATTGCTGCCTACAAACTTGCAGTAAAATTGTGTGAATTTCTTACGGTTGGCCTGAAGTGTGTGTGACACACAGCATCAATTCCATCAGGAAGGCTAAATCTTTGCTATTATTCCTGGCTGGATGTTATTCAAAGGTTCCATCGAGGTTGCAAACCAAGATTGCGGAGAGATGCTGTGTACAGAGTTTTCTTTGCTCCTCTTTGCCCCCCACCCCGAGAGCTTTCTTTTGTTGCTTCCAGCAGGGAGACAAGAACAGAAGCAAAGAAACATTTTGAGGAGCATATTACTAAAAACATAAAGGCAGCAATAAAGGAATCTTTAAATGCGTCCAAAGGAATAAACCAGCTAGGGAGACCGTTGGGCTGTTGGATGATAATGGAATCCAGGGACACTAAAGGGGGATGACGAGATTGCACAGAAGCTAAAGTCTTTTCATCCATCTGCCTAGCGGAGATTCAGAACAGATACCTGTTCCTGAACTCTCATTTTTAGGAAGGGAGCATGAACAACATCTTTCTTCTGTTGACATCTTTCTTCCCCTCTGTTCTGCTCCTCTGAATTTCAGCTAGGATGGAATAATTCAGTTGTGTAGGCATAAATACCAACATGCTGTTATCGATGAAAACATTATGCTCTGTGTGAGCTTGCAAAACAATCCAGGCTGGGGGAAACGAATGTAGCAGCCCATGGGCAAAAGGTCATAAGTATGCCACCGGTTGCCAGGACCTTGAATCCTCTTATGTACGCCCATGCTTGATTGATGTGCCAATTTGGCCAAGCAGCCCAGGCATCCTCCTTTTCATTGCCGAAGCCACTGCTGCTTGAACTAAACCACCAAGGTTTGTTGAGCCAAATGTTGTTTCAGGCCTATACCAGCAACAAAAGAAAAAATTCTAAACCTTATTGACAGAGTGAAAGTTAATAAATTACTGGGCCCAAAGGGTATCCATCTCAGAGTCCTTAAAGAGTTCAAATATGAAATTGCTGACCTCACGAAATTATGGAATATGTCCCTAAGATCAGCCACTGGACCAAAGGATTGGGAAACAGGCCAATGTAATGCAGATTTTTCAAAAGGAGTCCAGGGAGGTTCTGGGAACTTACAGGCTGGTTAGCTTAATGCCTGTTCTGGGTAAGTTGCTCGAAAGCATTGTGAAAGACAGAATCAGTAGCCAGACACAGGGACCAGGCCTGCTGAAAAGGATTCAGCATGGCTTCCACAAATGTAAATCCAGTCTTATTAACTTGTTAGAGTTCTTTGAGTGTATGTGGCTGAAGCCAAGCGCTGAAGAACTGGAGCCTTCGAATTGTGGTGCTGGAGAAGGTTCCTGAGAGTTCCTTGGACTGCAAGGCGATCAAACCGGTCAGTCCTAGAGGAGATCAACCCCGACTGCTCTTTAGAAGGCCAGATACTGAAGATGAAGCTCCAATACGTTGGCCACCAAATGAGAAGGAAGGACTCCCTGGAGAAGAGCCTGATGCTGGGAATGATAGAAGGCCAAAGATCGAGGGGACGGCAGAGGATGGGGTGGCTGGATGGATGGAGTCACTGGGGTGGAGGGTGTGAGTTTGGGTGGACTCCGAGGGATGGTGGAGGACAGGAGAGCCTGGAAGAAAGTTGCCCATGGGGTCATGATGGATTGGACACGACTTTGTGGCTGAACAACAAAATATGTGGAACAAAGACCCTCACAAAGCTGGGAGGACGGGTATCAAAGCAACAAACGTAATTCAAGAAAAGCAAGTTCAGGATAAGGTATATTGGGACAAAATATCCCAGCTTTAAGCATACACTGATGGGATCTGAGCTAGTTGCGACTGAGCAAGAAAGGGATCTTGGGGCAGTGACGATGACGATGTCAGCCCAGGATGCAGCTGCTCTGCAAAAAGCGAGCTCAATGCTAGTATAATTTGGAACAGAGATGAAAATTGAAACTGCCGAGATTGTACTCTTCTTATAAAAAAGCTTTGCTGCAACCATGCTTAGAGTTTTGTGTACAGTCTGGTCACCTTCCCTGAAAAAGGACATTATTGAGTTGGAAAAAGTACAGAGAAGGCCAAGAACAATGACCCGGGGTCTGGAGCAGTTCCCCTGCAAGAACAACTACACCACTGGGGCTGTTCAGCGTAGGAAAAGGACGAGGAAGGGGAGACATGAGAGAGGTGTGTAAAATAATGCACGGTGCCCAGAAAGTAAAGAGGACAGGCCTTTCTCCCTCTCCCACTCCCATAACACTCAAACTCAGGGTCATTCCATGGAGATGATTGGCGGGAGGTTTAGGACAGATCAAAGGAAGGACTTCTTCACACAGCCTAAAGTTAAACTATGGAATTTGCTGATCCTGGCCTTGCTTGGGCAGAGGTGACATCCTGCATGTACCAGTTGCTGAAAAATGCTGGACTGGGCACTTCAGTACCTGTCTTACTGCACCCCCTTCCCCCCACCCTCTTCTCCAGCTAAGCTTGTTCCATTACATGGCGGGCATGTCGTGAGCGGAGCCGGCTGCAGCCGGGGGTCAGACTAGATGGCCCGGGAGACCCCTTCTGACTCATTCTGTTTCTCTGTTTCTATTTCGCTTTGAAGAATCTTTCATATCTTTTAATACAGATGAGATTGACGTGCCAGTGAACTGATTTGCATTAACCTTTTGAAAGTTTTCGCTGCATTTCCCCTGGCCTGGAAAAAGATCGAAGGCGGGAATTGAGCAGCAGTTCCAGGATGGAAGTCGAGGGTGCAGTTCCAGGCTTTGGCGGGAGAGGGTGCTGATGCGTCAGGATTTCAGAAGCTGAGCCTGTCAGTGGGTTGGCGATAAAACCCATCCCAACCCAGATCTAATGAACCTTTCCGGGATCCGTGCGCTCCAGCCGCAGAAGGAAGGGCTTTGGATTCGTCCCTGTGGCCTTGAAGTTTCCCCGAAGCGTAGGGATGCTATAGACTTGAGCCAAATCTGCTTCACGTAAACAGCAGGTCTCTGGGGAACCCCATAAGTGAAGGCTGGACATCCTATGCACCACAGCACTTTCCTATAATGCCCCCCTTCACACATTCTTAATTTTTTAAACTTTCAATAGTGAAAGATTCTTAATTTTAAACTTTCAATAGTGCCAAAACCTAGTTGCAATATAGGGCAGGGTGGGGAGGGAAAGATAGACTAAGATAAGGGTTATGCATTCCCTGAACTCTTTGATCCTGATAACAATCCACTCCCACACTGATAATAAGGGAGATCATAAGTGAAGAAGGCATCATAGCGCATCAATCCTGCACATTAGTTTGACTCTTCTGAGATCACGGGGCCCCTGAGAGCAGTGTGGACATTAAGGCAGCAGTTCGTTCTCTTGCCCTGCTCCCCCAGAGTGGCTTGCAAATCTTAATAATAAGTCCATCCCAAACTTAAGCTTATGATCTGAAAGGTGGGACACAAAAGGAAAAGGAATCGGGAAGGAAGAAGAAAAAGGAAGAGTGGGTGGGGAGAGAGTTCCAGAGCAAAATTCAGGACCTGCTCATGGTTTTGGCAAGGAAGGGCCAAGCAAGCCCCTTCCAGAGGCTCCAAGGATCAGGCTGGTCTCTTTCCTGTTGCTTTCTTCTTCCTGGGATGCATCGGGTGTATTTTTATTTGTTTATTCTGTTAGATTTATATCCTGCCCTTTTTCTTGGAAAAAGCTCAAGGTGACTTGCATCATTCTCTTCCTGCTAGTCTTATCCCCACAACAACAGCCCTGTGAGGTGGGTTGGGCTGGGAATGTGTGCCTGGCCCAAACTCACCCAGTGGTCGCCATGGCTGAGCAGGGACTAGAACCCAGGTCTCCTGAGTCCCGGTCCCGGCTCTTAAGCTCTACCTCGTGCTGGCGCTCAGCGTAGGTCCCCCAGAGCAGTGGGTTCAGAAGTTCCCAGGGGAGCAGAGCAGGCAGGGAGGACTATCCCAGCCAAAGGGGCATTTCTGCAAAACATAGAAACAGAGCGAGTCAGAAGGGGCCTCCTGGGCCATCTAGTCTGACCCCCGGCTCCAGCCGGCTCTGCTCATGACATGCCCACCATGTGCACGTCCAGCCTGTCCTTGAACACCCGCACCGATGGGGCCTCAATGACCTCTCGCGGAAGCCCATTCCACACCCTCGGGGTCCTGACTGTCAGGAACTGCTTCCTGGCATCCAAATTGAACCTTGGCTCCCTGAGCTTGGCTCCGTTGGAGCGCATCCTGCCTTCCTCTGCAGGGGAGAACAGGTCTCTACCCACCTCCGTGTGACACCCCCTCACATACCTGTATGTCGCCAACAGATCCCCTCTGAGTCTCCTCTTCTTCTGGCTGAAGAGACCCAGTTCCCTCAGTCTCGCCTCATATGGCATCCTCTGCAAACCGGCCACGATCCTTGTGGCCCTTCGCTGCACTGACTCCAACCTGGCTATATCCTTTCTGTGATGAGGGGCCCAAAACTGAGCATAATACTCCAGCTGTGGGCGCACCAGAGTCATACAGAGTGGCAGCAATACCTCTCTCGATCTAGAAGCTACACTTCTGGCTATGCAACCAAGTGTGGCATTTGCCCTCTTGACCACCGCATCACACGGCTGACTGTATCCCACTTGAAAACTAGATTCTAAAGGAAGCAGGGTCCAAATGAAGCCAAACATGTACGCTGGATTTTAGGAAATTCCAATTTAATGCCCTCAAAACATAGAAACAGAGCAAGTCAGAAGGGGCCTCCCAGGCCATCTAGTCTGACCCCTGGTTCCAGCTGGCGCCACTCACGACATGCCTACCATGTGCATGTCCAGCCTATCCTTGAACACCCGCACCGATGGGGCCTCAACCACCTCCTGTGGAAGCCCATGCCATACCCTCAGGGTCCTAAACATCAGGAAGTACTTCCTGGTTTCCTGAGCTTTGCTCCGTTGGAGCACATCCTGCCTTCCTCTGCAGGGGAGAACAGGTCTCTACCCATCTCCATGTGACACCCCCTCACATGCCTGTATGTCGCCAACAGATCCCCCTGAGTCTCCTCTTCTCCAGGCTGAAGAGACCCGGTTCCCTCCGTCTCTCCTCATTTGGCTTCCCTTGCAAACCAGCCACCAACCTTGTGGTCCTGCGCTGCACTGACTCCAACCTGGCTATATCCTTTCTGTAACGAGGGGCCCAGAACTGAGCACAATACTCCAGTTGCGGGCACACCAGAGTCGTGTAGAGTGATAAAAAGCTGCCCTCTGCGTTCTTGTTGACTTCCAGCTCTCTTATGTAGCTAAGGGACAGATCTGATGGCCTCTGGACACTGTCCCCGGGGGCGGTCGCTGCATGGGGTACTATGGATGCCCAGGTCTGACCGCAGGGCCGGGAATGGGCACGCCAATTGCCCTCTGCCCCTTGCTGTTTGCGCAGAAGGAATCGCGGCTGGCCACGGTCTGGGAAAGCTGCTCCGGAGGGGGCTGAAGGGGGATTTCCGGCGTCAGGGAGCGAGCAGATGGCAGAAGCCAGGGTGTGAAGCGCTCCAGCCAGACAGCCCAAAGCAGGGAAGAGGAGGGAAGAGCGTGGGGAGCTGGAATGCCCCCAGTGCTGCTTCTGCTTTGCACACAGAGCTCAGGAGTGTCAGGGCTGATGTGCCTTCAGGACACCACACACACAGGTCTGTGCCTAAATCCCAGCACCTTTTTAAATCTGAGCAGAGGGGGGCAGTGAAATCCTGGATCTGGCGTGCTTCAGAAGTGCCCTTTTTTTGCATTTCTGTTTTTTTTAACAAGGGGGAGGGGCTGCTGGTACTCAGCTTTATGAGATGGCCAGAACTGTATCCCTTTATTACATTTATATTCCACCTTTTTGCCCTTGTAAGGAACCCACGTTGGCGCCAACCGATTTTATTTCTCAACAACAACCCTGCGAGGTAGGTCAGAGTTGTCCGCTGTGCAGCAGGAACTGGTCCAAAGTCAGCCAGTGAGTGTCATGGCCCAAGTGGGGATGAGAACCAGATCTCCCAGGTGGCACTCCAAGACTCTAACCACTGCACTGCACTGCCTCTCCATTTTGCCTCCTTTCCTTCTTTGACTACTTAGAAAGAAAAGCCTGAGCAAGGCTGCATTTCCAGGTGGCCGAACGGCTCCTCAAGCAGCGCAGACTACCTCTGAAGAAGCACACGGCCCACCCAAGGACAGAGAGGCAGTCCAGCCCAACAGGGGTGAGACACAGCCCCTCTTTGAACCCCACTTCCAAGCTGGAGTGGGGGCCTCCAACATTGAGGGCTGCAAAGATGGGGGCACAGGGAAGGCCCTAGATGCTTACAGTTCTGCCCTCCAGCATCTGCTGCCTGGTGAAAAGAACAGACTGAAAAACAATGCATCCCAAACAGGGCATGGGGCACCTCGCCCCCTTCCTAAGCCGAGCCAGTGTGATGCGATCAAAGCGTTGGACTGGAAGATCCGGCTCCTCGTCTCACACGGCCATGAAGCTCAGTCAGTGACTTCCGGCCAGTTACAGACTCTCAGCCCAACCGACCTTGGAGGGTTGTTTGAAGATAGAAAGGAGAGGATAAGGAAGATTCTCTAAGCTGGCTTGGGTTTCTTGCAGGAAAAAGGGGTGTGGGATAAATATAACCAAGATGGTCCGGATACTTCTGATGGTGCAAAATAGAGCTGCCAGGTTGCTAACGGGGACGGGGCGTTATGTTCACATGACTCCAGTCCTCCGTCAGCTTCACTGGCTCCCCATTGAAGTCTGAGCCCAATTCAAGGTGCTGGTTATTACCTATAAAGCCCTGAACGGCTTGGGACCTGGTTACCTGAAGGAGCACTTACGTCCCTATGTGCCCGCCCGCCCCCTGAGATCGGCGGCAGAGGCCCTCCTCCGGGAGCCCTCCGTGAAGGATATTAGGAGGGTGAGGTCCCGGAGGAGGGCCTTCTCTGCAGTGGCACCCCATCTATGGAATGCGCTCCCCAGGGAGGTCCGCCTGGCACCGTCATTATTTGCTTTTCGGCGCCAGGCCAAGACCTTTTTATTTAAACGTTATTTTAATTGTTAACTTTATTTATTGATTTTAATAATTTTTCGCCAGAATGTCTCCAATATTTTATGTAATTGTATCATTTACATTTATTTATGTTTGGAAGCCACCCTGAGGCCTATGCGAATGGGGCGGCATAAAAGTTCTCCAAACAAACAAACAAACAAACAAACAAACAAACAAAACCAAGAAATAAGCAGCAGCCCCCCCCCCCCCCGAAATCCTCACACACCTTCCAATGGATTTATGAAAACAGGAGGGGCTATTTTCAGAGCGCTTCCATCATGGTAGCATTAAATGGGGTGTAGGGATGAACCACTGCATGATAGTAACTCAGCAGATGTCTGGTTCCTGGTTAAATTCTGGGCTGAATATTGCAAAGCACCGGGGTAAAAGAGGGCTGAATACTCAGCCCCCGTGCGAACCCTTCCTGACTGGAGTTTTGCTTGGATCCTTGTTGAAATCAGGATTGCAAATCCTGCCTCGAGCGACCGTGGCCCAAGAGGGAATTAAGCCCGTCGACGTCAATGCTGGTGATGCAAGGCTAACTCGGAAGCCAGGACAAGGTTGCCAACGCTCAGCGGTGCTAAACCAAAACCGAGGACGAGGGGCACGTGGAGCTGCCGTGCAGACTGTCCCGGCGGGAGGATTGTCTGTTCTTCCATGGAGAAAATGGCCCTGAGCCATCCAGCAACTGCAGAGGCCACAGACAGTTTGGCACCCGGTGTGGAAAGTCAAACTGACACACGCTTGCGGTGTGCAGCTCCTTGGTACAAAAGGACATCTCCTTCCCTTCGTGCATGAGCACCCCGTTCTTCTGCTCGCTTGCCCACACGGCGACCTTGGAACAGTCCGTGCAATTTGCTTGTACGAGTTAAGAGCGCAAGAATGTAGGAAGAGCCGTGCCGAAGGAGGCCGAGGGCCCCTCTGGGTAAGCACGCCATTCACAGGAGCAGGATATGTGGGCAACAGCACCCAACCACCATGTTCCCCAGCCACTGCGGTACATGGGCACACTTGGATCTGTTCTGACTCTCCCGCTAGTCAGCTTCATAGGATGACTCCTACCGGAGGAGAAAAACATTTCCTTCTCTACTTTCTCCGCGTGGTGCATAATTTTGCTCACCCCTGTCATGCCTCTCTCTCCTCTCTCACCTTTTCTCTAAGCTGAGCGATCTCAGTTGTAACTTCTTCATCTAGGATTGGCTCCAAGCACTTGCTCATTTCAGTTGCCCTTTTCTGCCATTCTTCCAGCTCTACAAATATCCCTTTGTAGATGTGGTGACCAGAACTACCCACAAAATTCTAAGAGCAGTCACACCTTCGATTTGTATAAGGGCAGAATAATCTTGGCGGTTTTTATTTTCCATCCCTTACCTGGGGCAGCGGCTTGGGAAAGTATGAACAGAAGAGCAAAGAGAAGGTGCAGGACCTTCATGGTAGAAAGGCATGTGATGTGCCATCTTTAAACAGGTGGGAAACTGCAAGCAGCATCAACTTTTAGGCGCTGCAGTCGCTGTGTTCTGGCTGAAATGCATCTTGAGGACCTTTGCTCTATGTAGGGTTCGGCAGAGACACCTTCAGAAAAGCCTGCTTCTGAAGGCTGGCGGTTTGGTGGCTTTGATAGCATCTCTGCACGCGCCTTCTCTCACCCAAGGTCTGAGCATTCCACTGAGGACAAAGGGAACAGGCGGTATCTGATCTGCCCCGCAACGTACTTCTGTTCACAGCTGGGCTCCATTGTTCTTTTGTTGTCTTGGTACAGATTTTCTTGTTGATCATGAGAGACACTTGCCCTGTCAGGGTGAAGGTCAGAAGAACAATCTTGCTGTGGAAGCTGGCCACCGAGGGCCAACCAGACGTCCGTGAGATACCTACAAGCAGGACATGAATACAACAGAACTCTCCTGCCCATGATCCCCAGCAACTGGTGTGCATAGGCACACTGCCTGGATACTATTGGCAGCATGGAGTCATCAGGACTTGGAGCCATTCACAAACTTGCCTTCTCTGAATTGATCTATTCCCCACCTGGCATCCAAGGTGGGGCCCATAACATCATCTCCTGGTAGGTATTTCTATAGGGTTACCTGTGCACTGTCTGAAATTGTTCTTTCTTTTGTCTGACCTGAATTTCCCATCATTCATCTTCACTGAATTGCCCTCTAAAACCTCATTGAACCAGGTTTTAGAAATCTGTTGCCCCTAATTATAGATTACATTCCAAATACCATAGTTGAACAAGGTGCTAGGTGTAGCATTACTTTTGTTGATCTCTCTTGAACCTCCTGCCATTCAGCTTCACGGGGTACCTGGGAATTTTGTAAGAGGGGAAGGAAAATCTCTCCCTGCCCAGCATAATTTTATGTACCTGGATCATGGCTTGAGAGTGACCCACTGTAGTTGGTGGTGCTTCCTTCCAATTCAACATGCATAGATAACCTTGCAGGATCATCTGTTTTTAAACTGCTTGCACTGACAAGGCAAAGAAGAGAGGCCCCCTGGGATCAGAGACTTTGGACTCACAGGAGGCACTGGAAATCCCCCCCACCTCCTTTTCAATGATTTCTGATTGGCATGTTTGCTTTGCTAGGTGCTAGGGCATCTGTCCAAGGGTGTGAATTACCGATATGGTGCAAACCAGGAAATAGCATCTTCTGAACTGTCCTAGTTACAGGTGGCCTGGATAATAGAGGGGATGTGCTTGAGGCAGTCATTGGTTCCTTGTCTAGAAAAGTCCCTCTTTTGGGAGAGCCCTCAAGGTCCCAGATATGATGCCAAAACAGAAGCCATTGACCAATAATTGCCTGCATGTTTGAGCCAATCTTCACTGCCTTTGTTTAGAAAACCAAAAGCTATGATTTTAGGTTCTGCAAATTAAAATGAGTTGTCTAACTTTTAATTCCATTATCTTTCCATTCTTTTTCATGTAAGTTTCATCTAGATGACTTAGCTTCCTATTGTTGTGCCCATTTTATTTCTAATTTCCTTCTGTATTTTTACACTGATTTCCGGGCTTACAATATGGGGGGAAATGGCACACAAGGAAATAGGAATAGGGATGGAAGAGGAAAAAGTAGACCTGGGCACTGGTGCTAAAGCTGTTAGCCTGACCACCTGGGATAGCCAACTAGGTAACAGTTGGAGAGACCCAAGGCAGGTGATGTCTCAGAAGGGATGATGGAACAGCGTTGCTTCTTGACTCTCTTTGCTCAGCAGCTGTTGGTACAAAGAAATAGCTGTTGGATTAGCTACTCTTCTTGTGTTTTCATTTTTTTTTTAATATGCAAGTTTGAAATGGGTGGTGTATTAGAAACGTACAGTGACTTCCAAGAAGTCCCACTGCATTATAATGCACCTGTCACATAACCCAGAGGTTTCCTGTTTATATAGCATGGAACATTCAGACCTTGCATTCTGGATCAGACCTTCCAAATTTCAGATGTATTGAATAAATGGTTTTCTGGTTGATGGGTGATTAGAAAAGGGTTCATAGACACAATCCCTGCTTCAGTAGAAGTGCAAGGAAACTGTACTGAAAAAAAGGAGAATAACTAATCGGGCAACTTTAAGAAAGAAACCCTCCCTTTCTCCTGTGTTGACTGGATGGTTCAGGCTGCGATGATTGGGAAGCGAAATGCCCTAAGAGCCTCACTTCTGGAGATCTCTTGAAGATTTGGATTCCAGATTGCACTGAGGCCAAGGAGCAGCCCAGAAAAGTGAATCTGGAGAGCAAGGTCTCCTATCTGAAATGTACGTGCAGACAAAAATGAGCAAGCTGCATGGAAGACGCCGGCATGAAATTCTCATTGTATTTCAGTCCAGTTTTTCTTGAATTTTCACACAAATCAAATTCACTTCAGGTTCACATTTGTTTTCGAAACCGGTGCATATATGCCCGACTGCCCTTTGAGATCTGCGGGAGAGTCCCTTCTCCGGGAACCCTCCATGAAAGAAATTAGGAGAGTAAGTACCCGGAGGAGGGCTTTCTCTGCGGTGGCGCCCAACCTATGGAATTCACTCCCCAAAGAGGTCCGCCTGGCACCGTCGTTACTGGTTTTTCGGCGCCAGGTAAAGACCTTTTTATTTAAACATCATTTCAATTGTTAAAACATATGATCTGGCCTGGGCAACTTCTTCTTCCTTCTCTTTCTCATCCTATATTTTTATTTTATACTGATAATTTTAATTTTGTATTTGTAAATCAATGTATTTTTTGTATTTTTATATTTAATGGTAATTTATTATGTACTATTGTATTTCAATGTATTTTATCATGTTGTAAGCTGCCCCGAGGCTTCGGCAAGGGGCGGCATAGAAATGTTATAATAATAATAATAATAATAACAACAACAACAACAACAATAACAACAACAACGGAAATAAAGGCTGTGCAGAGGTGAAGTTCTATACCATTCAACAGACAAAGTTTTCTGGGAGGTTCACAAGCGTTTGTCTGGAATCTCAGGATCTCGGAGAAAGATCCTGGGGGCTTCCACACTGGGGCCAGATCCAGCAGCATCGAGCCACTAATGGAACAGCCTCCAGTGGAGGATCCAGAAAGCGGCAAGAGGCAGGGATCAGCTGCTGAGGGCTGGAAAACCACACGGGGGGAGCCAGAGACCAAAGTGACTGAGCTGCAGTGGGCCACTCACCCAACCCCATTCCCTTTTTTGGGGGGGCAACTTTGGGAGGGGGGAGCATGACCTGATCTTCTGGCAGCTTGATGAGCCAGGCTTGAGGGCCACAAGCTGGAGAATCTTTGTCTCTGTTACAGAGAGAGTGAGAGTGAGAGCTTTCTTCTTTGCAGACTTGATTGCACTGAAGGCTGCTTCCTCTCCTGCCCCCCCCACCCCAATGAAAAAGCGAAAAGATATTTGGAAGAGCAATAAACCAGGGATATACCTGGAAGCCCCTGCGAAGGAGGCTGGGTGCAAAAGGAAGCAGGACTTGGAGAGCATCCCAGCAAAACTTCGCCACCCCTGATTCTGCACGTTCAGTCGCCTCCCTTCCAGAACGGCACATCCCTATCTTTAAATCAGACAAGCGTGTTGAAGGCCTCATTACAAGTCACATCTTGTATTACTGTGACAGCTGGCAGGGAGACACCTGCCAGGAGAGCATGCTTGGGATGCTGCGGCATTGTCAGAACTTCCCAGATGATACCTAGCAGTGTGGTACGTTGTGTTGCTGTCATTTTGAGGCTGAGAGTCTCGCAGCACCGGAAGCGGGATGCTGATGGTGGTGGGGAAGCAGCTCCCAAGGGAGAGGTAGAAAGTGCCGATCGCTGGAAACAGGTGACATACCAATGCATTGCTGCTGTTTAGTTGCAAAGTCATGCCCGACCACCACAACCCTATGGAAACATTCCTCCAGGCCTTCCTATCCTCCACCATCCCCCGGAGTCCACCCAAGCTCACACCCACTGCCCCAGTGACTCCTTCCAGCCACCCCATCCTCTGCCGTCCCCTTCTTCTTTTGCCATCAATCGTTCCCAGCATCAGGCTCTTCTCCAGGGACTCCTTCCTTCTCATCAGGTGGCCAAAGTATTTGAGTTTCACCTTCAGGATCTGGCCTTCTCAAGAGCAGTCAGGGCTGATCTCTCTAGGATTGACTGGTCTGATCACCTTGCAGTCCAGTTTGATCACCTCCAGCACCACAATTCAGAGGCCTAAATTCTTCGGCACTCAGACTTCCTTATGGTCCATCTTCCACAGCCATGCATTGCAACTGCGAAAACCATGAGCTATCCTGTGCAGGGGCACCCAAGACGGAGAGGTCATAGCAGCGAGCTCTGACAAAAGGGTGTTTCGCTGGAGAAGGAAATGGCAACCCACTCCAATATCCGTGCCATGAAAACCCCGTGGACAGTACAAATGCATACACGATAATAAATAATATTTGACGGCGCCATGGGGACTGATTGGCTTACCTGTCCTAATGTCACAGCCTGGGTTTGGCTGGTGGCTGGTAGTGGCATACCTGCCGCAGGGCCAAGAAATAGGAGGGGAAGTGCAGAGAGTTAGCGGGGAGTCTAGGAAAGAGTGACAAGGAGAGGAGCGGTCCTGAGGAGGGAAGACGGTGGGCAGCTGGAGCTATTATTATTATTATTATTATTATTAGAACATTTCTATGCCGCCCCTTGCCAAAGCCTCGGGGTGGCTTACAAACACAATAAAATACAATAAAATACAAAAATCACAATATAAAATAAATAAAAATATAAAATATAAAAGAAGTCACTTCTTGCTTCCTCTGCACTGTTATTGTCATTCTGCCTTCAACTCTGCGTGGGGCTGCCCTTGAAGACTGTTTACAAGCTGCAGGTTCTGCAAAATGAAGCAGCCAGATTCACAAGTGGGACCAGAAGGTCTGAACATATAACATCAGTACTGCTTCCCAGCCCGATTCAGAGTTTTAACCTGTGAAGCCCTACCCAGCTTGGGACCTCCATACCTGATGGAACGTGTCTCCTGGCCTCATCTAGCTGGACCGTATGGTCTTTATCTGGAGCTTGCTTCTGACGCCCACCTTCAAGGGAGCCCCAGAAAGAGGCAACAAGAAGAGGCTTTTCAGTGGTGGGCCCCCAATTATGGAATAGTCGTCCCATTTAGGCTACGAGGCACCAACACTGACATCTTTTTGGTCTCAGGTTAGAACGGGCCTCTATTCCCAGCTGTTTCATGGCATTTACCAGCACATGGTAGGTTATGCCTATTGTTCTACTTAGGTCTGCTTTTTTACTGAAAATATTTTAGAGGTTAAGCCATTTTGTAGTTTAGTATATTGGCATGTTTAGCTGTTTTAAATTGGCACATCTGAAGTGTATACCATGTTTTATTGAATTTGCATTTTTATTGTTATCTTTTGTATTTAATTAATTGTTGGGGACCTCCCAGAGAGTTTTGGCTATTGGGCAGTATAGAAATGAAATGAAATAGGTAAATAATAGATAAATAAATGTTGTTCAAAGTTGGAGCCTCACAGCACCCTTTGGAAGCTACCTACATCTGGGTATTTGGAGATTGATCCAAAGATAATGGCATCCTTGTGGAAGTGCTTGGAAAGGGCCAAGGCCCAAACCTGGCAAGGAGCGATCATAATTATAGTAACAACAATAATTTAGAGTTGCCCAATGGAGTTCCATGATGAAAAAAGGGTGGAATGAATGGGCCAGGTAAATAGATAGTTGTCTTCAAAGAAAGAAAATGACAACCGTGCCATAAATCTCTCTCTCCAGCTTATAAAACAGCAGCATTTTCTTGCCTAAGCCAAACCTGAAGAGGCGAAGGACCAGCCCAAAGAAAAATAAAATATACTGCAACCATGAACCTGGCCACCCACCCTCAAGATTCCCATCAAACTGGGAGAAAACAAGTGACGTGCTGGACGTGAATCACTTTGAGGAAAACTGGGAAGGCCTCTCCAATGATAAAGGAATGGGACTGTTTGAATGTGCAGCTGCGGTTTGCATGCGAACTGGAGACACTTTCTGCACACCAGCCCTTTCCACATATTTCTCTGCATCTCCCCACCCGCTTATTAAGAATAAGTATTTCCTGGAACTGTATTTCCCTGTTGGGGTGTGTCCCGCACAATTTTCTCATTTTCTTGGAGGAGATCTGGACTGGGGGTGTCTCCTCCATTAACCAAATGAAGTGCTTTTGGACAACCTGTTCTGGCTGCCAGTCCCTTGGGCACCTCTCCAGACAGGGGAGGAGATGTGAGCCCTGGATCATGGTTTCCCATGGAACAGCTGCCCTGAGAGACAAGGCAGCTTGGCACAGTTCCTCTGGAAAGAGGTGCCAAACGCTTGGGTACGTTCTTAACCCCCTGCTGGGAAATGGGCGTATTCCTAGAGGCCACTGCATCTTTGCACAACCGTTTGGATGGGGCCCAAGCAACACATCTGGTAGGTGGTCATCATCATGATCATCGCATTGACCAAGGTTATGGTTGCCCCCTTAAATTCCATGATGGAAAAAATGGCCAGACATCCACGTACTGAGAAAATACATCCTGGACAGAGAGAACACCAGCAGCCCTTCATATTTTCCCAGCCCATCAAATTGAGGAATCTTCTTCCCTGAGGCAAACCTGCAGAGGAGGAAAACCAGGCCAAAGAAAAGGTAAACTTCATGGCCAAATCTGCCCACTGCCTTCCAGATCCCCATAAAAGCTGCTTGGGAGAAAGCAGTTTGAATACTAAGTGGAAGGACTTTGAAGAAAGCCAGGAGGTGCTCTCTAATTATAGAGGAAAGGACAATAGAATGTCCTACGTGCACCTGTGGTTGTCCTACGATGCAGGAACCCTTTTCATCCCCGAGCCATTTACATACTTGCATGGTTTGCATCTTCCCACACTTTTCCAGGAAGTGAATTTTCCCCTGGGGTGTTTATTGAAGAACCATTCTTATTTTTTGGGAGGTGATTCCAGCTGGTGATATTTCCTTCTTGTGTCCTTCATGGCAGGGAAGAGTTAGCTTCTCCCAGGTATGGCCACTGAGATGCTTGACTGGGGAACAGGGTAGACTTGAGGGCCAAGGCGGGGTGTGTGTGTGGGTATGTGCGTGTGCGTGTGTCAGAATTCTCTCCCTCTTCAAACTCTCTGTCTTTATCATGACCATTCTGGAAGGGCTTCCCCTTCCGGCCAGTGGGACGGGTCAGGGATTCTGTTGGTGTATCGCCCATCCTGCTGCCCAGAAAACTCATGGTCTTAGCTGAAAGGTGTGCTAAGTTTCCCCAGCGGTTGGACAATAATGTCCATGCTGGAATTCTCCTTCTCTGGAACGGCGCAGGATTTCCTGGGCCCGATGGAAATCATGGGACTTTCCCAGTGCACCGCTGGGCCAACACATGTTGCCATGCACAAACCAGAAGTGTTTTGTTTGGTTTTTCGCAGCCAGACAAGGGGACAATGTTTGGAAGGCCTCTGAATCAGCCCCTCGGTCACGGTTCCATCACACCTGCTCAGATTAGGCTAACGGCAACTTCCCCACACCGCAAAGATGGGCAGCCTATTAAAAAGGGACAACCTAGAAATAGAAATGTTCTAATAACAACAACAACAACAACAACCTCGACGTGAGGGGCCCAGCTGGCTTCCGGAAGGGCCCTGTGGATTTCCAGCTGCTACTGTTGAATCCCTGGCTGATCCCTGGAATACAGGGACGACCCAGGCCATCGGCCGCTCTTGAGAACTGCGAGGCGGTGTATGAAGGTGATGAAGCAAAGCAGGAACGGCTCGAGTGCAGACGGAGAGGAAGCACATACATTTAGGGGGAGTGAGTGAGTCTCGCTTCCTCTGTTCAACCGACGTTTTTCCATCCAGCAGAACTTTTGGGGGTGATCCAGGGCCTATTGTGTGCTCTCCCCACGGGCTCCTGGGACCTGCCTGAGGCCCGGGATGATAGATGCACTTCCAGAAGGAACCCGCCTGCTCCCTTGGGGAGGCCCTCCGAACGCAGCCTCGGAGCTCTTGGGAGAGTTCTGGCAGGCACAGCTCAAGGACGCCGGCACGGTGCTTGGGCCGGTGCACGCAGCCGCCTCGGCCCTTCCCCGCTTGGCTGGTGGAAGAACAGGGGAGCAACTGGCTGGGCCAGGGAGGCGGCCATGCCTCTTCTCGAGAAGGAGCGGTCCCTGGCCGCCTGAAGGGCCAGCGTGAGACCCCTGCTGAGGAACCCAGGAGGTCTTCGTGATTTCAGGCCAGTGGGTCGTCCTCCTTCTTGGGCAGGGTCCTGGACGCATGGCGGCCAGCCAGCTCCAGGGGCTCCTGGCGGAGAATGACTACCTGGATCCATTCTGGGGAGGGGGCCCAGACCGTGTCCTGACAAGGAAACCGGCTCGGTCACTCTCTAGCAAACTGCAGCCCGTGGCTGCCGCGTGCATGTAACCAGGCGCGGGTGGGCAGCCAGGCACCGGCTCGCTTGCAAGGAGATTGTTTCGGACTCGCTTGGAGAAAGCGCTCTGTGCACGCATGCCCGTCTTGCTGTGCGGCCCCCCCGCCCCGGCCCGCGCCCGCCAGCTTTCAACTTGCCCCCTATTCAAAAACTTCGAGGGCCCCTGCTCTGTAGGACGACCATTTTCATCCCATGGAGAGGATGAGCATGCCTGGTGCCCTGCTTGGGCCTGTCAGTGGCTTTTGATACCATCGGCCACGACATCCCTCTGGGGTCACTCTCTGAGTGCGGAGCAGCAGGCACTGCAGCAATTCCTAGGTTGCTGGTTCATTCCGGGCTTGAAGGACAGCTTTTTCGACATGCACATGGTGGGCATGTCATGAGCGGAGCCGGCTGGAGCCGGGGGTCAGACTAGGTGGCCCGGGAGGCCCCTTCTGACTCGCTCTGTTTCTATGTTTGTATGTTTCTTCTCTTCCTAGGATGGCCAGCTCCAGATGATGGGACTTGGGTACATGGCTTGGGCCCAGTGATGGTTTAAATTGGGGTCCTGCACTGAGCAGGGGGTTCGACCCTCCAGCCCCTTCCAACTCTACTATTCTAGGATGCGATGACTCCCCCATATGAAATTCCTCAGGGGTCAGTCTTGCCTCCCATGGTTTTGTGTGTGTGTGTGTGGAGGGGTGGGGTTAGTCACAAAGTTGTGCCTGACCCATTGCGACCCCATGGACAACATTCCTCCAGGCCTTCCTGTCCTCCACCATCCCCCGGAGTCCACCCAAGCCCACTCCCACCACCCCAGTGACTCCATCCAGCCACCCCATCCTCTGCCCTCCCCTCCTTCTTTTGCCGTCTATTGTTCCCAGCATCAGGCTCTTCTCCAGGGAGTCCCTCCTTCTCATTAGGTGGCCAAAGTATTTGAGTTTCATCTTCAGGACCTGGCCTTCCAAAGAGCAGTCAGGGCTGATCTCCTCTAGGACTGACCGGTTTGATCGCCTTGCGGTCCAAGGGACTCGCAGAGTCTCCTCCAGCACCACAATTCAAGGGCCCCAGTCCTTCCGCGCTCGGTCTGCCTTATGGTCCACTTGCCTCCCGTGCAATTCACCTTCTCCATGCAAGAGCAGAGTGGGGCCGACTGGAGTTTGGGAGCGTGTGCTTTCAGTGTGCTCATCCATGCACCTCTTTCCCCTTTTCTTCTCCAGCAGGTGGGGCTGTGGAAGTTGCAAATGGGTGCCAGGAAAAGAGTGGACTGGAGGGCAGCCAATGACGGCACTCAGCGCAGGGGAGAGGGAGCTGCTGCTGGTGCCGGTTGCTTTGACCGGGTGGAGGGGGCGCAGCTTGTCCTGCAGGGCATTGCGCTCTCCTGGAAGGAGCATATTTGTAGCTCGGGGTCCTCCCTGAGCTGGGGCCAAGGTCTCCTGCCAGCTTTGGACGGTGGGCTACCTAAATCCCCACCTGGACAGCTATAGCCTGATTTCAGCAATCTACACTCTGGCAATCCCTCAGCTAGACGACTGCAGCTAGACTGCTGCAATTGCTCTGCCTCAGGCTGCCCTTGAAGACAGTTTGGAAGCAGCAGCTTTTGCAAAGTGCAGAAGATGGACTAATCGGGGGGACCAGAAGGCCTGAAGGTGCAACTCCTTGAAGGCCACTCCTATTCCTTGCCTACATGAACAGCATGAATAAAATGGAGTGAAACCAGCTGCTTGGTTTCCTCACCAGAAGAAGAAGGAGTCGGAATAGAAATGCAATGTAATAATAATTTTTATTATGTGTTTCTGAGCCCAAATCGAGGAGCTGGTTTTAGCCTATCAAGCCCTGCTTGGCTCAGGCCCACAATTCTTAATAGGGCCCCACTCCCAGTAGCAATCTTTGCTCAGCATCTGAGGCCTTTCTGCAAAAGATGCCCCCAAGGGAGGTTCACCCGGTGGCAACAAGGAGAAGGGCCTTTTCTGTGGTGGTCCCAATTTGTGAAACAGTATCCCCTTGGAGGTGTTCCTGGTGCCAACTCCATTATCCTCTTAAGGTCAGGGTAACAGAAACAGAGCGAGTCAGAAGGGGCCTCCTGGGCCACCTAGTCTGACCCCCAGCTCCAGCCGGCTCTGCTCACGACATGCCCACCATGTGCACGTCCAGCCTATCCTTGAACACCCTCACTGATGTGGCCTCAACCACCTCCTGGGGAAGCCCATTCCATGCCCTCGAGGTCCTAACTGTCAGGAAGGACTTCCCAGCATCCACCCTAAATCTTGGTTCCCTGAGCTTGGCTCCCTTGGAGCGCATCCTGCCCTCCACCACAGGGGAAAAAGGGTCATGAGCCACCTCTGCGTGGCACCCCCTCACATACCTGTATGTCGCCAACAGATCCCCTCTGAGTCTCCTCTTTTGCAGGCTGAAGAGACCCAGTTCCCTCAGTCTCGCCTCATACGGCTTCCCCTGCAAACCGGCCACCAACCTTGTGGCCCTGCGCTGCACTGACTCCAACCTGGCTATACCCTTCCTGTAATGAGGGGCCCAGAACCGAGCACAGTACTCCAGTTGCGGGCGCACCAGAGTCATACAGAGTGGCAGTAACACCTCTCTCGATCTAGAAGCCACGTTTCTGGCTATGCAGCCAAGGGTGGCATTTGCCAAGGAATTTAACATTCTAAAAAACCAGGGTGTTTGTTGGTTAAGGCGACTTTTTAAAAACTGGCATATTCATATTCACCTGTCTTCAAAGAGTTTAAAATTTGGTTTTTAAATCTATGTAAGGAAATGTTATGATTTTTACTGTTCTTTATACTTTATTCTGCACTTTGTCTTACTTTGTGAATGGGGTAAACTGCCCAGAGAGCTTCAGCTATTGTGCAGTATGGAAATTAAATAAAATATAAACAATAACAACAAAACCAACATAAAAAGGACATGCTTTCTGGTCACCTACCTCTAGGTTCCTCTGTGGCCAGCCTCTTGGGCACCTCTTGCAATAGGAAGGAAGATGTGCCCACCTGTTTGTGATGTCCTGTTGGAGGAGCACCCACCAGGTGAGACAAGCCACCTTTGCTAGTGGTACTGGCACACCTTCTAGTGAAAGTTTGCTCGAGGCCTGAATCGCGTGGGTTCCACGTACCCTGCTGTGGTACCACCTACACCTGGGAAATGGGGATGGGGCCAGAGGTAACGGCATCCTTGCGCACGTCTTTGGGCAAGGTCAGGGGGGTATATCTGGTAGGGGGAACTCATAAATAATCATCATCATAACGATGACAAAAGGTTAAATTCGTGTTGGAGTAAGGGTCAGATATCCACGTCTAAGCAAACAGACAATAGGCTGCAAAGACACTAGGCAAGTAAAACATCAGCAGCCCTTCAACTCTCTCTCTCCCCCCCCCCCCCCGTTCTCTCTGGCTCATCAAGCTGAGGTTTCCTCATGCCTGAGGCAGACCTGAAGAGGGTGAGGTCCGGGCCAAAGAAAATATCACAGATTCCCAGGACTGAAGCAAGCTCCACCATGCCTTGAACCTGGAGTCAAAGCTGTACAAGAGAAAGCAGATGAGACTGAAGACAAACCTGTTCAGGAGAAAGCAGATAATGACTGAAGAAACTTGGGAGGTTCTCTCTAATTATAGAGGAACAGACAACGGAATGCCGAAATGTGCATCTGTGGTTAAACTGCGAATTCTAGGAAACCTTTCCAGTCCCCAGTGGCTTGGGAGTGTCTTGTGTATCTTTCTCACTTTGTAGGTGGGGATGCCAACAGTGCTGTTTCCTGGTTGCTTCCTTCATTATGGGCAACAGTGAGTCTCTCCCAGTTATGCCCACAGGGGCAGTTGGCAGACCGGAGTGCTAGAAAGAGGGGTTGCCTTGCTGTATTGGAATTATTTCTGTACCTGCGGACTCCCTGCAGATCAGGGATTCCATCGATGGAGCTCCCATCTCCGTGGTTTAATAGACTCCCCATCTGAGCTGACGGAGGTGGTCCCAGGTGGAACGCTGGGTCACCCAGGTTGTTGCTCTGGTGGGATGCGATTGCCTATGTGGAAGGCACCTTACCTGGAATGGCTCAGCATTTTCTGGACTCCCCGCCCACGTGGGAATGTCCCAACATGCCATCCGCCCGGCACATGGAGCGTTGCACTCTTCAGACTGGTGTCCTTCAGCTGGGCGCGGAGATAGCGAACTAAAAATGGAGGCCTTCGAACTAGTCCCTTGGACATGGTCAGAACATTGCTTTCTAGGATTTAGATAAACTGACTTTCTAGGATTTAGATAAACTGACAGCGGTGGGCAAGCTGTTAAGATTGGTCCGGTTCCTGAGGATCATTATTCCAGATGGTTCTCCAGGTCTCTTGAGGGTTTTCCAGATAATAGGGCTGCCACTTCTGTGAAAGCCACAGGCATGGTGAAAGCTCCTCTCTTGGGAAAAGTTCTTGAGGAGCTGGTAGCCCACCAGCTCCAGGTACTCTTGGATGAGGCGGGTTTCTTGGGCCCATTTCAACAGCGGTTCAGCCTCTGTCCCGGGACAGAAACAGCTTTGGCAACCTTGTGTGGCAACAGGAGAAAGAAGAGGGGATCTGTTTCCACTGATATTCCTGAATTCCTGAGCTGCTTCAGATACCATCAGCCCTGGTGTCACATGAGACGGCTGTCTCACGTGGGAGGGAAGGACGAAGCACTGCAGTGGTTCTGCCCCTGCCTGGATGGACCAGGTCCAAATAGGTGGCGCATGGGGGATATTGCTCAGCCCCATGGGTTTTCTAGCATGGGGTGCCACAGGAATCAGCCATGGCCTGCATGCTGTTCACCATCTGCGTGACACAGAGAGTGGGTCATTTGGAGTCTGGACATGCCGTCTGCATTGGGTGGGCCAGACACTGAATCAGGCACCATCTGATGCTGATGGTGGATGCCAGGATGTGGAGAGGGTGGGAATGAATGTACCGAATGGATGGATAAAAGCCCTCAAAGGGAGAAAACCTCTCTCTCCCCCGCCCTCTCTCTATCTCCAGCTCATCAAGGTGATGCTTCCTTCTGTCTGAGGCAGATTGCAAGAGGTGGAAGACCCGGGGCAAAGCAAACGGGAAGGAAGCTCGTGACCACAATGAGTTCCTCGCCTTGCTGTGCTGGTGCTTGGCTTCAAAACTGCTAAGGAGAAAACCAGAGAAAGGCCGAGAGAGAATGAACAGGGAGGTTCTTTCTAACTGTAGAGGACGGGAGCCAGTGCAATAGCAGAATGCACACCTGAGGGTCAGGTGCGAACTCCAGCTGACTTCTCCATCCACCACTGCACATTTTACACCTTTGCAGTGTCTGCATCTGCCCAGCATTTGGAAGGAACTATAGTTTCCTCTGAGGGTATTTCCTGAAGAACTTTTGCTCCTTGAATAGGAGGAAATCCTCACGTGTGATATTTCTTGCCTGTTTCCTTTATGACATGCACATTAAGGGCTTTTGATGGCTTGCTTGTAGACACCTCTGCTGCAGGACGGCACAGTCAAGCATCCCCCAACAGGTCCGTGTCCTCCTGCCTCCTGAAGGCTCCCAGCATGGGAGAACCAACCGCCTCCTGAGGTCATGGGTTTCACTGCCATACTACTCTAACCATTGGGACTTCCTTCTGATGTCCAGCTGGAATCTGGCTTCCTGGCACCTGAGCCCATTAGTCCATGTCTGTTGTGAGGCCGTAACTCACGCCTCCAATTAACTCACACAGCAGCCGGCAATAAAACGAAAGACTTTTATTGCTATTCGCTGCAAGATTGACGATGCAACAGATAAGCTCTGGCAACGAGCTCCTCGCAGCTCAGTTGCCCCCTCGTTTCTGAATCCTACAGGGAAGGTCACGTGGATTTCAATCTTCTCTCACGTCTTCCTGTCCGTGGGTGGGACAAACTTCTCTCCTGCCGCCGCAACTGGTCTAAACGCCGTAATCTCCTCCTGAGCTGGGTGGACCCTAAATTTCCTGTTCCCCAGGACTCTGCCCAGCCACTTCCAACTCAGGAGGTGGGGGAGCAACTTGTTCAAACACCTCAGAGTTAGAGGAAGGGAAGCTGCACCCTGCTCTAGCAACTCACAGCCAGGATGTGGGGAGGCTGCTCATGAGGAAGCCTCAGAGTCAGGTAGTAGGGGGGCCGTTTGGGCCCTGGGCACCAAGTATAACTCCTCCTGCTCCAACGCCTGGCTGTCTCTGTGAGCTTCTGGCCCTCTCTCACGTGCCAACGCCTCTGTCGAGCCGTTAGGCACGACAATGTCCTGAACACTGAGATGATCGAGGGGGACCTGAGAACGACAGACCGATCAAGAAGAGATCTGCACCCTCCACTGTGTGACATCCCTTCAAGTATCCGGAGAGTGCTATCTTAGCTCACTTCACTGTTCCCTTTTCAAGGCTAGACAGGTCCAATATTTCTAGTCTCTCCTTGCAGGGCTTTATTTCCATGTAGCCTGCATTTTTCTTAAACTGTTGTGTTCTGGAACCAGAGGCAGTACCCCAGATGAGGTCTAACCAGTGCTGAATGGAGGGGAACCAGAACTTCACATGATTTGGAAGTGCTTCTTCTAGTAAAGCAGCCCAAAATAGCACTTGCCTGTTTTGGAGCCACATCGTATTTCAGATTCAGAATTGCCTAGATTGCAAGCTGAATATGAATTCTAAAACCCTTCTCTCCTGGAGTATTGTTGAGCCAAGTATCCCAGTCTTGTAATTTTGCATTTGGTTTCTCTTTCCTAGCTCCATCCCTATTAAATGTTATTCCTTTGCCTACACCCCAGGATTCAAACCTGTCAAGATCACCTTGAATCTTATTTCAGGGTATTAACTATCTGACCATTTTTGTGCTATCTGCAAATCTGATAAACATTCTCTGTACCTCCTCATCCAAATTATTAAGAAAAAAGTTGAACTGGTCTGGAACCTGCATTAAACACTGCAGTAATGACATTACTTCTCCCCAATCTGAGAATATACTATTGAAAATCACTCTTTGGATCGGATTCTGTCGCCCACTGAGGATACACCTGACGCTCATTCCATCTAGCCCACCTTGAGCTCTGTTACTGATCCGAATGCTCTGGGGCACTCTGTCAAACGCTTTGTTGGCGTCAAGATATATTATTTCCTCAGCATGTCCACGGTCTACCAGAGAGGTTACCCGATCCACAAATGAGACTGATTTGTTCTTGACAAATCCATGTTGTATTCTTGCAATCACTGTATTATTTTGAAGGTGCTTGTAGCATAATTCCTTTAGAATATGCTCCAGAATTTTCCTCAGGACTGATGCCAGACAGTGTAGTTCCCAGAATCCTTTTCCCTTTTTGAAAATAAAGGCAACATTACTCCTCCTCTAGTTATCTGGCACTTCTCTTGTCCTCCATGATTTCTCAAAGGTAAATATTTGGAGAGTTCTTCTGTCAGTTATTTTATTAGTCTAGGGTGGAGTTTATGAGGCCCTGGAGGTTTGAACTTTTTCTAAATTATAAGCTGTTCCTTGACCTCTCAATCTTGAGCTGCCAACCTGCTCCTTCGGCTTGTTCTTTCGTTTCACGATGAAAGTTGTAGTTCTTCTTTTGGGAAAAGACTGACCCAGAGTAGAAATTGAGCACTTCTGCCTTCTCTTTGTCATGTGTAATCATTTCACCATCCACAGCAAGTAGCTGAGCAACCATTTCTTTCCTCTTTCCCTTTTCTTTTTACTATGCATGTGCCTGAAGAAGGCCTTTTTGCTGCTTTTAGCATCTCTCACTGACCTCAGCTCATTTTCAGCTTTTGCTGTCCTCGCATTTCTCTGCTCCCTCTTCCTTTGCAGCCCGACCTTCCTTCCACTTCCTATGTATGACCTTTTTAAGTCATCTCTAAGCTGCTTGTGAAAACACTTGTGGTCTTTTTGGGGTAAAATTTTGCACAATTTCCCCTTTAGAATTTCTTCTTTAAAGTATTCTCACCCATCTTGGACTCATTTTCTCATTAGTGTTGCTTGCTATGGGACATTGCCTGTTCTCCCCTGCAGAGGAAGGCAGGACGCGCTCCAACAGAGCAAAGCTCAGGGAGCCAAGGTTCAATTTGGATGCCAGGAAGCGCTTCCTGACAGTTGGGACCCCGAGGGTGTGGGATGGGCTTCCACGAGAGGTCGTTGAGGCCCCATCGGTGCGGGTGTTCAAGGATAGGCTGGACATGCACATGGTGGGCATGTCGTGAGTGGAGCCGGCTGGAACCAGGGGTCAGACTAGATGGCCCGGGAGACCCCTTCTGACTCGCTCTGTTTCTATGTTTTGAGTGCATTAAATTGGAATTTCCTAAAATCCAGCATACATGCTTGGCTTCATTTGGACCCTGCTTCCTTTAGAATCTAGTTTTCAAGTGGGATACAGTCAGTTCCCCCCCGAGTTCCTGTAACTGCCACATTGTTCACTAGCCATACCTGTCGTTTAGAATCAAGTCAGGCACTGAGATTCCTTTAGTTCCATCCTCTACTTTCTGTAGGAGGAAGTTACCTACAAGGAAAATCAGAGGGAAGAAAATATAATAAACTTCTGGGCCAAAGCTGTTCCCCTTCTGCTCTCAAGATTGCCAATAAAGCCAGGAGCAGTGCTGAGTGAGAGCGGCTTTGAGAAAACCAGGAAGTTCATTTAATTAACATATAGTGGGGACAACGCGGTCTCAGCATCTGAGTGTCACGTGTTTACCTGCACATCGTCGATAACTTTTCCAGGCCCTGCCATTTTCTGTGAGTGCAGCCTCTGCCTCTTCTCACGCTATTTTGAGTAGGAAGCTTATTCATGACTTGATATTCCGCTTTCGGTATGTCTTGCAGAATCTTTCTCATTTTGTAAGAGGAAATTCCATTTTGTGGTTTTTGTGATTGCTTCCTTTTTTGCATACAATTTAAGTGCTTTTCAGTAACAATTTTGAAAGCTGTTCTTCGTTTCCCCGCCGCCCAAAGCAAAACAATGCATTTTCTCCCAAGGTTGAGGGGCTGGTTCAGCTTGGTTTTTCAGTGCATAGTAGGAATGAGTTTTTATTTTATCTGGATCTTAGCAGGTGAATCCTTTGCTTGTTTAGACAGAAAAAGGTCCTACAACTCTGCTAACAAAGCCTCACGCTGGAAAAGCTTCAGTTGTGCCGGCTTCAGAGGGAAGCCCACTTCTCACAAGAACTTCACAGAATTGGACTTTGCACCTTGTTTCAGCTCAGGCTTTGGACTTCAATGTCCGAATGATTTATGAATGTATGTATTAATGCTTATGAATGCATTCATCCAAATGTATACATGCATTTTAGCACACCTTTCATCCTTCATGAAATACAGGCCGTCTTCCCCAGCCAAACCCTGGCAAGTTTGGCATCGACTTCCTTTTGCAAGATGGCAGCGTTTTTCATCAATCCATGGCTATGTCAGGTGCCTCACTGTCTTGGGAGATAAAGGTGTGAGAGAGCTGTCCTAGAACACATGTCCAAATTTTGCTGAATTCCTTTGGCTGCAAGTGTAGGCCCCTTGGAGCTGGTCAGGTTTTTACACTGACATTCCGACAAAAGCTTTTTGGGGTCTTTTCTTCCGTTCCATGCAATGCAGAATCTGCAAGACTCCACGTCCTTCCACTTTTCAAACTGCCCATGTCTGCAGCAGGGCCACCACAAAACCCACAATGTGTGCCATGACCACCTGGCAGAGACCACCTGGCTGTGCAATCAGGCAACTGGCTCAAGGAGTCCCTTGCTTGCAGCTTTGCAAGGAAAGGTCTCCCCTTGGCAGGTTTTCACACCAGTGCCTGATCCCATGGATTGCTGGGCATCAGGAGAACATCTAGCCAACATGGTTAGACTCACACATAGTTTCAAAGTTTCAACAGTAATAGCTGCACAGAGCTTTCCACAGGAGAAAGTCAGATGAAGGTTAGTATAGGAAGAGGCAGGAAATCCCCAGGCCAAAGAAAAACAACATTTAGATCCTGCAGATTAGACTGTTGAAGCCTTGTTCTTCTTCCAGGTGGACAGCGCAATCTCCTAACCAAACAAATACCCTTTCGTACTGTAAGACAATGAACCTGAGTGTTTTGATTGCTTTTCTGACCACAGCAGAAAGATTTGCCTCCCACTGCCATACCCCTTGGAAAGAAGTTCAATCACCCATCGCAAAGTCTTCACCAGCATTTCTCAGAAAGCATTCTTTAATTTTGGCCGGGGAGGCCCCTTCTGACTCACTCTGTTTCTATGTTTCTAAGTTTTATTTTACAGGTTAACCATTAAGAGCACTAGGTCTGCCTTTCCCAAGAAAATGTGATTTGTCACGGTTCTTATAATTCTCTCCCAGATTTGTACCACAGGATTGTAATTCTTAGCCTTAAAAGGAAATAGTGGTGGATGGCCATGAAATCGGAAAACAGAAATGTTCTAAAGCTCCTACCTGGCCAGTTGGTATTCAGATACTAGCAAAATAGTCATTGTGACAGGTGAGATGCATGGGAGAAGGTTTGGAGGATGGCTGCATGCGAGAGAGCAGGCTCTGGGCCCCCCTGGCCAGTGAATTGGACGTGGCCCACGAAAGGCTTCCAATCTGGCATTCCCCGTTTCCTGCTCCCTCTCCCTAAACAGGGAAAAGCTCTTATCTCTGATAAGCTGCCAATCAGAGATAAGAGCCTTGCTGTCTCCTTGCTTCCCCCAGAAGGCATACTGAAAAGTGTTTTTCTTTGATAAGCTGATGTTCAGTGGAATGAGCTCTTCCCTATTTATAATAGAACCACAGAACAGCAGAGTTGGAAGGGGCCATGAAGGCCATCTGGTCCAACCCCCTGCTGCTGCAGGACACCAGTTCACACCATCCCACTCAGAGGGCCGTCCAGTTTCATCTTGAATGTCTCTGGTGTGGGAGAACCCACCACCTCTCCAGGCAGCTGGTTCCACTCTTGTGTTGCTCTGACAGTGAGGAAGCTTTTCCTGACATCCAGCCTGAATCTGGGCTGTTGCAACTTGACTTGATTCTTCCGTGTCCTGCACTCTGGCGTCAGCAAGAAGAGATCTTGACCTTCCTCTTTGTGACAGACTTTGAGGTCCTTATAGAGGGATACCATGTCCCCCCTCAGCCTCCTCTTCCCAAGGCTGAACATGCCCCGTTCTCTTAGTCTCTCCTCACAGGGCAGTGTTTCCAAACCCTGGATCATTTTTGTTGCCCTCCACTGGGAACCCTTTCTAATTTACCTGCCTCTTTCTTAAATCTTGGTGCCCAGAACTGGATGGAGCATTGCAGGTGAGGTCTGGGAAAGGAAGGTGGGAATCAGCTCCCTGCTCAGTTGATCCACACAGTTCCCTTGAGTTCCCTTGAGAAGGGTCGAGCCGAGCATGGCAGACATAGGTGGTTCCTGTGTGTGTTTGTGTATGTGGATTTTGGACTAGAGAAGGTCTCCTTTCATTCCATTATGAAGTGAGAAAGGACCTAGCAAAGTGGGAAATTCGTTCTAATCTTTAGCTGAATATCTCCAATTTGGGGAACGGGGTAGAGTGCAGCATGGATTTGGGGAAATGTTTTTGCTTTAGGGAAGTTTCACTAAGAAGTGGTTGAAATGCACATAATTTGATCATCTGAAAGAATACTTGCTGTGGAAGGCAGCTGGGGACCAGGAATGAGCAGCTACATTTGAGTGCTCAATGCAACAGGATAAGTAATGCCAATCAAGAGGACTGGCATATTTTGCAAAAGACCTGTCCTGGTTTTGCCAATCGAAGCAAGGAGAGGAAAGAGATGTGTTGGGCACTGGGGATCCTTCCCTTGACTGAGGGAACCCTTATTTCAGCAAAGTCCATGGCTCCAAAAATGCATTGCCTCTTTTTATGGCCTGGTCCCTTCCCTTCCCTTCCCTTCCCTTCCCTTCCCTTCCCTTCCCTTCCCAGATCATATCTTTTTTAAAAAATGAGATTCTCCAGTCAGGCTATTCTTCAATAGCCTTTGCATTTGCTAAAACTTTTGTCACAGATCTTGGCTTCAGTTAACTATAAAAATTTATTTATTTATTTGATCTATAGCAGGGGTCTCAAACTCGCAGCCCGTGGGCCAATTGCGGCCCGTGGGATGATATTTTGTGGCCCCCACTTGATATCAAAGTTTAGTGATCGTGCGGCCCACGCGTTTTTCTCACACGCACCTGCGTGAGTCGTTACCCTGGGCGCAATGTTCTCTCTAAGCCCACGGGGGATGAGCGGTGGTCGGCCTTGGGTGGTGGTGGGCCGCTCATCCCGCGTGGCTCCGGGGGCCGGCCCGGGTGCCGCCGGCGCTCTGGAGGCCGCAGGGCCCTCCACCGTGCCCTGCCCATCCCGGCGCGCAGCTTAGAGGAAACATTGCCTGGGCGTTTTATATTTTTTGTCACCTGTGGGCTACCATAGCTCAGGATCGTGACAGCAACGCAAATTAACAACGTTAGTCACTTGAAACATGATTCGGGAGTGTCACCGAGTGAAGGGAAAATATATCCTGTCTCCCAGAGCAAATACGTTTTTTTTGTCACCCAGCCCCAGTCCTGTCTTTCTCAAAACCTGCCGTGAAGAGAAAGGTTGGCGATGAGCACAGACAATTTCAGGAGAAGTGGGAGACGGAATATTTTTTTGTTGAGCACAGGGGCATCCCGACGTGTCTTATACGCACAGAGAAAGTTGCGGTGCGCAAGGAGTACAACATCAGACGTCATCACTCAACTAGACGTGCTGAGGAGTATGCAAAATACCAGGGAGATGAGAGAGAGGACCGTGTCGCCAAACTTAAAACATGTCTACTGAGGCCACAAGATTTTTTCAAGAAAGCAAGCGGAGAGAGTGATGCGGCAGTCGAAGCCAGCTAGGTAGTGAGTGAGAGGATTGCTAAGGCAGGAAAGCCATTTAAAGACGGCGAGTTCATCAAAAAGTGCATGTTACAGACTGGAAGTATAGTCTGTCCAGAAAAAAAGGGTCAGTTTAGCAACATCAGCCTCTCAGCCAACACAGGGGCAGAGCGCATTTCCGACCTGTCAGGTAACATTTTCGATCAACTGTGTGAGAAAGCAAAACATTTTCATGCATACTCAGTCGCTCTTGATGAGAGCACAGACATCACTGACACTGCGCAGCTCGCAATATATGTCCGTGGTGTTGACGACAATTTTGGAGTGATGGAGGAGTTACTCACAGTGATTCGAATGCACGGCCAGACCACCGCTCAGGAGATATTCCGCCAGCTGTGTGATGCCATTGCAGATGCCGGCTTACTATGGAAGAGTTTTGCTGGAATAATAACCGACGGAGCGCCATCAATGACAGGGAGGAGAAATGGAGTCGTGGCACTTGTTCAAGGAAAATTGGAAGAAGAGGCTGTGGAAGAGGCCATTGCTCTGCGCTGCATTATCCATCTGCAGGCCCTTTGCAGCAAATGCCTGAAGTTTGACAGTGTGATGTCTGACGTTGTGAAATGCATCAACCATATCAGATCCAGGGGCTTAAAGCACCGGCAGTTCCGCGCCTTTTTAGAGGAAATAGAGTCAGCATATGAGGATGTGCTCTGCTACACCGAGGTACGTTGGCTTAGCAGGGGAAACATCTTGAAGCGCTTCTTTGAGTTGAGAGCAGAGGTGAAAACATTCATGGAGAAAGATGGGATGGCTGTTCCTGTACTAAGTGATCCCAAATGGCTCATGGACTTAGCTTCTCTTGTTGATATCACACAGGAGCTGAGCGTATTGAACAAGAAATTACAGGGCCAGGGGCAGCTTGTCAGTGCTGCCTTTGACAATGTCAGAGCATTCTCCGCAAAACTTGTGTTATGGAAAGCCCAGCTTTCCCAGACAAACCTCTGCCATTTCCCAGCATGCAAGGCACTCATGGATTCTGGCACACCATTCAGCAGTGAGAAGTATGCCGATGCCATTGTAAAGCTACAGGAAGAATTTGATCACAGGTTTGCAGATTTCAAGACACACAGAGCCACTTTTCAAATTTTTGCTGACCCCTTCTCCTTCGATGTGGAAGATGCCCCTCCCCCCCCGTGCTTCAAATGGAGCTAATTGACCTGCAGTGCAATTCTGAACTCAAAGCCAAGTTCAGGGAGGTGAGTGGAAAAGCAGACAAGCTTGGACAATTTTTGAGAGAATTGCCCCTTACCTTCCCTGAGCTTTCCAGGATGTTCAAGCGGACCATGTGCCTTTTTGGGAGCACCTATCTGTGTGAAAAGCTCTTCTCCACCATGAACTTTCATAAGTCAAAGTTCAGGTCCAAACTTACTGATGAGCATCTTCAAGCCACACTGAGGGTCTCAGTTGCTTCCTCCCTCAAGCCAAATGTGGCTTAGCTGTGTAAGAGGAAGCGCTGTCAGGTCTCTGGCAGCAAGGAGTAGGAGGAAGTAAGAGAAGCCTATGTTCTGAAGAACTGTTCATGTTCTGAATTATTATTAAAGACTGAGAAGATTGGATCAGTTGTACTTTTTTTGGAACACTTGAAATCCCGTTTTTGTGGAATACTTGATGCGGCCCAGCCTCACCCAGACTCTACTTCCAGTGGCCCCCAGGTAAGTTGAGTTTGAGACCCCTGATCTATAGCCTGTTTCTTTCTTATAACAAACTCAAAGTGGTTTACATCAAACCTTTCCTCCTCCTCTCAGTGTTATCCCCACAACAACCCTGTTAGGTAGGCTGACTGAGAGTCCGTGCCTGACCCAAAGTCACCCAGTTGGCTCCATGGCCAAGCAAGGATCAGAACCCAGGTCACCGTGCTCTTAACCACGACCCCACACTGGCTCTCGGAAAAATGCAATTTGAGGGGGCAAGAATACATGCAGAAGCACATCTTTTCCAAGTTTTGGATGCAAAATTTTGTGTTGTTCAAACACTGCAGATTCATGTAGAAGGCCAAATGACACTTAACAGCTGCTAAGGGACATGGACTGGAAGTGGATATTTTCTCGAATGCCTAGTCATCTCTTGGCTTGCAAAATGTGTGCTCAGTTGTTTTGGGCATCAGGGTGGTGCCCAAGATGCTTAAAATGATTCTTCACATGTCAAGAAGAAGATTTGTTTCCTGGAGTTTCTCAGGCTGACGCAGGGCAGAGTCTGTGTTGTTGTGGTTGGCACTGGCTGACTCATATTTTTCTTATTACAGCTGGATTCCTGTGGTTTACAATTTAACAGCACTGAAATGATATTTGGGGTATCAAGTGGAAAGTCTCTGGGGAACGTCGAGTGCATTTTGAACAGGTAGGTGTGCCAAGCAGCCATTGCTCAAGCAGCAAAGCTAACATTAGGACTCAGGTGCCAAACTCGCTTCTGCATTTTTCTTCTCCCCCCCGCTCCCCTTTGTTGTCTCCCGTGTAACACATTCCCATTCCTGGTAGGATTGTGTTGGTAACCTTTAGTGAAGACAGGAGAAAGCACCGTTGTTACAGCCCCAGCGAGCTACAATCCAAAAGGTAGCTGAAGGAAGGGAGCAAGAAGACTCCACAGAGGGGGTGACCTGCAAGAACTGTGCAATTTTTTCCTGCCTGAGGTCAGTGTGGGCTGCACAGGCAACAAGTGCAAGCTTGTAGCCCTAGAAGAAAAGGTGAGAGCACAAGAGCGGCGAGAGTCCACCCTCAAGGGAACGGAAGAAGAAGAGGAGTTTTTAGAGAGAGAGGTGGAACTGCAATGGCTAAGAGTACTGCAAAAGCTCGAAGTGCAACAGCAAGCCGAGGCAGAAGAAGAGAATCCTAAGGGAAGGGAGAAGGAGGAGGAAAGTCCCTGGAAAAGAGTGACAGGTCCAGAAGAACTAGAAGACACCCTGCACCAGTGGAAGCAGCGGGCATCTCAAGCCGCTTCAGGATGCGCCTGGGGGGCAGCCTGCTGTGCAAGAACTTCAGATCGTCCTTGCAACACTGAACCAGAGGTTGAGGGTCAACCAAATAGTGGCAATGACAACGAGGCTTGCAAGAACAAGAAGAGAAGAAATATATGCATGTCGGGATGACCTGTGGACTTGTCGGGTCCACACGCGTCCCTCCCTTCTGATATACTTGTGAACAAATAGCAAAACTTTGAAGAAATCACATCAGACTTTAAAACTTTGGGCAGGAAAGTCAAGAACTTTGTGCCTGAGATAGTTTTCCCTTCAATCCTTTCAGTTCATGGATGAGAAATAGATAGGGAAAGAAAAATACTCCAGGGGAGTGCCTGGCTCTGACGGTGGTGCCGACACAATTGGTTTGGATGATGGGACCACGGGCTACGCTTTCTGGAAGTTGGGCTGCTGCCAAGGGATGGGCTGCACCTTATAAGGACTGGAAAGAAGGTCTTTGGCCACAGGAGGGCTTTAAATTGAATCCTACAAGGGCGGGAGACGCACACCTGGGTGTAAGAAGAGCGCTTATGCATCAAAACAGCGTAAGCTTCTCTAAGAGTGCCTGATAATAGTTTTCCAAAACATGTAGGAAGAAAGCTGGAGTATAAAGCACATGGACTTCAGTGCCAATATACTAATTCCTGGAGCTTGGGAAGCAAGCAGCATGGGCTTGGGTTTCTTAAGCAAGAGGGTGATTACAACCTCATAGGAATATCTGAAACTTCCACAACTGAAATTCAACAATTGAAGGACAGAATCAAGAAGACCAGGAGGAACAGAAAGGGAAGTGAGCTATATGTTAAAAATACAGAATGTCGCCAGAAATACAAGAGGATGATAGCATCAGGATTGAAATAAATGGAGCTAGGAGCTGAACGCCATCCTAGAGGCATAAAGAAGCTGGTGGAAGAATTCTTAGATCCTCTGCCTATCATCTTTCTGAGAAATCGTGTGAAAGTGCTGGATGACTGGAGAAGGGCTATTTCCCCCCTCTTCAGGAAAGGGAGGAGGAGGAGGAGGGAAGTGAAGTCCCTTCAGTTGGATAAGAAAGTGCAGGGAATGACAAAAAGCTGGGCAGGATAGCGAATATCCTGGAAGACAGAAAGAAGACTGAAGACCTTGAAAGCTTGGACCCTTGAGCTGAAAACAACAGAGTGGAATCCCATAGGGACCAATGCCAAGTTTAACACTTAGGGAAAGGGATGAAATGCGTTGCCACAAGAGGGGAAAAACGTGGCTCAACAATACTGCAAGGGAGAAGGATCCTGGAGCTGTCACACACAACAAGCTGGATATGAGCCAGCAGCGTGATAAGGCTGCAAAAAAGGACAAATGCTATTTTAGGCTGAATTCATAGAAGTATCATAGAAAGATAGAAACACAGAACATAGAAACGCAGCGAGTCAGAAGGGGTCTCCTGGGCCATCTAGTCTGACCCCGACTCCACTCACGACATGCCCACCATGTGCACGTCCAGCCTGTCCTTGAACACCCTCACGGATGGGCTCAACCACCTCCCCTGGAAGCCCATTCCATGCCCTGGGGGTCCTAATGTCCAAATCCTGTGAAGTGCTAGTTCTGTTTTGCTCAGCACTGGTGAGGCCTCATCTGGAGCACTGCATCTGGGCTCCACCGTTGAAGGAAGATGCAGGCAAGCTGGAAAGGGTGAAGAGGAGGGCAACCAGGAGGATCTGGGAACTGGAAACAGAGAGGAAAGATTGAGAGAATGAGGCAGGTTTAGCCTCAAGAAGAGAAGACTGAGAGGAGATATGCGAATACTCGGGATGATTTAACTAGGAATCCTGATGGCCTTCTGGCCATATGATTCTATGATTCTATGAACCCTTCCCAACCAGTTTACTAGAAAAGCCATGGCGTTTGATGCTGCCAGGAAATGCTGCCAGCATTCCTGTGTGCTAACAAGGGCTCTCTGTGACTGTCCCATCTCTCCTTGTCTGAACGTCACCCTGGCAGTGTGCAGCTCCTGCTGGTTTTCGGCTTTTCCATTAAAGACTGGGGGAAGACGCCATGGGGTCACTTCTCCAGTGAGGCTTTCCCAGCTCTGCCAGTGTGGGCTGCCATGGAGACTAAGCCAAGCTGGAGGGAGCTGCAAGTTCACAGTGGTGGAATCAGCTCAAAAAGATAATCCAGAACAATTCAGAAGAAATGCCACAGCATTCCGAGTCTCTTATTTGGAGAAGAAACCTGGACATCCTCAAGCTGCATTTTTCTTAAATTTTACAGTGTGAGAGAGAAAGGCATGGTGATCTGCTGTTAGATACTGCCTCTCAGAGCAGATTTAGGTTGCATTGATAGGATGCACTTAAGACCTGAGCCTGGAGGCTTAGAAGCAACCAGGGAAGAATGAGAGGATGAGTAGAAGCCATTGATGCTTCCCCCTCTTCTGTTCTGCATTTCAGCTAGAGGGACGTTTTCAGAGGGTGGAGAAAAGAGGATGGCGTGCTGCCAGGTTAGCTTGTATCCTGGTGGCCCCAGTCTCCTTCGCTCCCTCCTGAAAGCGCCCTCTTTGCCTCCTCTCCGAGGCTGATTTTCTGACTTCAGAGAGGCAGCTGAAGCAGATCTTTCTGTGAGGGTTGGATAGAATTGGAGCACGACAGAACTCCGATTCGTGCTTCAGAGCAGGGAATCTTAACTATCTCACAGCCCCTAGACTTTGTTTAGGGATGGCAGGATTCCTCTTGCCATCTCTCCGAGTTCTTTGAGAAAGCTAAATATTTTTGAGCTTGGCCTTAAAGACGGGAAATCTGGCTCCTCCAAGAGGCTGAAGGGTTTTTTCTTTGTACTCCTCAAGCTCAGTTGGTCCATCTCTTCTTATCACCTCCTCTAGTCTGCCTGTCGACATGGTGTTAATGGTGTTTCCTTATCTGTAAAAATCCTTGCCATTCTTCCATCTGCCCCTGTCTTGCATCTTGCATCGCTCTGGCTCCAAGCTTGAACTCATCCGCTGCATGTGCCTGCCAGGTCCAGCCTCCCTCACCAGAACCGCAATTACTTTCCAGTACAGCAGGGCACTGCCCAATTTTGCACGCACCCAGGGCTTCCCACAACCATGTTGCCAATACTCCCATCCGTGCATGAAAGGTTCAGTTCAACACATCCAGCCTTGCACAGGTTTCACTAAACATCTCAGATGAGAAGGAAAAAATTTTGCACTGGAAATGCTTCCCTGTGCCATTTTTCTAGTGATTTGGTTCAAAGCAAACACAAACAGGGTATATTTATAATAATACATTTTTAAAACAGTCAAGTTATGAGAAATAAATTCATTCATTCATTCATTCATTCATTCATTCATTTATTTAAAACATTTCTATGCCGCCCCATTCGTCGAAGCCTCGGGGCGGTTCACAACATAAAATTAAAATATAATACATTCAAAATATAGAACAAATTAACAATATAAATTAAGTCGCCCTGGCCAAAGAATATAATGAATAAATACTGTTAACAATTAAAATGACGTTTTAATAAAAAGGTCTTGGCCTGGCACCGAAAAACAAGTAACGACGGCGCCAGGCGGACCTCTCTGGGGAGCGCATTCCACAGATGGGGCGCCACCGCAGAGAAAGCCCTCCTCCGAGTACTCACCCTCCTAATTTCCTTCACAGAGGGTTCCCGGAGAAGGGCCTCTCCCACAGATCTCAAGGGGCAGGCGAGCATATATGGATGTAAGCGCTCCTTCAGGTAACCATGTTTGGCATGGTTCTT
Organism: Varanus komodoensis; assembly: GCF_004798865.1. Lineage (NCBI taxonomy): Eukaryota > Metazoa > Chordata > Lepidosauria > Squamata > Varanidae > Varanus > Varanus komodoensis. Next base: position 429,848 of record NW_025336273.1, on the reverse strand, counting down.
TCTCCATTGCTTGCCATGGGGGCAGAAATTTCTATTTATTTATTTTATCAAAAGCTTTTCTATCCTGTCCCCACAGCAGAGACTGAGGTGGTGGCTGGATGGAGTCCCTGAAGCAGTGGGTGTGAGCTTGGCTGGGCTGTGGGGACGGTGGAGGACAGGAAGGCCTGGAGGAATGTTGTCCATGGGGTCACGATGAGTCGGACACGACTGCACAACTAACAACAACAACAATCCTGTCCCCTACAGAACAACTGGGGACAGCTTGCTGATTCCTAGCCCTGAATCATTTATTTCTAGCCCTGAATTTGGGAAGTGGGAGAAAGCTTCAGCTCCCTAGACACTGCTGAGAGTGTAGGGTCGCCTCCTTGTCTCTTGGCTTCAGCCAAACTCACAACCTGCAATAAGGGACTCATATTTATCTCTGGGCAACATTCAGGGTTGTTGTGCATCATTCAGGGCCTCACCCACAGTAATTCGGTGTACTGTAGACCTATCATAAGTCACTCCCAGAAACAGCCTACTTCCAAGCTGCAGGTTAGAGGCAATGAAAGAAATTTGCACTGGCATTTTTGTTATCAGAGAATGACATAAAAAAACCGTGTGAATGCCTACGTTCCGAGCCTGTTTTTGGAGGTGGAGTAAGTGAACCCTTTCTGAATCCAGGATACACTTTTCAAACTTTATCTACTGATGTCTAGAAAACATTCCCTTTCTGATCCTTGGGTCATTTAGAAGGAGTGTAGGAAGCCATCTATCCAGAATGCAATTTTCTAATTATTACTTATTTCTTCTCTAAACTGTTAACCGCTGAAGCTTTCTGGGTGGGTCTTTCTAACTTCTTGCTCTACCTGTCCATCTCTCTCTTCCTTGCCCAGTCACTCAGTTCCTCTTCCTCCACACATCCAAACATACCTGGTCAACCAGCATTTGACGCTCCTGTGCAATTAGGGGCTATTTCTGTTACACATTCCAACTTTGACCTCAAATCTATGAGCAGAGGAAGACCTGAAATGGGTTTAAATATGATGGGGACCCCCCACCCCAAATCAGGAATGATCTTCTGGAGGGAGGCCCCCTTGTAGTGCCGGCCTCACCTGCCAGGTGAGTGTTCTAGGAACCTGCGTCAGTGTTCTCAGCGGAGTTGCTGTGAGAGGCTGTGCTCAGCTCCCGTGAGTTTTCTTCTGGAGACTCTGTCAACAAATTTGCCTATTTCGTGATGGCTGATTTACACGAACAATGTGCTGTGGTGAACTTCTGTTCAGCAGCTTTTGACCAAAAACGGCATGACCTTTGTGCCCCTCCCTCCCCATCTGCCCGATCTCACCCTGTGCAACTTTATTTTCGTTTCCTTAGATGAAAAAAGTCCTCAAAGGGAGATGTTTTGCCAATGTGCAGGAGGTGAAGCAAAAATCAGCAGAAGCACTAAAAGGCATCAAAATCAACGAGTTCAAAACAGTGGAAAAAAGTCAGTTTTGAGCAGTTTTGAGCAGTGGAAAAAAGTCTCGATAGGTGGATTGCATCGAACGGAGAGGACTTCGAAGGTGATTGAAGTTTGAACATGTAAAAATAAACACGCAATTTTTTATAAATAAATTCCTGGGGGTTTTGGGTCCCCCCTCATTATATACAGCCACAAAAATGAGCCCTTTCAGTTTTACGTGTTGTGGTAAGGGCTTACCATATTCATCCATGCTCCAAAATACTGGCAGAAGGCAAGAGTTTGGGGCCATGGATATGGGGCTGATCTCGCCATCTATGTTCTGGTATCGTATGCTGCGGTTAGTCCCAGATCCATCCCTTCTTGGAGGCAGATGGCTCTCATAGATGAGGTTGGCCTCAATCCCAGATCTGCCTTCTTGCTTGAACAAAACTGTGGTGTCAGCACAGCTGAAGCAATCCAGTAGCTGAAGATACCAGATCAAGCGTCAGGCCGTCATAGCTAGAAACTTTGGAGTCTTGCATTCATGCCTGGGGTGGGTATCCAAACTGAATCATACTTACCGCAGATCTAGTAAAACCAATGGAACTGAAGGAAAGATGGCCAACTTATGCTGTAATATATTATTGCAGTCATGTTTTATTTTATTTATTATTATTTTCTTTATTTGGAGTTTTTATATGCCGTTCCAGTCGCATAAGCCTCAGGACGGCTTCCAACATAATAAATAAACAATCATATAAATCATACATATAAAATATAAAATCTGGATTCACGCTGGCTATACAAATTAAAAGCAATAAATAATATTAACAATTATTAAAATATTGTTTGAATAAAAAGGTCTTGGCCCAGTGCCGAAAAACAAATAACGACGGTGCCAGGCGGACCTCTCTGGGGAGCACATTCCACAGATGGGGCGCCACCGCAGAGAAGGCCCTCCTCTGGGTGCTTTGCTTCCTGATATCTCTACCCGGAGGGCTCCCGGAGGAGGGCCTCTGCTGCCGATCTCAAGGGGCGGGAGGGCAAATATGGAAGCAGGCCTTCCTTTAGGTATTATTGCCATTGCTATGTTTTTTCCTTCCTGCAAGGAAGTCAAAGCTTGGACTTTCTCCTCGCCCCCCCCCCCACTCCATTGCATCTTCACAACAACCCTGTGAGGTAGATTAAGTTGTGAGATTAAGTCTCCATGGGTTTCATGACATGACCGGATGGGGTCTAGAACCCAGGTCTCTCAAGTGCCCAGTCTAACCATTACACTATCCTGGCTGTCCAATTTCCCTTATTTGTTCATGACCAATATTACTCATTAGTTTACTTGTGGCCCTTGCTTATCGCATCACAGAGAAAATCTTTAAGCAGAACTAAGTCTGGATCCAGCTGCTCCTGTGAACTTTTTAAACATTGCATAATTAGGAACAAGCAAGAGAACAAGAGCTCTTGTGCTTTTTAACTGTCAATTTTCTTTATCCTTTATAGCAAACATTACAATCTCAGGAGAACATTATTTCACCCTCTTGTCCAAAACAAATATGCTTGCGTTCCAAAAACCTTTGAGCTAAGCACTCCTGTCAGTCAATGACTCTGCCGAAAACTTCTATATTCCCTTGTATTCTTACGGGAATTCTCCCAGCTGCTACCTGAAGTACAGCTGGAGTTAAATGTATATGCAACTTGTTCAGTGTTGCGTGGTAGAATTAACCAGGAGATATTATTATAATAGGACGGCATATAAAAGCTTTAAATAAATTAACAAACAAACAAATAAATAAATGTTGTTAGGTTCTACCAGAAGGCTTTTACTTTCTTATTTTAATTACTGTAATTTTATTAGTACTGCATTTTTCTTATTTTTAACGAATTGTCATTTTCTGTTTCATTTATTGGCTGGTCAATGACCGAATAAAGGATTGATTGATTGTATATGCAACTTAACTGAAGGGATCAAATTAACTAGTTCTGCAACCCAGTGAAGCCAGAAGCCAGTCAATCTGAGCGCATCCCTGCTTAGTTCAGATGAAATGTGTCCATTTAAGGGGTGGACCTATGGCTTCCAAAGTCATTGTATACTTTGAGTTCCTAGATCCAAGGTTAGAGACAAAGTTCCAGCCTTGGAACAGGGAATCTGTGCTCTGCCTTAGTGTTTTGCAGGCTGCATGGAAAGAACTGCCCCAGCAATTAGACTTCAGAGAGGGGTGGACAGGGAGGGAAAGAGTGCAAAAAGGACAAGAGTATACAGCATCCAAAAGCCTCTTCTTTTCCCTTCAGTGATGATGACAACAAATAGCATTAGTCGTATTTGGGGTCATTTTTGACCCCAGGTGAAAGTGCCTCGGGGAGAAAAAAACGCTGCCCATGAAAAGTCTTTGTTCTGGCTGAACTTTTCCCTGGGAAGTTTCAATCAGTGTAAGGATGCTCCCAGGAGGAGCAGGTAATTTAAGGCTTTACCTTTCCTGGAGTATGGGGGTATGAAAATTTGTAGAACAGGGCTTGGACCATTGACCTTTTATCTGAATGAGAATAGTTTGCTTTGTTAGCTTTAAAAGTCATAGCAAAGGCTTCTGTTGATGGATTTTAATTATGTTTGCCGGAGATTATAGTTAAGAAGACCAGGGCGATCTTGATAAACTTGATCACTGGGCTGAAAGCAACAGAATGAAATTCAGTCGGGACAAGTGCCAAGTCCTCCACCTAGGAAAGAGAAGCCAAAGGCATCAAAGCAAGATGGGGAATACGTGGCTCAGCAGAACTGAAAAGGAAAAAGGCCTTGGAGTTATTGCGGGCAACAGGCTAAACATGAGCCAACTATGTGGTGCAGCTGAAAAAGGGGCAAATGCTATTTTGGGATGCATTAAAAGAAGCAGGGCTTTTTTTAATAGAACAGGGCGTAGCAGGTCGGCGGCAAAAATCATTAACGGTGCCTGTGGGCTGCTTGTGTGTCGGCGCTGCTTGTGAGGGCGCTGCTTGGCTTGGGATCAGTCGTGTGGTCGCGCGCTGAGTGCTTTCTGCCAGCAGCGACCATTATGTTTATGTGTGTGTACAGTGACTGGCTACGTGCAAAAGGTAAATAAGTTATTTCAAAAAAAGTTGGGGAATTGAAAATCTTTTTTCATGTATAAGTGTGATCCCAAGATGTGAGTTCTGGCACTTTTTTTTTTTTTTTTACAAAAAAAAGCACTGAATAGAAGTATTACTTCCAAATCATGAGAAGTAGAAGTTCCCCTCTACTCCTCACTAGTCAGACCTCACCTGGAATACTGTGTCCAGTTCTGGGCACCAAGATTTAAGAAGATGCAGGAAAATTAGAAAGGGTCCAGAGGAGGGCAACAAAAATGATCCAGGGTCTGGAAACACTGCCCTGTGAAGAGAGACTGAGGGAACTGGGCATGTCCAGCCTTGAGAAGAGGAGGCTGAGGGGGGACATGATGTCCCTCTATAAGCACCTCCAAGGCTGTCACAAAGAGGAAGGTCACATCTCTTCTTGCTGATACCGGAGCGCAGGACACAGAAGAATCAAGTCAACCTGCGACAACCCAGATTCAGGAAAATCTTCCTCACTGTCAGAGCAATACAACAGTGGAACCAGCTGCCTGGCTCTCCCACACTAGAGATGTTCAACAAGAAACTGGATAGTCATCTGAGTGGGATGGTGTAATTTGGTGTCTTTCACCAGCAGGGGGTTGGATCCAATGGCCCTCATGGCTCCTTCCAACTCTACTATTCTATGATTCTAAAAATCAGAGTTTTTAAAAGAGCTCCAGATGATCCATATTAAACCCACTTTCGTTGCTTTGTTTGGGGTATTCTCTTTGGGGTATAAGAGATTCTGGAGTACTTTTGTGTCCATAATTTATGGAGGGTGGGGGGAACAGATATATAAAAGGCTGAAATTTGGGGATGTTTCAGACTACACACTTTCTGACAATGTCCTGGAAGAACACGCCACCAATTCTACTTAAGTGTAAATTGCACTTCAGAATATGAGCTGGGGGGTGGCAGTTATGGATCTGTGGAGAATCTGTTGAGGGGAGTGAGAGTCTGTTGGGTCCCTGGCCTCGGCTCCCAGGGCTTGGACCCCCTTTGCAGCAGCCCTGACTAGTTCCCGAGGGGTCTTCCCAGTGTTCGCACAGCACTCAGTGAGAATTGAGCCTCATGCACTGGAACTCCGTTCACACATGCAGCCACTGCTGATTAGGCCAGGAAAAAGGCTGGTCATTGGGGACGGTCACGGGGAAGCGGGGTACTGCTTCAGGAGCAATCGTGTGGGACTCACCAGGAAGGGAGGCCCACACAACCGCTGTCCAAGCAGCGTCCCTCTTCCATGTCAGGTTGTTGTTGTTATTTAACAACAAAGACATGCCTGACCCAACATGACCCCATGGACAACATTCCTCCAGGCTCTCCTGTCCTCCACCATCCCCCGAAGTCCACTCAAGCCCACTCCCACCACCCCAGTGACCCCATCCAGCCACCCCATCCTCTGCCGTCCCCTTCTTCTTTTGCCATCTATTGTTCCCAGCATTAGGCTCTTCTCCAGGGAGTCCTTCCTCCTCATTAGGTGGCCAAAGCACTTGCATTTGAGAGTGTGGTGTCATGGTTAAGAGTGTGGGACTGGGACTCGGAGGATCCGGGTTCGAGTCCCCGCTCAGCCATGGAGCCAACTGGGTGACTCTGGGCCAGTCACAGACTCTCAGCCCAGCCTACCTCACAGGGTTGTTGTTGTGGGGATAAGATGGAGGTGGAGAATGATGTAAGCTGCCTTGAGCCCTTTGTAGGAAAAAGGCAGGATATAAATTGAAAAATAAATAATTAATTAAAATAAGTTTCATCTTCAGGATCTGGCCTTCTCAAGAGCAGTCAGGGTTGATCTCCTCTAGGACTGACCGGTTTGATTGCCTTGCAGTCCAAGGGACTCGCAGGAGTCTCCTCCAGCACCACAATTCAAAGTCATCACCACCCCGTGGACAACACTCCTCCAGGCCTTCCTGTCCTCCACCTTCCCACGGAGTCCACTCAAGCTCACACCACCTGCTTCAGTGACCCCATCCAGCCACCTCATCCTCTGCTGTCCCCTTCTTCTTTTGCCATCTATTGTTCCCAGCATCAGGCTCTTCTCCAGGGAGTCCTTCCTTCTCATTAGGTGGCCAAAGCATTTGAGTTTCATCTTCAGCATCTGGCCTTCTAAAAAGCAGTCAGGGTTGATCTCCTCTAGGACTGACCGGTTTGATCTCTTTGCAATCCAAGGGACTTGCAGGAGTCTCTCAGGAAACCATGGTGAAGCATGGAAAACATAGAACAAGCTGTTGTTTCTTACCATGGTCTCTAAAGTCAAATGTACCATGTTGACAATACCACAACAGGTCAGATGCTCCATGGAGTACCATGCTTACCTCACACTTGTGCTAAAAGTACTGCACTGGCTACCCAACCGCACAGTTGTATTGGTGGTACTCAAGGTCCTAAATTACCCACAGTCAGGAAACTTAACTGGCCACCTTCCCTTATGCACAGTAAATTTTCTGAGGGGACCAGTCTGCAACCAACAATGTATTACCTGGCAAAGGCACAGGACTGGGCATTCTCAGGACTGGAAACAGTGGTGAGCATCCAATGCGTCTTTCAAATGCATTTTCTGCCTCAGACTTCACCTGTAATTGCAATTGCTCCTTCAGTCAGCCATAACTTCAGCTCCGTTTCACTGCTTTTCTTGTAAAGTTGTTAAGCTATTTATTCTTAGTGTTTTTAGACTGGGGTTTGCATTGTAAACTGCTTTGAATCCTGGGATGCCGAGTGGCGCCAAAGCAGCTAAATGCGTGGCGGCACCGTCCAGTCCCTTGCACAATACAGGACTTGAGATCTGCTAAGTTGTATTTCAGGTATCTTTCTTTATTCATCCATCTCAGCAGCTGTTGCTCCAACTTGTGCTGCAAGCTTAAAGAGGGTGCAAATGCGCTGGAAAGGTTCTCAAGCTCTCAAGCACACTTGAAAGAGCTCTCGAAATACATGACCCATAGCTGGAGAAGGAGCTCTTGATAATTGTGAATTTATATTGCCTCTTTAAAGAAAGCACAGTTTTGGTTCAAGTGCCCCATTAGCCCGGGGCGGTCCCAATAGCATGACTGGTTCACAGTCATGAGGAAGCACAAGGGGGAATTTTCCAGTTTCATGTACCTAAAGCTGGATGTGTGCCAAGTCCTTGTAGGGTGTTGCAGTTTTGAAATCCAAAGTGCTACTGGCTGAAGTTGCAAGAGGGTTGGAAGGTCTGCACTTCAGGATGGGGCAGCGTGGGTGTTTTTGGGGACTGGCTTATGAGACCAAGTCACACCATTCTCTTTCAGCTGCATCGGCTGCCAGGGGAAGTCTGGGCCAATTCAAAGTGCTAATAATTAAAGCTCTAACTGGTTTGGGGCCAGATTATCTGAAGGAACACCTTGTCCCTTACATTCCTACCTGGCCTCTAAGATACCTGCTGAGGTCCTTCTCAGGGACCCCCCCTCAAAAAAAAAAAAAAAGAATTAAGGGAGGGGGTGACTGGAAGAAGGGCCTTCTCAGTATTGGCACACTGTCTTTGAGACATGCTCCCCAAGGAGGTGTGCCTGGTGCCATCTTGGTTCTTTTTTCAGCACCAGGTGAATGCCGTTTCATTTCCAGATATTTTAAAAGATAAGAATTGTTTTAATATTTTTTGTTATTATTGCTGCCATGTCATGTAGCAGTCTTTTTACGGTTGCTGTTCTTGTCTTGGTTTTATTGTTTATTGTTTTATTTAAATATGTTTATTTTATTGGTTATTTATAAGTCTTTTAAATTTCTAAACCACCCAGAGAGCCTGTGGACTATGGAGCAGCACAGAAGTGCAATCAATCAATCAATCAATCAATCAATCAATTCATTTCTCAACAATACTGGCATGGGAGGTGAAAACCTTCGATAAAGATTCTTTCTTTGCTGGAAGGTGAAATCATTGTTTCTAAAAGCAACAAATATCACCTGATGAATGTGGCTTTGGGCACCCATCCCTAACTGGCTGCAATCTAGCTGTGTTGGATTACAACTTCCATCAATGGTCAAGCCTCTACAATCGTTGAGGATGGTGGGAATTGCAATGCACCATGCCTAGACAGCATCAGGTTGAGGGACACTGTCTTAGCTAAAGGGAAAGTTGTCATTTTTGTGTTTTATCAAGTATTTCAGGCAAGCGGTATGCCAAACTATTAGTGCCATGACACTTCTGGAGATAACATACAGCATTATGCTCCTCCTCCTCCTTCTCCTTCTTTTCATTTTGGTACCCAGCAAAACTTAGGGCCTGGCAGTGTATCAAGGGGAGCTACCCTCTTAAATTTAATTTAATCCCACTTTCCATAGAGCAGGGGGCTGGTGAAACCTTTGAAGCTCCTTCAACTGTGCCTCATGAAGTTTCTCTGGCTGAGGAAGGGGAGGAGGGGAGGGGAGGGGAGGGGAGGGGAGGGGGAGCGAGTGTGAGGTGCAGTCCTTGATCCCGTGCGGAGGCTATTGGGAGACACGAACTACTCAACCGGAAGGGCTGTGACACTCGTTCCCTCTTGCTCGCCTTCGGTGAGAGCCCCATTGAAGGGGGAACCAGAAGATTTACTGGAAAGGAAGGGACTGAGGGGTAGTTTCCAGTTTGGATCTCTGTACATGGTCTCTGTACATGAGCAGAGACTTTGCTTTTCAACTCTGGTAGACAGTATTTAGAGCTCCAACTGTTCTGTTATCTGTGGTGTCTCAATAAAAGAACTGCCTTTTCAAAAGATTGAATTTTGCAACCAGAAGGGGCCAGCTCATAACATGCCTGTAACCCATGCTAGAATTCAATTATTTTTGAGCTCCAGGACACAGAATTGCAAAACCAGAATCGACTTCAATGCAAGAATTCTGGTGTTACTGTTGGCTGAGAAATGCTGGGACCAGCAGGAAGTCATGTCCATCTAAATGTGCATGCATTTGTGCCTTGAATCACCCCTAAGCGCATAAGCAGCCCTGCTGGATCTTCCAAGGGTCTGCCTGGTTTAGCGTTCCGTTCACACCATGGCCAACGGGCTGCCTGTAGGAAGCCCCCTAGCAGGACATCAGTGCTACTTCTCCTCCCATAATCCCCCAACCCTTGGACTGCACTGACATGGTGCCTTTGATAACCGGGCACACAGTCTACTCCCTACTCCCTCTGTGCGTTCAGAAAAGATGTGTCCAAGTACGGAAAGAGCGACAAATGTGCAAGCTTTTCCAGTGGGATCCTACTCACCCAACATAATGGAAGTTATTATGGTGGTTCACATAAAACAGGACAGTGAGGCATCATACCAGAGGATATTAACAGGCAGGAAATGTATTGGATGTTACACTTAATCACAGCGGCGAGGACTGCATTTGCTCAATGCTGGAAAAGTGAGGAACTACCCACCGATGAATTGATTTTAAGAAAGATTCTGGACTGCACAGAAATGGGTAGATTGACTTTATCATTGAAGGAGAAAGAAGACACTGACTTCTATCCAACTTGGGATTTTTTTCTATAATTGGCTGGAGAAACGGGACTTGGCGTAAATTTAGAGATGTTTTCAAGTTATTATAAACTGATTTGAATATGACTATAGAATGTTAACAAATATGTAACAGGGGATTGACCCAGTAAATCTGATGTATGTGATGATTGATGTTTTTAGTATTAGTTTAAAATGCTAATAAAATTTCTTTAAAAATATATAAAACAGGACAGTGGTCCAAAACAGAATGCAGAGTGGCTCCGGTGAGAGCTGGTGTGGTGCGGGGGTGGGGATGTTGGACTGGGGATCCAGGAGATCTGGCTTCTAGGCCCCACTTGGCCTGGGTGACTCTGGGCCAGCCACGTTCTCAACCTAACTGACTTCACAGGGTCACTGTAAGGATAGAAGGGCCCCTCTCAAGAGGAAAAAAGGGGATATAAATGCAGGGCAATAATGATGACGGTGATGTGCGTATTGCTGATGGAAGATGCACTGTGAGGCAGGACATGCCGCAAGGTCACGTTTGACCCCGCAAGGAAACACCCGAAGCAAAGCCCTAAGAAGACGCTGCTGTGCAAACAGCAAGCGGGCGTCAGGATCAGGTTGCCAATTAAGTGAAGGACGCGATCGGTTGCAAACAGAAAGTGTTTGAAATGGCTTTGAGTGCTTTCAAGTGACCTTCCATGGCTGGCTGCAACCACATGTCACGGGTAATTTTTGGAATATCTGGCCAGAAGGAGAACTGTATAAATATGAAGGATTTGGGAGAACTTCCCAAAGGGTCATCAGCTTTCCTTCCCCTGAGCCTTTCACTGCCTTTGACACGGAGACTGTGGCCAAGGTCTCACCATGAAGATGCTTTGCTTAATCTTTCTTGCTGCCTTCTTGGTTTTGCAGGTGCAGAGCGATCTGGACCACAGGCACCACCACCAGCATCTGCATCAAGTCCAGGTGGCGCTCCAGAATGCTGAGGCTCTCGCAGATGGTAAGTAGGAGCGGAAGCTGTTGCTCTGTTCAGGGCTGCGGGGTATGGCATGAACTGCAGCGACAGGGGTGGGAGCGCTCGGAGTTGAACCCGGGCTTCAGGGCCTGGCTTGCCATGCAGCCCACACAGCTGGCTGCTTTGGGGTGGCAGAATTCAAAGGGGCTCAGGAGGGCATGGCTGGCACAAGAGCTGCCCGGCATCCGTCCCTTTTCAGCTCGTGGGCTCTTGCTCAAGCGCGGTTTGCGGAGAGGAGGTCCACGGCGGCTTCTGCGACCGGTGACCTTCTCCTACGCAGCACGGGCAAGGCTGCGAGTCACGTGCGTGGAGGGGGTGCTGCTTACACAGCACGTGGGTGGGCTTGATTCCTAGAGGGTGGCCGTGTAAACCCCCGGGGTGTTTGCCAGGGAGCTGGCTCAGGGCTGCAAGGACACAAGCTGGAGTGCAGAGAACGGAGCCCAGGGAATCTGGTGGAGTCCCACCTCCCAGGATGGGTTCCTCTCGCATCTTCAGGCACAGCGAGATGCTTTAAGGGGAGAAGCCTAATATGGGAGCATGGGGCATTGGGTTCTCTCTTTTGGGCACCCAAAGTTTTTCGACTCACTGCATCACTTCTGGCAGCAGAAACGTTAAGACTTCTAAACTAGGAAAGAAATGTCCAAGTCATTTCTTTGCCAGCAGTTATCGGTTTAGGGTGTACATTTCGATCTACACCCTATTGATTTTCATGTCCTTCTGAACATCCTTCCTGCTGGGGTATTCTTGTGTCCAGTCTGAAAGTTTAGTTTATGCTAGGGGTGCCGAAACTCATGTTACCTGCATCCCCCACAATCCCGGCTACCAAGATTTTGAGTCTTGAATTTCCAAGTCTTATTACATTAGAAATTCCTCATTGTGATGATGAAGATGATGATGATGATGATGATGAACCCTTGGCATTTGAGTGTAGTGCACATGAGTTTGCCAAGCGTTTCAGCTGATTCAGTGCAAATGTCTCTCCTCCATTAGGAGTGTATATTTGCGCAATGAGCTATCTAGATTTCCATCTGCCTGATTTATATGCATGATTTATCAAGATTAATTTCTAGCATGTTTTACCAATGCACAGAAGGGATGAGTGCATCAGTGAAATGCTGCACGACAAGCATCAGTGTTCCCTCGTTCAGTCTGGTTTCAGTGCAAACATGTCCATTACCCTAGAGGGTAAACAGGCACAAAAGAAATTACAGCACTGAAATTGTGGCCAACTTCCGATTATGGAAGAGAGCTCAGGAGGAGCGGGAAGCGAAGCAGAAACAATGCACAGAACAACAGCATTTCTCTACGGTCTGTTTCTATCCTGCCTTTGAAAGAATTTTAAAGAATTTCCTTGCAACGCACACACAACAGCAAATATGAAGAATGAGCGTGTGCTTTGCAAGGACCAAATGAAGAGCCGATATTGCGGATTCTGAGCGACATAAATCATTTAAGGTAGTTGTAAGAGAAAGGGATTGCAGCATGCGCTTAAAGGAGTCCTTCAACATAGCCATCCAAGTGGCAAATCAGCAAGCTGTGCACGCCGGGGCAAAATGTCCCATCATCCTGCACACGCTTCTGCTTGCAGTGATGGCCCAGAAAGAGTATTTGGGGACGTGGCGGACAGCTTGACAAAAACTGAGCTGGCAGCTCCTGGGTCAAAGCCCGCATTGCAATAAAGATAAACGGGGTGGAAAACAAAACTGACAATATCCAGCTATCCTTTTGCACGTCTGTACTGCCTACTTAAAATATATTGTTCTGATCGCCACATCTTGGAAATAGTACAGTTGGAAAATGGCCAACCAAAATGATCAAGGAGCTGGGAGGGTTTAGCTTAGAAGGACGGTGAGTCAGAGGAGGAGGAGGAGGAAGGTGTTTGTGATTATGCAGAACGAGCAGAAAGAAGAAGGGAGACGTTTTCCCCTGCTCTCATAATATTAGAAGCTGGGGGACATTGGATGGGATGAGATTCAGGGTAGATAAAAGGGAGCAATTCTTCACATAGCACAGGGTTAGAGGACGGAATTTGCTACTGCACGATGTACTGATTCTGGGCACCCAGAAGGTGACTTTAAAAGCGAATTGCACAAACTCATTGAGAAAATGTCTCCTCATGGAAGGAGTCCTGAGGGCTGCATCCCACCTCCAGTTTCAGAGGCCATGAAGCAATGGCTGGGGGTTTGTGGGGTTCACAAGGGCAGCTGGTTGGCTCCTGGTTGAAGGAGAAGGTAACCAGGAGGAGGAAGTTCACAATACTAAAGCGAAGCAAAGAAGATGACCCAAACATGAAAGCAGGGTGCAAAATGAAGAAATAATGACAAAGTATAGAACAACCTGAGAATGTGAGGCTTCCATATTTCTCCTTTGGAAATGGGGAGTTTGAACGTACATTAAATATACGCTTTTCTGCATGAATATGACGGCTGTATTTTGAAGTTTCCCTTGGCCATATCCAACCATTCCACATCTTCTTTCTCAGCCCCAGTTTTCAAAGGAATTATAATTCTACTCACTGCCTCTGTCCCACTGGGGAAAAAGAATCAGTTGAGGAAGCAGTGACTAATTTCTTCTTAATGTTTCCCTTTAAAAATGCAGAGCAAGCACTGAGAAGAGTCCCACCTGTTCAGATACGGTCCATTAGAAGGTATTGCAATGGACGGGATGGATATTGCCTGGACCGGAAATTTTTCTGTGAATCTGGCTTTGTGTACAAGGAGGAATACAACGACTGCATGTTCCAAAATAAAAACAAGTGCTGTGTTATTCAGAAATCTAAATAAGATGTTGAGTTCATGTGAATCCTCGAGGAGAACATTACTCTCCACTCCTTTTAATAAATAGTCCATTAGTAACCGCACTCTGGTTTGAGAGTCTTCTTGGTCTTTGTGCAATCTGCGTGGATGAAAATACGGGTACAAGACTGGGACACGTGCTTGTTTACGTGTAGTGTAATAAAATCCCTAAGGCTTTACCAATCAATATTAAAATCACATTTCAAATACTAATATTGTATTATTATCATCTTGAATTTATAACCTTCCTTTCAACAACAGTTCCAATTACAAGACTGTTACAAGTTACAACCATGCTTCAGTTTCACCCTTATGTTAGATGGATAAATTAGGGAAGGCTCCAGTTATGGGAAGCAGGTATAGGTCAGTGTTTGGAAGTTATATGCATGGTATGTAAAAAGTCCCCAATTCAAGTCCTGGGATCTCCATTGAAAACTTACAAATTGGTAAAGGAAAGGCTTTGGTCTAAAACTTGGGGTGGAGGTATGCAGAAGGAGACCAAGTCTACTTGCCTTTCTATGGATGATTTACAGTTTCTGACTCCCAGTTGTACCAGAACTGAATGGAATCCACTGCTTTCCAAACTTCCTTCATTTCAACTGTATAATTTGGGATGGTGGATGAAGGAGTCATCTTGCGGTTGCTATGAAGAAATGACTGGGAGTCTGAAATCATTCTGCAGACGAGTCAACTCATGGAGAGAACCATCACAAAAAGTCTACCTTGACCCATCTTCTGCCTCCTGGTTCTTTAGTATGATCAAGGCATCCATTTGGCTGTCTTCTTCTGTTGCTTGCTTCTAACATGTTGATGTGGCCCTCAAAGGTGGACATAAAAGTGGTCCGTTCATCCTACTGGATAGTCCTCAGATCTGTTGGGGGGAAAATGTTCTTGGAGTCATTCAGAGGAGCTTCCTATGGTCATTCTTCCTGGGATAGTCTTTGTGATGGAGATGAGCAACGCAAGGGTTCAGCTCCTGGGCTAAACCAGGGAAAGATAGAAACAGAGAAACAGAGCAAGTCAGAAGGGGCCTCCCGAGCCATCTAGTCTGACCCCTGGCTCCAGCTGGCTCCGCTCATGACATGCCCACCATGTGCATGTCCAGTCTGTCCTTGAACACCCGCACCGATGGGGCCTCAACGACCTCTCGTGGAAGCCCATTCCACACCCTTGGGGTCCCAACTGTCAGGAAGTGCTCCCTGGCATCCAAATGGAACGTTGGTCCAATGAAGGGTTGTTTACCTATCCTGCTTAATTCGAATCACAACAGGAATTAGCTCATGATCTTCTGCATCTTTTCTGCAAGGGGAAAGAAGTCCATGTTCTGTTCTTGAGCTGCTCTGAAGGACATGCTTGGAAAGGGCTAAATGGGAAACATATGCACTCCCCCATCTCTGTACAAGATGCTTTGGAAAGAAGATGTATGACACATCCCTCATGCTGAAAAAGGGGCTTACACTTTGGGAAAGTCACGGAAAGGAAGCAGCAAAGTAAGGAGGAAATAGAGGGATAGGTAAGCCCAGGAAAGCGTTGTGTCTATTTCAGTTACAAACACGTTGGCTGAGTTGGCCCAGGCCACAAGCACACGCTATGTCAAGCAGGTGGGCAAGAGAGAGGGTCCAAATGAGGGGAAAACTCATGAACTGTGACTGCTTCCTAGATGTTGAAAGAGAGGAAGACAGTGAAAAGAAACGGGATGGTCGGGGGAGCGCAAGCAGGCCTAATGGTTTGAAAAGTATTCCTCAGACAGCATGATGGGCACAAGCAACCAGGATACTCACAGGCTCCTCAGGTGACCTTCGTATTTAAACATAGAAAAGAGCGAGTCAGAAGGGGCCTCCTGGGGCATCTAGTCTGACCCCTGGCTCCAGCCGGCTCCGCTCATGACATGCCCACCATGTGCATGTCCAGCCTAGCCTTGAACACCCGCACCGATGGGGCCTCAGCCACCTCCCGGGGAAGCCCATTTCGTACCATGGGTACGGCCAGCTCCGTTCACGACATGCCCACCATGGGATCTTCGTCAGGATCATGGCGTAACAGCATAAAACACTCTCTTGAGATAACTGCACCCACTGTGCCAGAAACAACAGCCCTTCCTCTTTGCATCAGAAACTACTCAGGGGAGTGCCTGAAAACTCCTGGGCAAAAGGCTTAGTGGAGGATGTGCTGTTTGAACAAAGTAAGCCCTGATGAATGGAAGGTTGAGATCCAAAGATTCTGTCCCCTGGTGCCCAGAAATAGAAGAAATATTTGATATGCTCGTGAACACATTGTCCACAGCTCTGCCTCGGGGTTTCTGAACTGTCTCAGACGCTTCCCAGCTCTCACTTTCAGGGCACCTCCACACCGGTCGAGAAAGCCGATCAGCTTGTTGTTGGTCGAGAAAGCAGATCCTCCCCATTTCTGCTCCTCACAGTGAGCTGGTGTTGCTCCAGCAAGGCAGCACCTGGCCCTTGCCTCCTGCCAGGCGGACCAGGTAGGAGAAGCAGCTCCTTGCATGGAATGTCGTGTCACACACACTGTAACATCCCCAAAACTGCTTCTCTCCGTCTGCTCCCAAGGCAGGGTGAACCTTCCTTGCCTGCATCCAACGTATGGCAGGAGTTCCCCTTGCGCTGTCCCCGAATCTATCCCTTTTCAGTTCACAGCATCAAAAACTGAATGGAAATGAAATCTTCCCCATTCTTAGTAACAACTCATTCCCTGAAGTTCTTCTCTCCCTCCTCTTTGGGGAAGAGCAAGAGAGAAACAGCCCTGTGATGACTGTCCACGGAATTTGTCCTTCTAGCATCCGTGGACTTCCTTTTGGGCCTGTCTCAGAAAGTGAGCTGAGCCAAGAGGAAGTCCACAAACTGGCAACCTTCTTTTGAGTCCCGCGCAGCACAAGCAAAAACGCCACTGCAAGACGCAGAAGAGGGTTTTCACGGTGGTTGTGCGTGGCTCAAATTCTGGCGTGCACCATCTGAGCGCCTGGGCTGCTCGCTTTGCAGCCAGGATCACTGCCATGAGAAAGTGGGCTGGGGTTTGGGGACCCAAGCCCAGGGAATCCAGTGGATCGTCACCCCCAAACAGATTCCTCATTTACGAATCTCCCTATCTCAGCGAATGGGAGACAAGCAGCCCGCGCTTCAGCTCTCGATACAGGAGGGTGAAACTTGGTTCAGCTATTGAAGGATAAAACCTGCTCAAGAAGAACAGAAGGAACAGGAAGAGTTGGACTTGTGAAAGTCCAGAGGTGCCCCTTCACCCAGGTCCAAAAAAGGGAAGCCTCCCCTGGGCAATGAGCCAGAGAATATCCAAATGGGATTTTCCCGTTTGGTTTCCCTGACAGCTGTCAAAAGTTGATCTGTCAAAAGATGGAAAAGAAAAGTGTTTTGCCCTGATAGTCTTCAGGGTCGGGCGGTGTGCGGAATCTCTTTGGGGCTGGTGATCCATCAAATTTCCTCAGTTTAGACTCCCTGATTCTGGTTCAGAGCCCATGCTCTTGTGAGGTCTTACAGAAATGATTTGCTTTCCCTCCCAAATTGGCAATACTATTTTTTCAAACTGGAACAGAGAAATCACGTGACTTTAGCATGATTAGTGATATCTGTGCAAATAGCAGTAACTGCATATTTTTCTGGTGTTGTCTTGTGCATAAAACAAATATTTTGTGCAAAACAGAATAAAACTTCACTCACCCATGATCTAATAGTGGGTGAGGGGGCTGACCTGGCATGTATTGTGGAAATCTGGGCAGGAGAAGCGGAAAGGTGTGGCCCTTACCCAGCTGTGCCCACCCAGGTACCTGGTACAGCACCAACCTCACCTTGAGGGCCATGGAGGGGGTAACGCCATAGTTCATGAAGATATGATCTCTCCCTCCCTCCCTCCCTCCCTCCTGTCCACTCCTGAAGACAGGTCTCGAGTGCTTGCACCTTGTGTTGGGTGTTCAAGAAAGATCAGGAATCCTGTTGGTGTACCGTGCACCCTTCTTCCCAACAGATTCCCTGCCTGAGCTGATGGAGATCATCTCAGATCTGGTGTGGAGGGCCCCCAAGAGGATGGTTCTGGGGGAACTCCAACTTCCACGCCGAGGCAGTCTTATCTGGGGCCACTCAGGACTTCATGGCTGCCATGACAGCCAGGGGGCTGTCTCAGCATGTCATAAGCCCCACACATGAGAAAGGTCACACTCTCGACCTGGTTTTTTCAACTGTGCAGAAGGACGGTGATCTGGAAGCGAGAGGTCTGACAGTGACACCTTTGCCATGGTCAGATCACTTCCTTGTGAGATTTAGTCTGAGGGCTCCTTTCCCCCTCCATAAGGGTGTAGGATCTATGAAAATGGTCTGCCCCGGCATCTAATGGACGCTGATGGATTCCTGAGGGCTCTGGGGGGATTTCTGGTTGATACGACTGGCACTCCTGTGCTACCCAGGCTATTCTGTGGGAGGCAGAAATGACCCGAGCGGTAGGCATGATCACTCCTGAATGTCCTCTCCCACTCAGCAGAGTCTGTGTGATGCCTTGGTATGCGTCTCAGCTGCGGGCAATGAAGCAAGCTGGGAGATGACTAGAGCACAGGGGGAGGAAAACCTGACCGAGCATTTCTCAGAGCTATTTATTTATTTATTTATTTAAAACATTTCTATGCTGCCCCCATCACAACAAAGCCTCGGGGCGGCTCACAAAAAATACAAAAAAAAAAAAAAACATTTAAAACCCCCGGTGCATTCTCAGCTAATTTAAAATCCTAATAAATACAATAATTTAGCAATTAAAATAAGTTTTAAATAAAAAGGTCTTAGCCTGGCGCCGAAAAACAAATAAGGATGGCGCCAGGCGGACCTCTCTGGGGAGTGCATTCCACAGATGGGGCAGGGAAAGCCCTCCTCTGGGTACCCACCCTCCTAATATCCTTCACGGAGGGTTCCCGGAGAAGGGCATCCATTGCCGATCTCAAGGGGCGGGCGGGCATTACTGAGCCTATGCTGTGGTGCTGAGGACAGCGAAGAAGGGATTCTTCTCCGCTTCCATTGCTTCCTCACAGTGCCGTCCGGCGGAGCTTTTCTGGGTGCTGCAGGGCCTGCTGCATTCTGGGCCCACGTCACATCCTTTTGGTGGCCCACGGTGAGGACTTCAGGGATGAAGTCACAAATTGGACTCCACAGTTGATATGGTTCCTGAAAGGGAAGTGTCCAGAGTGCCACCAGGCCCACCTTTGTTGGATAGGTTTCAATTATTGTGGTCTGAGGACACGGACATGGTGCTTGGACAAGTCCGTCCCACCACCTGCTGACTTGGCCCTCGCCCTTCAGGGCTGGTCATCACAGCCAAGGATGGAAGGTGCACCTGGGTCCCGGCAGTTGCCAACGCCTCTCCGAGGGAGGCAGTGATAAGACCTGCCGAAAAAAGGTGAACCTGGACCCAGAGGTCACCACCAAGCACAGGCCAGTGACTAACAGCCTGTTCTTGGGCAAGGTGCTTGAGCAGGTGGGGGTCAGACAGCTCCAAGCTCTCTTGGAGGAACTGACCATCTGGGCCCTTTCCGGCTTGGTTTCAGGCGTGGGTTTGGGACCAAACTGCTTTGCTCGCCCTCTGTGGTGGCCTGTGCCAGGAGAGGGACGGGGCAGTGCGCCCGTTTGTTCTCCTGGACCTTCCAGCAGCTTCCAAAGCCATCAGCCATGGGATCCTCCTGGATAGGCTGGCTGAGACAGGGATCGGAGGCACCGCTCTGCACTGTTCCATTCCTACAAGGTCAACCGATTCCGGAAGGTGGTGCTGGGGGATTGTGGCTCCGTCCCATGGCCATTACGCCATATCCCCCATACTATTTAACATCTACGTGAAATGGCTGGGGGAGGTCATCCTGAGGTTTGGGCTGCAGTGACTACCCTGACCCAGCGTCTGGTCAGTGTGATGGACTGGATGAGGGCCAATAAACTGAGGCTTAATCCAGATGAGATGGAGGTCCTGCTGGTGGGTGGCTTGGCTTTCCAGGAAGCTGATGTTCACCCTGTTCTGGGCAAGGTTGCACCCCCCCTGCCCCCCTTGGGAGAGCCCCTCAACCCAGCGTTATCCTTGGAGATCCAGGGGCATGTGGTGAGGGGCGCTTTCCACCAGGTTCAGCAAGTCCATGAACCGTGTCCCTATGTTACTGATCACAGCACCCCAAAACACCCCGATTTCAGTAAAAGCACCACACCCATATTACAGTTCCTGTCCTGCGGGGAGTGAAGAGCGATGAACCTGGTGTGAACTCCAGTGACAAGTCCTCAGAGTCTCAAAAGGAGGCACAAGGCAGGACCCACTGGCGCCTGAAACCGGTTTGAGTCTCAATAAAAGCAGCAAAATGAATGATGATTTACAGTGGGTGGGGAAAAATTAGATCGGTGTGAATGGCTGAAAGATTATTAGTGGACAAATGGGAGCGGAAGTCCTTGGGAGAATAAAGGATTCTTTCAAAGAAATAACAAAGGGGAGCAATTAACAGTATGTGAATGTATCCACCATGTGTCTGGGCAACACGCTTGTGACACCCTGTATATAATGAATGCTTTCTGTACCTCTTTCGAGACTTTGATTTGGGAAACCTCTCCCCTCTGAATAAACAGAATAAATAATGCACTTTATTCCAGTGCATTAGAATAAAGCTGTTTTTGCTCTAAGTCTCATCTCAGGCTCAAATTAGCTTGGGATCTGGGGTCTGCCCTTGGGTTGGCCCTCACTCTCCACCCAGTTAAGCCTGGTTTGGATGAACGGAGGCTAGCAATAATAGCCCATCCTCCAGTAACCTCCCAACTGGACTACTGCAATACTCCCTACATGCGGCTGCCCTTGAAGATGGTCTGGATACTTCAGTCAGTCCAGAACAGAGAATTCAGGCTTTCAGTGGGAACTGGTCACATAACACCAGTCCCGCACCATCTACACTGGCTACCAGTGGAAGTCTGGGCTCAATTTAAGGTGCGAAGAATGACATATAAAGCCCTAAGTGATTTAGGGCCTGGCCATCTGAAGGAGCATCTCCTTTCGTATCCATCTGCCTGACCCCTAAGATCTTCGTCTGAAAACCTTCTTCAGGAGATCTCTTTGAAAGACATCAGAAGAGTGGCTACCGGAGAAGGGCCTTCTCTGTGGTGGCGCCCCAACTTTGGAACCTGCTCCTCAGAGAAATGAGCCTGGCGCTGATGCTTTATTCATTTTGGTGCCAGGCTAAAACCTTTTTATTTTCCCTATATTTTAAGGTTTAATGTTGTTTCAATGACTGGTTTTATTGCATATTTATATTCTATGTATCATATTTAAATTGTATATATTTTATTTCATATTTATAGAATATTGTATTCTATTTATGTGTTTTATGTATTGTGTCACCATCCTGAGACCCTTGGTATTGGTTGTGATATAAGTGTGTTAAGTAAGTAGTTAAATAAATAAAACACCATGGTTTGGTGAGCTTTGTGCAGGTCACACTGAGGCATGTTTTGCACAAAAATGGCACCTGAAAACACACGGGTTGGTGTGATTGGCACAAATCTCAGCCAACCACATTTTGGGGTACTGATTTGCATCTACATCACATTCAGTCCACATGCTTTCCCAGTACCGGTTGGTGAAACTTCTCTTGGTGATTTGAGAAGAAAGTATGAACATCGTGTCTCATCTTACAGACGGAGGTCCACGAAAAAGCCAAACAAAGCTCAATCCAAGTCAACCCTCTTCTGATCATTGGATCCCAAGTGGGGCTGGAGATCAAGTTCAACCAAGCTAATTTCCTGATTTGTTTATTCCTACCTGAGGGTCCTGCACATCGACACTTTCCCTGAAATTCTAGGTGCTCAGGAAAGTGGAAAAGTGCATGCCATCCTGTTTTTTGGGAAAAGGGGCTTTGAGAGCTAGTTTTTCGCTAGGAAAAAGAGGAAAGATGCATTTGACTGAGCAGATAGATCCATGGGGAAAAGCGCAACATGTTCATCACCTAGAGGACTATCCAGATAAAAAGAGACCAAAAAGCATGATGCTCTCAGCATGAAAGGTGTAATCAACTGTCACCCCTTTTCCTCAATCGGTATCTCTTGTGTCTTTGGCTTCTATTGACAGCTCATCTTTTGACAGCTGTTAGGAGAAACCAAGGGGGGAAATACATGTATTTAGACCCTTTCTGGGTTCCTTTTAAAGGGGGAAGAGCTGTGGATATCTTTGTCAGAACTGCATATGTCCTAGACAAAAGTACCCATTGCAAGCTGTCTGTCAAAACCCCTTTCCCTTGAAAAAGTGTGGGATAAACTTGACATTTGCCCAAGCAGCTAAGGAAAATGAGAAAACTGTGCATCACCTTGAGGTTGTCAGAGCAAAAAAGAAAAATACGAGGATCTCAGGACAAAGAGCATGAGTGACTGGTGACGAGCAAAGATTGCTCAAACCTTTGCTTCCCATTGTCGGCTCGCCTTTCGACAACTGTCGGAAGAAAGCAAGAAGGACACAGGGCATACGTGGGCTTCAATGGGTCAATATCAGAAATTGGTGCTTGCTGCATTTTGATAGACATTTCTCACATTATTATTATTATTATTATTATTATTATTATTATTATTATTATAACATTTCTATGCCGCCCCTTGCCGAAACCTCGGGGTGGCTTACAACATGATAAAATACATTGAAATACAATAGTACATAATAAATTACCATTAAATATAAAAATACAAAAAACACATTGATTTACAAATACAAAATTAAAATTATCAGTATAAAATAAAAATATAGGAGGAGAAAGAGAAGGAAGAAGAAGTTGCCCAGGCCAGATCATATGTTTTAACAATTGAAATGATGTTTAAATAAAAAGGTCTTTAGCTGGTGCCGAAAAACCAGTAACGACGGTGCCAGGCGGACCTCTTTGGGGAGTGAATTCCATAGGTTGGGCGCCACCGCAGAGAAAGCCCTCCTCCGGGTACTTACTCTCCTAATTTCTTTCATGGAGGGTTCCCGGAGAAGGGACTCTCCCGCAGATCTCAAAGGGCGGTCGGGCATATACGGACGTAAGCGCTCGTTCAGGTAGCCAGGACCCAAGCCGTTTAGGGCTTTGTAGGTCATAATCAACACCTTGAATTGCTACACACCTCCACACTTGTGCAAGACAACTTTATTTTTAAAAAATACCCCCAAATTATGCAATCTTTAACAAGTCTGACCCATTGGTGGTGCTTTGGAGGGGCTGCCACTGGCCCCAGCGGCAGCCTCTTTCCCAAGAGTAGGCCAAATTATCTTTTTTCGCCACTTTTCCTACGTACCTGTTATGGCTTGTCGTGTCATCCAAGCAAGATAGTGACCGAACCTTGACCTTACTCTGGTCTCTGAAAACCCACATTGAATAAGAGCATCTGTAAAGTATACCAAGCTAGGTCCTGTTGGCACTGTATGGAAATAACATGCACCTTTGAAAGGTTTTCCACAAAAACCACAAAAACAAAGCAAGTCAAAGAAAGTAGGAAGCAGAATGCAAATTCTCATGAAGGTTGGGCAGAGCTATTGAAAGAGTTTTTATTGATTTCAACTGGCAGTTGGCAGCTGATAGACAGGAAATGTTACATCCGTAAGTGTAAGTAATTCCAATTTCCTGATACTTTGACACAAGTATATTTTATTTATTTATTTAATTTGGAACACTTATATGCCGCCCCATTCGCAAAAGCCTCGGGGTGGCTTCCAATACAAATAAATAAGTTTACAATTACATACCTCCAAATACTAGTATAAATAGCAGCAACTCCAGTGTTGCTTCTAGAGGTTCTCCAGAGCTTGCTGTCTTGAACGTCTTCCTTCTACTGGAGTTGAGCTCACAGCCAGGAGTCAATCATGAAGACCCTTTGCCTTCTCTTTGTTGTTGTCTTCTTGGTTTTCCAGGTCCAGGCCAATCCCACTCTACCACCTGTGGGTGATGTGGAACCCGGCAAGGTTCCCGAGGTTCCTTCTTATCAGGAAGACGGTAAGTCTTTCAGAATAACTCCCTTTCCTGATGGTACTGTGGGGAGAGCACGAAGCCTTGAGCCACTGTTGGAAGCATCCTCACAAGCCAATTCAGCCAGGCTGGTGTAACAGGAGGAGAACCGCATCTTAGGTACAGCCTAAGGTACTGCATCTTAGGTGCGTTCTCTTGGACACGTCCTGGGTCAGAGGAAGGAAACGAGGCAAATCGTTCAACATCTTCCTCTCATTAGGCTTAATCCAAGCATTCAGGTATATAACTTTTCAAGTAGGCCGGGACTAAGTGACACAGAATTGCACCTAAAGGCATCGTTTGTTCCCTTTGTTCCTGGTTCCTCCTTGTAAATTTATTTTTTATAATAACGTAGATGCAGCTTGCAGTGGGTAGTTGAGCCAGTGGGGCATGTGGTTGGTGTGGGACTCAGGAGAGCTGGATTCTAGTCCCCACCGAGCCATGAAAGTCACTGGCTGAGACCCTCAGCTTAGCCGATCTAAAACGATTAATTGCAAGCACGAAAAATCAACAAACTTTGCAGAAGCGCAAAATTTGCACAAGTTCGCTAAGAGTCAACATTAGGAATTGATTCTGACAAAACAAAAGGTGAACATTTCCAGTGTTCTGATTCCGATGTGTGTCTGATTTGAAATGGTTGATTTAGGGTGCGATCCTGTGACCCATTAAACTCGAAGGATGATGGGGGTTCTGAGCAGGGGAGCAGGTGCGTGGAGGTGACACCACCTTCTGGTCGTGAGGTCGTAACTTACGTCTCCAATTAAGTCACACAGCAGCCGGCAGTGAAGCTAAAGACTTTAATCGCTATTCACTACAAGATTTACGATGGAACTGATAAGCTCTAATGACAGGCCCCTTTCAGTTTCCTTAACCTGTTCATCTTCCATTTTCCTGTCACCTACTTGCCAATATTCTTCTCCCTGCTCCATCCCCCAGTAAAAAGCCAGTGGAACTTAAGTGGGAAAAAAACTGAAATGAAGAAAGCTGCAGTAGTCCATAAAATTGGGGGAGCAGGTCATAAAATGAGGGTTAGGGGCTAACCCTACCTCTTCCAAGCAGTCCAGAGAAACATAGAAGCAGTCAGAAGGGGACTCCCAAGCCATCTAGTCTGACCCCTGGCTCCAGCCGGCTCTGCTCATGACATCCCCACCATGTGCACTTCCAGCCTGTCCTTGAACACCTCACCAATGGGATGTCAACCACCTCCCAGGGAAGCCCATTCCACACCCTTGGGGGTCCTAACCGCCATGAAGTCCTTCCTGGCATCCAAATTGAACCCTGGTTCCCTGAGCTTGGCTCCATTGGAACGCATCCTGCCCTCCACTGCAGGGGGAAAAAGGTCATGACCCACCTCTCCCTGGCACCCGCTCACATACCTGCATGTCGCTAACAGGTCCCCCCTGAGTCTCCTCCCCTCCAGAGTGAAGAGACCCAGTTCCCTCAGCCTCTTCACATATGGCTCACCCTCCAAACCAGCCACCATCCTAGCGGCCCTTCGCTGCACCGATTCCAACCTTGCTACATCCCTCCTGTAATGAGTGGTGTGAAAGCTGGATAACGGCTGGAGTTTGGGGGTGGGCACCCCGGGCTAGTTGATACACCATGCAGAGTTTTCCTGAGAAGAAGCTGTAGCCTCATGATGCCCACCTTCTTTTTTTCTGTGTAGACCACAGCCTGCCGAGGAAAAAAGCCGCCACTTCACGATTTACAACCTTTGCATGCAATGGGAATTTTGGGTATTGCCTGCCCCGCGACTGGCAGTGTTTCTCCGGCTTGGTGTACAAAGAGGCATTCAACGACTGTCCATTACCAGACATTTTCAAATGTTGCCTTTAAGGGAGAAACAGACAAAGAGCTGGAATCCATGGCGAAATGTTCTACAAGACCAGAGAAGAATGATTTGCTTGACTCCTTTCAGTAGATCAATCTTTAGTTTGAGTCACTCCTTCCAATAAATCCTCTGTTAATTGCAGCTGTCTTCCAATTCATTTGCTTGCTGTTTTGTGTTAGAATGCAAGGCATGTGTGAACAATTTGAAACAAAACTTTCATCACCTGAGATCTTTGAGTCAGTTCTGCATAGAGAGCATTGTGTCCTCGCTATAACTTAGATTCAATTTTCATAGAAATATAGAAGCAGAGTGAGTCAGAAAGGGTCTCCCGGGCCATCTAGTCTGACCCCTGGTTCCAGCTGGCTCTGCTCATGACATGCCCACCATGGGCATGTCCAGCCTATCCTTGAACACCCACACTGATGGGGCCTCAACCACCTCCCAGGGAAGCCCATCCCACACCCTCGGGGTCCTGACTGTCAGGAAGTGCTGCCTGGCATCCAAATTGAACCTTGGTTCAACTTTGGTTCAATTTCCATGCAGATTGGTCTCTAGTGGTACAAAACCCTGCACCATTACTCAGATGTTAATCCCACCGGGTCTAACTCCTACGAAAGTGCACATGAAAGCAAAGCCGAAACACTCTTCCTAAAAGTCTGTTTCTTCTAGAAGGAAAAAAACCTCATTTTTATCTTCTATGGGAAGTCAGAGTTTGTGGAAATAGGGAAGATGAAGAAAAACACGATGCAGGTTAAGAATGGGTTCCATTCCATAAGCTCCATTCATAAGCTCCATTCATTAATTTGATGGTCCACCTTCCACTGTTTGTGCCAGAACGTAGCACAAATGTAGAGTGTCCCCATAGGTGGAAGTTCTGTGAGATGAAGGCCCTCAGAACGACAGAGCTGGAAATTTCTCTGTTGGGAGATGTGCGGATGGTTTAGAAACACAGAAACAGAGCGAGTCAGAAGGGGCCTCCCGGGCCATATAGTCTGACCCCGGCTCCAGCCGGCTCCGCTCACGACATGCCCGCCAAGTGCATGTCCAGCCTATCTTTGAACACCCGCACCGATGGGGCCTCAACAGTTTGCACCCTTCCTCATGAGGCTTCCCCTCCTTCCCCCTGGAGATGGCCGTAGGTGCATGGCTTTTGTGGAGAAGAACTTTGGAAGGTCCTGCTGGATCAGACCAAGAGCTGATCCAGTTCAGCATTCCGTTCACACAGGAGTCAACCACATGCTCACAGGAAACCCACATGCAGGACAGAGGTCCTTCCCATGCTCCCCAGAGATGGAGTCGTAAGTCTAAGTAGCAAGAGGAAGAGGTTGTTCACCTCAGTTCCTGGTTTCTCTGCAAAAAAGGGCCACAGGGTTTGTTCCCATGCTATTCAGGAGATGCTGCATGAGAGGCAAGCTCCTTGCAGAAGCCCTGTGTGTTTTCCCAACTGCTGAGGGTTGTGGTGACCCTGACAGGACCCTCTCCGTGATTTGGAGACCTGAAACAGAGTCCACACCCTGCCAAAGGCATCCAGACTATGAAACAAGTATTGGCACCCAAGTTATTGGGTCGCACGGCAACCCACAGGTGACGGAAGGAAAACCCCCTGAAGCCCAAAGAATACTGCTACCCTTCTCTCTCCATAGAAATGGCATGTCCTCTACGTGGCCATAAAATTCAGGTGTCCATTGGAAGAATTGGATTGGACCGAGATGGCCAGTCCCATAGAACGCGTCGGGGCCCACCCAAATTGCTCGCATGGGATAGAGTTAGTGCCCCGAAGGCTGCAGGGATCATTGTTGTTGCTGGTGCCATAGCATGGCACAATTAAAATTTAATTTAAATCTATTTCAAGGGCTTGGCTCAAACATATTTGTACTTTATGTTTTCGTCCACCAGCCCCCTCCCACAATTACTCTTCTTTCTTAATTAGAATGGCTCTGTGCACACCCACCGTTGTGTGGAAGATGCTTTCCTTGCAATTCTGGGCTGGGTAGAGACGCGGATGCTCTCTCTATCTAGGGTTCCTATCTTGTTTAAGTGCTGTTCAGGATAATATGCACTGTGGTGACTTTCTGGGACTTGGCACCTCCTCCACCCCTTCCTCAAGGCAGGCGCCACCTCATGCAGACTGACAGGTCCTCGGATCTGGAGAAGCATCAGGGAAGGTCAAGGAAGAAGATGCAGTGTGCTGATACAGACACCGAACACAATTTATTGCATAAGAACACCTGACGCTTGCAGGTATTTTAATAGTTGCCTGGAGGGACGCAAACACGAACATCAGAGTGGCAGCCCTGGCCAAGTTTTCCCTTCCACACCCGGGCTAATGACTGCCAACTGACCGAGCCTAGCAGTCACAGCTGTAGCGCTCTTGAGTCATGGAAGTGTTGCAGAAATTCCAGCATGGGAGGGAATTGCTTAATCGTGCTGACAGAGTGCTATTTCTGCTTTCACCATTGGATTAAATATTTATTTATTCAAAGCTTTTATATTCTATCCAACTGCTAGTGGCTTGGGATGGTTTTACAAAAAAAAGCAACATAGAATGAAATGGAGCACAGCATCCAATAATTCTGGTATAATAAAACCCGCATGAAAACCTATTAAACATTAAAATAATGGGGAAATAAAAAGGTTTTCGCCTGGCAGCAAAAGGAACAACGTGTCCGATATATGTTTATTTGCATTCAAGAGGACCCTGCGTTTGCACCTTCCCATAAGTAACTGCTACATACATTTTCTATACTGGCAAGTCAGTGCATTACAATCCACTTTCTGTGGACCACTGGCTGTAGCTCTTCCACGATTCAGGACAGGGAATTTCTTGACATGCAGAAATGTTTATTGTATTTATTTATAGACTATCCTATAGCAAATGCTCCCAGGACAGTTTACAGCATAAAGCACAGCAATAGCAATAATATCTGTGGTAATCATAACAATTTCAAAGATAATAACCACAGTTAACAAGGGAAATAAAATAATAACACGTAACACAGATTACTGACCCACTGCACCCATTCAATCATAATCTGATTAAAAACCAATATAAAATCAAACCATCTTTTCAACTATTAAAAAGATGGAAGAATAAAAAGGTTTTGAGCTGGAGCCAGGAAGTATACAGTGTCAGTGCCGGCTGCCACCTCCCAGGGGAGCTGGTTCCACAGATATGGTGCCACAGCTGAGAAGGCCCTTCCTTCCTATCATGCCAGCTTTCTTGCCCTTTTTTCATGGTGGCTTATGGAGAAGGACCTCCATAGATGGGCCAGATGGGTGTATATGGAAGTCCTTTCGATATCCAGACCCTGAGCTGTTTAAGGCGTTATAGGGTTTATATAAAGAGCCAGTGTGGTGTAATAGTTAAGAGCTTGGGACTGGGACTCAGGCGATCCGGGTTCGAGTCCCCGCTCAGCCATGGAGCCAACTGGGTGACTCTGGGCCAGTCACAGACTCTCAGCCCAGCCTACCTCACAGGGTTGTTGTTGTGGGGATAAGATGGAGGAGGAGGCGGATGTAAGCTGCCTTGAGCCCTTTGTAGGAAAAAGGCAGGATATAAATTGAAAAATGAATGAATGAATGAATGAATGAATAAATATAAATGTCCTCTCCAGTTTTCATCCTCTCACACCTGCCTCCAAAATTCTCTGATCCAACATTGCTTGTAGGACGGACCCACTAATACTGGAAACCCTTCAGTACTCTGAGATACCTGTAACCCCTGGAGAGCGTGCTTCCGTCGCTTTTTCTCTGATGCAGAGCACACCCTGATGAAAATGTGTGTGGCACAGGCATTGGGATGAAATGTAGCTGCACCTGGCCCTCTAGGGTTGGTGGACTCCACCTTGTGCCTAGGCCAGGCTTGCAAACAAGTCAAGCCTAGAAGAAGCCCATGGATGCTCGCGGAACGAGGGTCGTGCAGGGCTGCTGCAGCTGGTGTGGAAGAGCAATGCTGCTTGTGCGTGGATTGCACGGGTCCCACGCCTGGTGAGAACCTCGCACACGCAGGGCACACCTTCCCACGATCTTGGACTCCGGGCTCTTGCAAAGCAGACAGCAAAATGGGCAGCCAAGCCCAGGGATCCGATGGGTCCCATGACCAGACAGATCCCTTGCTGGTACCGCCTCCTTAACCCGGTTTGAGACGGCGCATATGCCCAAAGAGCAGAAATCAGGAAATAAACCAAGACGTGGGCTGCAAGGCAATGGACTGGAGGATACGCACATGCTTTGCACTGCGCTGGTCAATGCAAATGGAACCAAACTCCGGGACTGGAGGTGTGTGAATTGCAGGTATGTGTGAGAAGGCAAGCCACAATATTCCGATCGCACCAGCAACGCCCACTGTTAGTGCTACGGCATTCCTGTGTGATGCAACCAAACAGAATTGCAGCAGTCAATTTCTCAGAAGGAATCATATTTATTTATTTATTTATTTATTTATTTTTTAAAACATTTTTATGCCGCCCCATTCGCCGAAGCCTCAGGGCGGCTTACAACAGTAAGTTAAATAACTATAATCATAAATTAAAAATGTAAACATTAAAATAAAATACAAACATACAATATAAAATATAAAATAAGCCACCCTGGCCAGATAAAATTCAATAATACTAACATTAAATTAAAATACATAAATAACAATATAAAATACACGTAACTGTATAAAATAAGTCGCCCTGGCCAAAAAACTTTAAAATAAAAATAACATTAACAATTAAAATGGTTAACAATTAAAAGCCATTAAGGGCTTTATAAGTGATTACCAACACCTTGAATTGAGCCCGGACTTCGATGGGAAGCCAGTGAAGCTGGTAGAGGACTGGAGTTATATGAGAATAACGTCCAGTCCCCGTCAGCAACCTGGCTGCTCTATTTTGCACCATCTGAAGTATCTGGACTGTCTTCAAGGGCAGCCCCACGTAGAGCGTGTTACAGAAATCCAAGCGGGAAGTAACCAATGCATGCGTCACTGTCGCTAGGCAGTCATTGATACAACTTTTTGACAGTAGGTGAAGACTATTCTATTCCCAGGCGTTTTATAGCCTATGAAAGGTCACATCAGCTAAACATGAGGGCTAAACATGTCTTGAAATTCTCCTAGGAATTACCAAGGAAATCAGTAAGATATTGAATTTAAGGCAGAACTTAAATTTGCATTATTGTCATTATTTTAGGAAAAGAAGTGGAAATGGAATATCAAAGAATTAATAACAAATTTAGTAACTGCAGCAAGATTAATAATAGCAAAGGACTGGAAGGAGAAATGGGATTTCCAAATAAGCAAATGGTATAACAAAATCTGGAACACACTGTTAATAAAATAACATGTGGAATTAAGGAGAAAGAAGGGCTGACAGATAAGAATGAGTTTAATGATATTTGGGGGTTGTTTACTGAACACATGTTAATAAAAGGTAAAGGCATCAAAGCTTCATGTGACTTAATGCAATTTTGGATGAAAGAGGGTAGTCACGAAGAGGGGAAGCGTAGAAAAGTTAAGAAGAAGGAGGAAGTGATTAATTAATTTTTATGTAGCCAAGGTCACACAGGGAGTGTGCACCAGTTCTATTCATAGGCTGTTGTTGTTGTTGTTTTGGTATTTGTAATGATATATTTTAATATTGTATTTTTGATTATTAAATGAAGGTTTTTTTTTAAAGAATTTCTAGTTGTTTAAGCAGCTCTCAGTTTTGTATATTGGAATTTTTGGATGCATTTTGTGGCATTTGTATTTTATTGTTTACTATATTTATTGCTGCATTTGTGATATGAATTGCGGTGAACTGTTCAGAGAGCACTGGCTATGGAACAGGGTATGGACAGGCAAGCAAAGGGCAGGGTGAACACAACCCGTGATTCTCGCAATGGAAACATCGTCTGTCATGTATGCTTATTTTTGATCTCATATAAACTAGATATGCAGATGATACCACTCTCATGGCAGAAAGTGAAGAGGAACTAAAGAGCCTCTTGATGCAGGTGAAGGAGGAGAGCACAAAAGTTGGCTTGAAATTCAACGTGAAGAAAACTAAGATCATGGCATCCAGTCCTCTCACTTCCTGGCAAATAGATGGGGACGAAATGGAGGTAGTGTCAGATTTTATTTTCCTGGGCTCCAAGAACACTGCAGATGGGGACTGCAGCCAAGAAATTAAAAGACGCTTGCTCCTGGGGAGGAAAGCTATGGCAAATCTAGAAAGCATAATAAAAAGCAGAGACATTACCCTGCCAACAAAAGTGCGTATAGTCAAGGCCATGGTTTTCCCAGTTGCAAAATATGGCTGTGAAAGCTGGACCATAAGGAAGGCTGAGCACCAAAGGATTGGGGCCCTTGAATTGTGGTGCTGGAGGAGACTCCTGCGAGTCCCTTGGACCGCAAGGCGATCAAACCCGTCAGTCCTAGAGGAAATCAACCCTGACTGCCCTTTAGAAGGCCAGATGCTGAAGATGAAGCTCAAATCCTTTGGCCACCTGATGAGAAGGAAGGACTCCCTGGAGAAGAGCCTGATGCTGGGAACAATGGATGGCAAAAGAAGGAGGGGGCGGCAGAGGATGAGGTGGCTGGATGGGGTCACTGAAGCAGTCGGCGTGAGCTTGGGTGGACTCTGGGGGATGGTGGGGGACAGGAAGGCCTGGAGGAGTGTTGCCCATGTGGTTGCGATGGACATGACTTTGCGACTAACAACAACAAACTAGTTGCAGAAACAGAAAGGCATGGATATTACAGGGTAATTTAAAAATAGTGGCGATTGGGAAAATAATTTCTTTCTTATTTGGCATTAATGAAAAACTACATATGCAAAGTTAATAAAAACTAAACTTGGTCATCTAGTTGGTTAACAGGAAAGGTAATCTCCTTTTCATGAAATTTTTATTCAGGATAAATAATCCAAGGAAAAGCTATCTTGCAATTATAGCACTTTTTACATTTTAGCTTATGTTTTAGAAAAAAATATTTTTCTTAAGGAACTATTCTAATTTCTCAGTTTCAAACAACAGGAACATATTATGCAATGCCACTCTGAACAGATAACTTCAGCCTTAATGGCAGGCTTGCAAAGACCATGAATACAGCTCTGATTAAACTCTTGGTTAGGTTCAGACATTTAGTTATTTATGTATTAGCAAATCATGGTCATTTTTCACAATTGTCAGTCTGTCATGTTATCTGATCCTGATGATGGTAGTTCTCCATGGTACATTTGGTCTTTAGAAACCATGATAAGAAACCATGGTTCCTTTAATGGTTCCTCTGTAGCACCATGGTTTGTTGTGTTGTCTGAACCCAGGATTGCGGCTTCTGCGATCCCGGTGTACAACTACCATAGAGTCCCTTGAAAGACTGGCAACTACAGAAGCCCTCCAGCCATCCAGCCTCTATCTGTGGACCACTGAGGAAGTTCTGAGTTCTAATCCCACATGGCATGGAGCCCACTGAGTAACTCTGGGCCAGTCACAGACTCTCAGCCCAGCCGACCTCACATGTGAGGATAAGATTGAGAGGCAGGAGAGAATTATGTAAGCCGCCTTGAGCTCCTTGAAAGGAAGAAACTGCAGGGAATGAATGGAATACTTTCTAATGCAGGGCTTCCACTTACCCTGGTAAACTCGGGCACCTTGTCTGCTTCCTTACTGGTCTTCAACTCGCAGATGGGATGCAGCCAGACCTAAGGTGGGTCACAGAACTGATGTTGCCATACTGGGCAAATACAGGACAAAAATCTGAGAAGGCCTGAAGTTGCTAGGTGCCACCTCTGGCAGGCTGTGGGGAAGAACCATTTTTTCCTGAGACCTTCCAGGTTCTACCACGTAGAGAGTAAAGGGCTTGGTGGACCCATGCTCTGAGCTTCTGGTACAAGCGCCTTCTTGGAATGTTTCTTCCCATGAATGGCTCCATGCATGCCATTTTCACTACTCAGAGAATAAGCCCATGGAGTATGTTTTATGGAATCTTTTTGGAAATCTCTGCATTTTTAGTTATTTGTACAAAAGATTGCCTGGTTGCCTTTCAGGGCAGAATTTTTCCTATGGTGGCTTTGGGCAATAAGTTTTCACTGCCTTTCTCCATATATCACTCAGATCTTCAGTGGAGGTCCTTCTTCGTGATCCCATCCCCCAGTGAAGCGAGGGGGGAAGTGGGTAGGGAAAAGTCTCTGCAATTGGACCTCGAATAGGGTGCACCCTCCCCAAGGAAGTCCGCCTGGCTAGCTTTTTGGCACCAGAAAAATACATTTTTATTCAATCAGGTATTTTAGTAGTTACTGGTTTGAACATGGTTTTAATTTTTACTGCTGAGTACCTTCTTGTAAATGTTGCCAGTTGCTAGTTGCTTGTAACTGTTCTTTAATTGTTCCTTCTCCCAGTTCATTTTAAGCCGTCCATTGGGATATGGGGTGGCATATAAATAGAAGAAACAAATGAACAAATAAAATATGTAAAGAACGTAAGAGGAGCCACGGTGGATTGGTCAAAGAGCAGCGTCCTGCTCATGCAGTGGTCAACCAGCTGCTGCAAGAAACCCCCAAGGAGGACATGAGTGCAGGGGCACCCTCTTGCCCATGTTCCCCAGCAATTGATGGACACAGGCACATGGATTCTGATACTGTAGGAAGCCTAGAGCCTTCAGGACCAGCAGCCACGGAGAGCCTTCTCCTCTTTGCATGTTCCAGTCTCTGCCACAGCCATCCAAATTGGTGGCCATTGCCACAACTTGTGGAACAAAACCAGGGAAGGGCCAGAGGTTTTAAAAAAGGAAGGATTTGGGACATTCTCAAAAGCCTGCCACAACGGAGTGCGGGGGACCCTCAGTGGCATCTTCGTCCATTGCAGAGAAAATGCTCGCTGGTGGCAGGGTGGGAGGAGATGGGAATCTTTGGAGATGGGAATCCATCCAACAGGAATCCATGTTCTGGTAACCTCCTGACTGGGGCTACTCTTGAAGACGGGCTGGTTACTTCAGAGCTGCGAGACTGGCCACTGGGACTGGCAGAGGTGACCATTTAGCACCAGTCCTCTATCACCTGCAACGGCTAGCCTTGGTTAGCAATTGAAGTCTGGGCCCAATTTATGGTGTTAACTAACAAAGCCCTAAATGGTTTAGGGCCTGGATGTTTCAAAGAATGTCTCTTTCTACATATACCTGCCTGAACTGAGGTCCTTCTTTGGGAGCCCTCTCTGAGGGAGGTTAGAAAAGTAGCTACCTGGGGAAGGGTCTTTTTTGTGGTGGCACCCTGACTTTGGAACCAGCCCCCCAGGGAGGTGCACCTGGCACTGACGCTTTATTCTTTTTGGCGCCAGGCCCAAACCATGTTATTTACCCATTATTTTAAGGGTTAATTATTTTATTATACAGTGGAATTATTTTATGGCATATTTTTTATACAATAGTTGTACTTTAATGTACATGATTGTAAGCCATCTTGAGATCTACCAGATAAAGATGGGGCCGAAATCGATAAATCAATCAATCAGCCTTCTCAGATTGGCTCCCTGGAGTCTGGCCCGCCTTTTCTCTGTCCTAAGTCTACTGAGTTCTGTGTGTTTGCACAGGTGTCCAAGTGGAACTTGTTTCTTTCTTTCTTTTTAAATTTTCTATCCCGCCAGACAGCCAACATTCTCTGGGTGGTTTATAAGACACAGAAAATACAGTGCAAAATAGGAACCCCATGAGAACAGCATAAGATGTTGATCAAACCCAATTTAAACCAAATTTCAAATCACCAACACCAAGAAACCAGTTCTGGCTTCCAGGCCTGGCTTTGTGCTCTTGGCGAAGAATCATAGTGCTTTGCACAAAGAAGTTGCTAGTGCTTCCAGGAGTGTGCAATGGCTCGACCCCAGCTTGGCTCGCGTCCCGGCCCAGGCTGAGCATGGGAAAGAAGTGAGCGCAAGAGATCCGGATTCCAGCCTGCGCTTTGCATCTCGCCTCCCACGGGTGCTGAGCCACCTTAAGCAGGTAAAGGCGAAGGGCCTCACATCCAGGGGGAGGAACTGCTGCTTAGCAACGGGCACCTTTCCTGGCACGCATTCAGCCCCCGGTTCAGCACCCAACTCATTCGGTGCCACGGAGCAGGGGGCCGCCGGCCACGGCAAGGCCCCTTCTCCTGGAGAGAAGTGCCACCCTTGGGAGCGACCGGCACGGCTGGACTGGGCAGCCCCGACAGCCCCACCGAGTGCGGGGCAGGCTTCCGGCGTCCCAAAGCCTGGACGAAATGCAAGCAGGAAGAAGCGTGAAGTGGCTCCAAGGAGCCATTTTTGGCAGCTTTTCAAGCACACTGGCACCGTCGAGGCTTTGATCTACGGTTCATTTCCTGGTGGTTCACCTGAAGAGCGGTTCAATAAATAGCAGGGCCTCTGCAGCTCTGCTTGCACTGACCTTGGAGTCACAGCCAGTAACTGACCATGAAGACCCTTTGCTTTCTTTTCTGCTTTGCCTTTTTGGTTTTCCAGGCCAAGCCCCATCCAGTCTTCACCAGAAACCTAAAACCCGGCAACACTTCTGAGAGTGATGCTTACCAGGAAGATGGTAAGTTGAATTTAAAAATCGTATTTCCTAGGGGTGACTCCCTGCACAGGTTCAGACAGAAAAAGTCCTGCACAGTCCCAGTATTCCGCAGTCAGCATTCCGATGCACAATCTCCTCTCAGTCATTCCTGGAAAAATAGGTGGGCTCCGTCTAAGCTAGCAGGATAATTATGTTAATTGGATGCATCGTTAACTGAAGCAATTAAAGAAATGCAACCGGATTTGCATCTTTGCATTTTGTTTCATGAGACTTATTTCCAGGTAAATATATGCATGCTTAGGCATTGGCCTCTTGGCAATTTTGAAATGCTGCTCTGGGAATATTGGAAGCTGCTAAAGTCTAACATTTTGCAAGATGACAGTTTTAACTTTGCCAGATGAAGACTTTTTATTGTCCTCCAACCCCTCCCCCACCCCAATTTAATTGCTCTGTGACTCATGAACAAGAACAACACTTTAAAAGATTCCAGATTTGAATTTTGCAGGACTGTGCTAGGTATGGAAAAGTTCCCAGGCTTAGGCAAACAAGACCAAAAGGAGAAAGAAAGAAGTCAGTATACATCTGTACTGCACGAGTTCTTTCTCCGAAAACCATGGAGGACAATTACATTTATGTTCTAAAAAAAATACTCAGGAAGAAAAATTCAGGGGGAGAGCCAAAATACGCTGTTAAAAAGAGGGTTGAACTAGGGGGATGAGATGCACCAGAGTTCATCTGAGCCGTGGACCTTTATTTCAGCCAGTGGGTGGTGGGGCGGAAGGCCTTCTGGGGATGTGGGGCTCCGAAAAAAAAAGATCCAGGGCCCAACCAACCCCTAAGGCCACCTCTAAAACCCAAGTTGAATGATCCTGATGCCCCTTTTTGTCCCTAAAATATTTTACCTGCTCCAATAGTTTCCCCTCTCATCCTTATCTCCCAGATCAAACTTGTTTTGTTTGTGCTACAGTTCCCCTAGTAAAAAAAAGGGAAGAATCCATCTTGTTTCCACTTTTCCTGGTGGCACCTTACGGGAGAATAATGCTGCCGCCCACTTTTAAATGCAGATAAGGGATTGCCGACGACGACCCGAGTGGGCAAAATTCCTTGCCTTG
Source organism: Varanus komodoensis (assembly GCF_004798865.1). Lineage (NCBI taxonomy): Eukaryota > Metazoa > Chordata > Lepidosauria > Squamata > Varanidae > Varanus > Varanus komodoensis. The sequence goes on along the minus strand of NW_025336273.1, from coordinate 392,673 downwards.
GCCCCTGGGGACACTGCTTCTTCCGGAAATACCGCTGCGCCTCTGGCTTCGTGATGAAGGAGAGATTCAACAATTGTCCAAATACGCGCACACTAAAATGTTGTGTCCTGTGAGGGTGTGGACAAGCCACTGCAATATCCCGAAAGAATTATCTCGAGTCATCAAGAAGAAGGAACTCTTCCCCACCTTTAAAGAGAGCATCGTCCTCAGTCTGCTCGCTTGCTCGTTTGTCTTTGAATCACAGTCTGTTCATCTTGCCCTGCTTCATGCTAAGTGTTTACGGGCTTCCAGAGGGAGGTTAATCTGAGATCATGTTGAAGGTGCTTCCGTGGAGCACTGCCTTACATGGAGAGCTTTTGTGTCCATGCAAGCAGACCATGAGAAATTAGGTTGAATCCAGATTTAGGCTTCTGGAGCTGCATAGAGGGAAGTAGACTTCCAGGGCTTCCTCCTCACGGTGTCCTCTCCGGACCCCTTGCAATGGGTCGGGGAGGCCGCTGAAAGGGGTGAACTCCTTCTGCAGGTGTGGAGGGAGAGACTCCAAAAATATAAATGGTAGAGGCAGCTCCCTTGAGATACTCTCTTCCTTTGATGGAAGGAAGGTCCTGAATCATATCACCCTCCCTGTGCCCTATATAGGATCTCATGAGCCATGGGGGAAAAACCTTCTGTTTTAGTTTTGAGATTGCTCTTTTTCTCTGTGTTTGAAATTACGCTGTGGCCTGCATAGGGGCAGAAGCAGAGTTGAGGTGGATTGGACTGAAAGGGTTAAGCTGTTGGGCTAGAACTTGGTCCTGAAGCTCCTTGGGTGATTTAGGACCAGGCACTCGCAGCTTAACCTACCTCACAGGGTTGTTGTTGTGAGGATAAAATGGAGCAGAGGAGAACTTTCTAAGCTGTGCTGGGTTTCTTGCAAGAAGGAAGAAGACAGGGCGTAAATATAATGTAACAACAGCAACAAATCTGAGTGGAATAGTGTAAATTGGTGTCTTGCAACAGCAGGGGCTTAGACCTGATGGCCTTCATGGCCCCTTCCAGCTCTGCTATTCTATGATTCCATTAAATATCTGGCCAACCAGATGCCCACAACAAACCTTTCCACCGATGTTCCAGGCAAGTAATTTTCAGTGGCCTCTGATCTTTGTGGCAGCATTTAGTCATGAGGACTAGCAGCCATAGATGCAGGTCTCACAGCATTTCCTCATTGCATTGCATTGCTCCAATTCCCTGCTTGTAACCTGCTTGATTCCTTGGTCATGATGTTCAAGTGCATCAATTTCTGTATCTTTTCCAGTTGTGCAATATCCTTCCAGAGGTGTAATGGCCAGAACTGTACAGAGTATTTCAGCTGTATCTGAAGTATATGTTTGTATAAGGGTTTGGGCTTCCCCCACGTTCTGAGCTTCCCACAAACGGTTTTGGCTATTTTTGTCTTAATGCAACCATCCAGCCGGAAGAAGAGTCCTACGAATCTTGCTGATGATTTTGTAATGTTCTGTTCTTCCTAATAAACCTTACCTGTCCTTAGTCATTTTTTTATTCCAATGGACCTGAAATTATTCTAAGGGAAAGGTGACAATCCTATACATTCCATTACAGTGTGAGCTTAATGCCACTTTCAAGAGCCACCATGCGGTAGTGGTTAAAAGCACAGGACTGGGACTCAGATGATTTGGGTTCCAGTCCCCACTCAGCCCTGGAGCCAATGGGGTGACTTTCAGCCGGTCACAGACCTACCCCACAGGGTTGTTGTTATGGGGCTAAGACTGAGAGCAGCAGGAGAAGAATGATGTAAGCCACTCTGACTTCTTTAAAAAGAACAAGGCAGGATGAAAATCCAATAAATGAGTAAATAAACAAACACTGTCCTGGAAGTATGCTGTATTGTACGCAGTGCTTGTGCTTAATTCCAGGTAGGGAAACAAACATTTCATGCGATAGTGAAGTCATTTCCAGCTTGCATGTATTCATCTCCTTGCCTTATCTGTTTTACAAGAAGCCCATGGAACCTGTTGATGTTTTCTGGGTTCTTCCTGCTCTCTTTGTTTCATTTCCTCACCTTTCTGGCTGCCTGTTTTTGTTTTTTAAGTAGCCAATAAATGGCAGAGGTGGGTGTGTAGCTGGGAATCAGGGATTCTCTGCTCATGTTACTGGCTGCCTTGGTCTTTCCTGGGATTCGAACCTGGTTCTTCTGAATTGTATTCTGACACTCATACTGTATTGAAAGTATTTTACCAAACATACGGATGTCAAAGGAGAAGGCTAAAAGCCGCAGCTCATTTTGACTATTTATTTGAGCATTAGGTGTTCGCTACACGGTGGGGTTTTTTTTTTTTAAGATGGCGCTCTTTCCAAGGGGCAGAGTGCTGTCTTAATCGGAAACTTTGTAGGAAATAAGGGTAGAAGTCTTCTGAAATCCCGCAGTCTGTGTAGATTGCATGAAATGAAGGAGAAAGCCATGCGTGATGCGGGGAATGGCTTTGAATGCTCTGGCTTCCTGGCCAGCTTCTGTTTGTCTGCAGAAAGCCAAAGGCGCGCAGAGTCGGTGTGCGGTGTGCGGAGTCTCTGTCCGTCCCGCTTGCTGCACGCACAGTGGCTCAAGGCAGAGATGGGAAGTCAGTAGAAGGACCTTGGCGAGCAGCCACGGGCTCCCCTCCTCACCAGGCTGGGTTTCTCCCTGGGCTTGCATCCCATGCACAGGGCTGTGAACTTCCTCATTGCAGCCAGAAGTGCTCCTCCTTTCAAGGGTTCTATTTCTGCTTGTTTCTCCTCTCCACAAGGTTCATTTGCAAGTATTTCTTCAACTTGGCAATCAGTTGCAGATCTTGTTGTTGATTAATCCTCTCTGCGGCTCTTCCCTGCAATCATGTCCACAGGCCAAAACTTTGCATAATCGACAAGCGAAAGACCGCTTCCCCCTTCCCCAGGGAAGCCCTGTGTTAACACACAAGTGTGGTTCTTCTCTGGAGAGGACAGATAAGCCTGATTTCCTCAAACGTCATCGAAATGCCTCTCCTTTCCCAGATCTGCAACTGCCACCTCTTGTTCCAAGTGGTCTGTAGAGCTTGGCTGGGTTGTAGCATCCCATAGAATAACAGAATTCTATGGGGCCGTCAAGGCCATCAAGTCCAACCCCAGCTTACTGCAGGATGCCCCAGTAAAGCAACCCTGGCAGATGGCAGTCCAGCAGCTTCAAGGAGGCCTCGAGTGTGTGACTCCCCACGGACTCCCAAGTTGATGGGTACCATTACTGCATTGCTCTAAAAGTCAGGAAGTTCTTCCTGATGTCCAGCCAGAACTTGGCTTCCTGTAAATGGAGCCCATTATTCCATGTCCTGCGCTCTGGGATGATTGAGAAGAGATCCCAGCTTTCCTCTGGGTGAGAGCCATTCAGGTAATGCAGAAGTGCTATCTTGTCTCCCCGTAGTGTCCAGGTTAGGGTTTCAATTTCTCCTTGTAGAACATTTTTCCTGACTCTTGCCCATCCTTGCTGCTTTCCCCTGAATCCTTTCCAGCTTGTCTGTACCCTTCTTGGAGCATGGCACTCAGAACTGGACCCAATACTCAAGAAGGGCCAGATTAGCACGAAATAGGTGGAATCCAGTTTCTCAAGTGGTCTCAAGCTGTAATTCTAGCTGTAATCTCAAGCTGTAACTCTAGCAATGCAGCCCAAAATAGCAGGCTATTGTCACATTGTTGGCTCACATTCAGCATGAGATGTACAATTCCAACATTCTTCTTGTTCGTACATATGCAGCTGTTAGCAAGATCCAAACCCCAGAAGACGGACTCAAGTGGCAAGGCAGCTACGGAAATGGGTGGGTTAGAACAAGTCAACAAACAAATTCAGGGATGGAACAGACAAATGATCCCCGGTGGAGCCCACCTCCTGGTAGGAGGTGTTGGCGAATCAGCTCCTGAAAGGACCCTCGCTCAGTTCCGGGTATTATACCAGCAAGCCATTTGAGGGAAGCAAGGCTGGGTGGCCACAAACGTGTTTGGAGGGTAGCTCATCTCCTCGTGGATGCCAGCCTGGTTTGGGGATTTTCTAAAACATTTGAATCAGGAAGGGCCATGCATGTTCTCCACTTCTGCTTGGATGCACTTAGGGTCTGGATGAGGGCCCAGGTGGTAAGGTGGAATCCTGACAAGCCGGAATCCCTAGAGGGGGATAGTTCCAAGGGATGGGAATTGGGGATTCTGCCTGGTCTAGGCAGGGTTTCACCCCCTCAAAGTAAGCAGGTAAGTAGTTCAGGGCCGATCTTGGGTTCATCACTGTCATTGGAGCCACAGGTGGCTTCTCTGATGAGGTGTGACCATTACGCAGGTCAGCTGACATGTGCCATCAAGTTCATAAGGTGCAGCTGGTGCAGGTATAGAGGTGCAGAGTCCAGCTGGCTCTGTAAAAGCAGGGCCTGGTCTACCAGCATCACCTGATTCAAAAAGGCACCACAACTCCATGTTTCTGTTATTAGAGCAGTTCTGATCTTTCCAGACCCTGACCCATTTCCCACACGGTTTCAGTGGCAAAAACAGAGTTTCTCTGAGAGTCCTGCTGGCCAAGGACATCTCTCTGGCTCAAGCTCTGGAAGAGCAGCGAGTGTCCACGCCTACTTTCAGTTCCTGGCAGGAGGGCTTTGAGAGATCCTTCTAAGCATGTCCTTGGCCAGTGTCCAATGTAGAGAAAAATAAAGTTATGATACGGGGGTGCAGTCAAGATGAATTGATCCACGCATAACTCACTTGCTCATCAGAATTGATTCCATCAGGGAAGAGAAAGACCTGAATTCGAAAGAGCTGAGAGGACATTTTGAAGGGCGTCCATTCACGGGGTCACCAAGAGTTGGAGACAACTTGATGGCACATAAAAACAGTAAAATCAGAATCCCGTGCGGCCGCTTAGCAAAAGTCTTGCTGGAGTTGTGGTCTATTGTAGGCTCTGCACTTCACCACTGTATTAAGAACTGTAGTTGGAGGACTAGGTCCTTAACCCTTCGAGTGAATCCAGAACTTCCACACGCACAGCGTGACAGGTGCCCAAAAGAGCAAGACACCTTGAGTTAGTTGATGGGAACTGTTGCCCAGGTGGAGGGACCGCAGGTCATCCGGGGTCCAGCAACCATGGAGGGGGGCGCTTCCCCAGTGGTGCCCAGTTGTCCGAACAAGGGGGATTGCGAACTACAGTGTCAGCATCCCAGTTGTATGTGGCAATCCAAAGATGAGCCAAATTACACGCAGGGTGTGGGTGGGGATCCTTCTCCTTAATGAATGGCACAGATGTGCTCTTGATTAGGAGATGTTTTTGTGCAGCTCTTAGGAAATGCAGGTGTGCCCGGTTGTTTTGCCCTAAACCACGTGGCTCTTTGCCACACAGGTCCGTATAAATAGAGGGCTGCTTGCAGCTGGCCATCCACAGCTCCTCCAGGCCTCCTCTGGTCTCCTCTCCTGCAGACATTCTCCTGGTTCCAGGGAAAGGTGCACCATGAAGGCCTTTGTCCTGCTCTTTGCTGCCGCCCTGCTGGCTTTCCAGGTCCAGGCACAGCCCGCCGTGGGAGACACTGGGACATACACAGCGGGGCCCACAGGAGCACGTTCAGCCCCACATAGTGCTGCTTATGAAGAAGGTGAGTAGTCCTCCTGGATTTCCAGCACACCTTTCCCCAGCTGCACTAGGATCCACCTTCCTCAGGTTCCCTCCCTCTGTACCCTGCCCAGTCCATGACTCTTCCCCTTGCCAGAGACCCCTGCTCCGTCTTGCTTCCTGCAATTCCAAACTACTCCCGAATCTCTCCTTCTTCAAAACGAGCTGAAAAGTAGTCAGTAGAACTCAGATAGGTCTGGATTCATGATGCTGCCCCAGTATTGTCATTTCTTCTGAAACAGCTACACTATGCAGATTCAAATGAGAGACCCCCTTGAACTTAGGGGTGGGCCTTTGGGTTGTAATCACAGGCATTCTGAAAAAGTAGGGTTCTTTCATCCTCCATGGATTACCTGGACATTTCTACTGGTATGTTGGCTTTGTGTTCCTATTAGGAACCCAGTGCGGAGAAGATGCTGGCAGCCAGCCCTGAATCCACTTAGGGTGCAGCATCAGGTGACCTGGGATTAATTCCTACGGTGCAGCTGTTTCCACACTGTCAGACCTGTGTGTCTCCGACCATCTGGGCAAGCTGCCCTGGACAGGGGCTTCCAGATGATGCGCCTCGCCATGGCAGGGAGGTCCTCTCCCTCGTGCCCTGCCTGGGTTTGCTCCTGGTCCAAAAAACCTCTTCTTGCTTTCCTAGAGGGCAGAAATATTTGAAAGTAGGTAGGGAGCACTTTTTTTAAAGTTTTGATTCCAGGCTGCCTGTATTAAAGTTGCCACCACTGAAAAAAAGTTGCAGCTGAGGATTTCATTGATAAGAGAGATTTAATCTGGTGAAGCTTATTTGGGTGGGTCTGTTGTTGTGTCTTCTTTGTTTCCACTGGTAAGGTATAATTAGTGATCCGGAAGGTATTCAGTTTCTATGTTTTATTATTATTTCCATTAAAAAGTAGACTATAAAAAAAGTAAGGATACCAAAGGATCTTGCACAAATATTACATATAATATTAAGATAAAAAAATCACAAAAAGTCAGCAATTGTTAGCTCTTCTACACTCAGTGTAGAATTAATATTTAATTAAAATATTAATTAAATTAATATTTAATTAAAACGCACCAAGCAATTATTCTAGTTTATAATTCTTAACGTAAGCTTATTTTCCATTCCTTTTAAAATTAATTTTAAATAACAACAAAGCATTTGTATGAGAATTATAACTCAGTAATGATATTTTATGGGTCCTATTTTCATTGAATTGCATATAATAAGCTTTCCATTTGTTATCAAGTTCTTCAGCTGGTCCTTTATTAATGTGATTAGTTAGTTTTGCCGCTACTGCATATTCAGCTAATTTAACTTTCCTATCTTCTTTAGTTGGCTAAGCTTCTGCTTTCTATTTTGATGCAATTATAATGCTAGCTACTGTTATCATATATTTAAAGGACTCTGTCATGTTCCTCAGCAGAGTTTCTGGCATGATGCTCAGTAACAAATTCTTAGCATTCATAGGGACGTTAATTTTCAAACATTTCTGCATTTTCCCAATTTTTAATTACATGTCCACCACAGATGGTAAAAAAGTCCCATCCACTTCCTTACATTTTCGATACTTTCCATTATAACTCCTGTGCATGGACAGATTCAATTTCAAGAGAGACGCATTCAAGCCAAGTTCCTGAATTTTGCCAAACCCCGCTGGGGCGCCCCGCTATGGGGGGCCTGTTCTGTGCCTGTGGGATTTCCCAGGGGGAATCGGGCAAGTGGGGCGGGGTCTGAACCCAGGGCTTGAGTATCCAGTGTGGTGTAGAGCCAGTGTGGTGTAGTGGTTAGAGCATGGGACTGGAACTCGGACGATCTGGGTTCTAGTCCCCATTCGGCCATGGAGCCAACTGGGTGACTTTGGGCCAGTCACAGACTCTCAGCCCAACCTACCTCACAGGGTTGTTGTGGGGATAAGATGGAGGAGGAGAATGATGTAAGCTGCCTTGAGTCCTTTGAGGAAAAAGGCAGGATATAAATCGAAAAATAAATAAAAATAAATAAATAAAAATATCCGAAGCAAATGCGGGACCCTTTTGTGGTGATGACTGAAACTGAACAACTGCCTTGCATTTTTACCTAGGGAGAGAACTGTACAGAAAGCACAGCAGTCCTCAGTTTACCCAGCTATGCAATGGCGGCCTGGGATTCTGCCAGCCTTGCCACATTCCCTGCCCCTTGGGCCGATACTACTACTACAACGACTGTCCGGACCAGTGCGCGTACACTTGCTGTACTAGAAATTAGTCCGATTGAACAACTGGATGACAGTTCACGGCAACTGAAATGAAACAGCAATAAAAAGGCTGAATTTCCACTGGTGTGTTACTGACTGATGCTTTCACTTCTTTAGACGAATATTGTATTGCTTTCTTTGCAATCGACGGTTGATGCTTTGCAAGCCGCTCCGCTTGGAAGCGGTGTGACTTGGTTGCCCGCTTCTGGATGCCTTTCTGGTGTGATTCCATCCCGGTGCCACAACAGGGCCTTCAAGCGGCATCGAAACCAAACCCCACCCCAGAGGGTCTGCCCCATATGAGGCTTAGCTCAGACTCGGGGCCAGGACAAATTGCCCTAGGACCTGGAGAGCTGAGTCCAGGGATTCCAGCAGATTTGCACCCCCAAAACAGACCCCGCACATTCCCCCAGCAATGAGTTCAGGCGGTGCCACATGCCACCCCAGCTCTAACATGGAGGAACAGGCAGCATTTGGTGGGCTTGGAACCCGGATGCCCCACTGGAGACGCCAGCGACGTGGGTCCAGTGCCAGAGCCTTGAGCATATTTCTGCATGAACGGGGCACCCCACAGAAGTGTCCAGCCCCCCCTCACCAAAGAACCGGGGCTGAATTCCAGAGCATGGCAGGAGCAGCCAGCTATGACCACGAAATAATGCACAGGGGGTGCCAAAAACGTACACACCTGTTAAGAAAGGGGGGGGGACTGTATTCAATACTGTCACATGGGGATGAGGGCATCAATTTGATCAACACCCTCTTTTGAGTGAACGTCACACCACACATTCCTCCCGTAATTCAATTCAGCTTCAAAAAGAAATACAAAGAGAGCATCTCTTAAAATGTGTATCCATTTCTGGCATGTGAAGAAAGCTAGAACAGCTGTGGGAAAGGGAAGGGGTCGGAGCCCCCTGCGTGCTCCCAGTGGGGCCGGGGGTTCTTGAGCGAGAACTCAAAGACTGATGGGCCTTGCAGTGGCCGGGGGCCGGGGTGGGTTCCAGGGGGCTAAGGCTGGGCTGAAGAAGCCCAGCTCGCCCTGGCCTGCCAGGCATGTGAAGTGGGAGCTCGCAGGGAATAGCTTCATGATGTGGCAAGAGGGCTGTTGCAGGAGCATGCGAAGCTTTGGCGATGAGCTGCTTGATTTCGGGCAGCCCCTTCTGAACCCCTTGCCTCCTGTGCCAAGGCTTCCTTCCAGCTGCCGTTCCGGCCAGCGGAGGACTGCGGACCAGCAGCCTCATCCAGGACCTACCAACACCCTCCCTGAGCTCTGTCATCTTCCTTAAGGACATAAATTGAGTCAGATTATGTGCATCACTCGGCTGAGTCTTTGCATAAAACTTTATGTGTGTATTTATTTATTGAAAACTGTTCTATACCCTCCCACACTTAGACATCTCAGGATGGTTTACAGCCAATTAATCCTAAAAATAGAAATAAGAATAACAGTTGCCCAGCATCCAATGTTAAAATAGAAACCCACTAAATAAAACAAGTTAGCAATTAAAATACTGGGAGAATAAAAACGGTTTTCACCTGATGCCGAATGGAAAGGAGCGTTCGCATCAGGCAGACCTCTCTGGGGAGCGTCTTCCACAGTCGGGGTGCCACCACAGAGAAGGCCCTCCTCCAGGTAGCCACCCTCCTGATCTCCTTCAAGGAGGGCTCCTGGAGGAGGGCCTCTGACTCGGATCTCAAGGGGCGGGAGGGCACGTAGGGGAGAAGGCGCTCCTTCTGGTATTCTTCAGGGCTCCGCAATGTTGCAACACCTACGTGAAGGAGACCTAGTCCCATTCAGATCCCTTCGGCATCAACAGAATCGGCTGTGGCAGTTTCGGAGCCTTGCTCTGTCCTCTTGAAGGAGCGCAGCGGGTGAGGAGACGTCATTGGCTTCTGACTGTGTGTGGTTTACACAGCCCTGCCCAGACAACCTCTGTCCAGCAGAGGTGCGAGGAGCTTTCCTCAGGACTGGCGTACGGGTCTCCTGGGGCCTTTATGAGTACCGTTCTCTATTATGCCCCACATATCCAAAGGGCTGGAAATAGGGGACCTCGCAGATACTTTTGATCCATGTGTGCTGACTAGAGTAGGGTTACCCTGCTCTAAAAATATAGTCAGCACACATGGATCAAGCAGGGTAGAGCAGGGGAATCCCAGAATCCCCTTCACGGCTCACTGCCTTGTTGTGGCGAAGGGGCTTGCATAGCTCGATGAAGATGGACATAGCCACCCAAGACGGACAGGTCATAGCAGAGAGCTCTGACAAAACGTGATCCACTGGAGAAGGAAATGGCAACCAACTCCAGTATCCTTGCCATGAAAGTCCCATGGACAGTACCAAAAGGCAAAGAGATATGAATCCTCAAGTTGGAAGGTGTCCAATGTGCTACTGGGGAAGAGCAGAGGGCTAGTACTAGTAGCGCCAGAAATAATGAAGAGACTAGGTCAAAGCCGAAAGGACACTCAGTTGCTGATATATCTGGTGGTGAAAGGAGAGTCCGATGCTGTAAAGATCTATACTCCATAGGAACCTGGAATGTAAGAACTATGAATCAAGGCAAGCTGGATGTGGTCAAACAAGAGATGGGTGAATTTAATTCAGGAATGGGTGAATTTAATTCAGATGACCATCAGGTATACTAGTGCGGGGAAGAATCTCCCAGAAGAAATGGAGTAACCTTCATAGTCAATATAAGAGTAGGAAAAGCAGTACTGGGATACAATCTCCAAAATGACAGAATGATCTCAGTTCGAATCCAAGGCAAACCATTCAACATCACAGTAGTCCAAGTCTATGCCCCAACCACTGGTGCTGAAGAGGCTGAAGTTGACCAGTTCTATGAAGGCCTACAACACCTTCTAGAATTAACACCAAAAATGCTGTCCTTATCATCACGGGGGATTGGACTGCTAAAGTAGGAAGCCAAAAGATAACCAGAATAACAGGCAGGTTTGGCCTTAGAGTACAAAATGAAGCGGGGCACAGGCTGGTAGAAGTTTGTCAAGAGAATATGATGGTCATAGTAAACACTCTTTTCCAACAACACAAGAGACAACTCTACACATGGACATCACCAGACGGTCAACACAGAAATCAGATTGACTATGTGCTCTGCAGCCAAAGATGGAGAAGATTGAGAAAGGAGTTTGGCAAGGCTGTATACTGACGCCCTGCCTATTTAACTTATATGCAGAGCACATCATGAGAAAGGCAGGGCTAGATGAATCACCAGTTGGAATTAAGATTGCTGGGAGAAATATCAACAACCTCAGATATGCAGATGATACCACTCTCGTGGCAGAAAGTGAAGAGGAACTAAAGAGCCTCTTGATGCTGGTGAAGGAGGAGAGTGCAAAAGTTGGCTTGAAACTCAACATTAAGAAAACTAAGATCATGGCATCCGGTCCTCTCACTTCCTGGCAAATAGACGGGGAAGAAACAGAGGTAGTGACAGATTATATTTTCCTGGGCTCCAAGATCACCGCAGATGGGGACTGCAGCCAAGAAATTGAAAGTTGCTTGCTCCTGGGGAGGAAAGCTATGGCAAATCTAGACAGCATACTAAAAAGCAGAGACATCGCCCTGCCGACAAAAGTGCGTATAGTCAAGGCTATGGTTTTCCCAGTTGCAATGTATGGCTGTGAAAGCTGGACCTTAAGGAAGGCTGAGCACCGAAGGATTGAGGCCTTTGAATTGTGGTGCTGGAGGAGACTCCTGCGAGTTCCTTGGACTGCAAGGAGATCAAACCGGTCAGTCCTAGAGAAGATCAACGATGAAACTCAAATACTTTGGCCACCTCATGAGAAGGAAGGACTCCCTGGAGAAGAGCCTGATGCTGGGAACAATGGATGGCAAAAGAAGGAGGGGACGGCAGAGGATGAGGTGGCTGGAGGGAGTCACTGGGGCAGTGGGAGTGAGCTTGAGTGGACTCCAGGGGATGGTGGAGGATAGGAAGGCCTGGAGGAGTGTTGTCCATCGGGTCGCGATGGGTCGGACATGACTTTGCGACTAACAAAAGCAAACTTTTCTATGTTTTTAGATTTGGGGGAGTTAGAATCAGAATCAACTTGCACAAATGTTAAGCTCGCTGCTATACCAGCATATCCAAGGCTGCAACTTTAGAAGTTCAAGAACTGAAACTGTTAAGGTGTAAAAATCAGCCTCCGTATCAGTTGCAACTGAAATTTTGCCTTGAATTGGCTGGTGCAGCTGTCCTTTGCCCTGAGGCAGCCCTACAGGAGTGATGGGGACTTGCAGAAATGCATAATTTCAGATTTAATCACAAAGAGTAACAAGCAGGTTAAGAATGGGATGGATTGGATTGGATTGGATTGGATTGGATTGGATTGGATTGGATTGGATTGGATTCGAGTGTCCCTACTGAATTTCTTTCTGTTGATTTTAGCCCAGCCCTGCAAATTCTCACAATCACCTTGGGGGTTTTTCTGCGTTCCAAGAGTATTAGCTATCCCACCCAACGCTGTGTCATCTGCAGATCTGACCATTGTTCCCTGCACTCCCTCATCTAAACCATGAATAAAAATGTTGCGGAGCACTGGGCCCAGGACTGACCGCTGTGGTACCTCTCCCCACTTAGAGGAACGGCCATTGGTGGCACTCTTTGAGTCCGATTCTGCACCTGACCATGGAAAGCTGATCCATCTAGGCCACTCTTAGCTAGTTTGCTAGTCAGGATATCATGTGGCACTTGGTCAAAAGCTTTGAGGTCCAAATATATTTGTCTGCAGCATCCCCACAGTCCAGCAGGGAAGTTACACAATCAAAAAATGAAAGCAGAGTAGTGTCAAAAGCCCTCTTTATCAGGATAGGTTGAATTGGGATGAATCTAGAACCAGTGTGAAATAAAGCCTGGGTTCTAGGCATCTCTAGCCATGAAGCCCACTGGCTCTCAGCCTTCCTTCCCACATGAGGTTGTTGTTGTTGTGAGAACAACTGGATGAGAACCTTCTAAGTGATCTTGGGTTCTTTGAAAGAGGAAAACTGGAGCAATAAAAACCCAGTGTAGTAATCCTATTAAGGATTTATTTGGGAACAAAATAGCGATAAAAGGAATAATACTCCCATTATGGAAACTTATTATTTCCTGCAGCTTTCTCAGGCAAAGTCATATTTGAAGGCAAGCTAACGATGTTGGGAGAAATAGCTGGAACTCTGCGCTACATTACAAAGCATGACCATCCAAAAATGAAGTATTTGCACCAACTATAAAAGCAAAGAAAATAGTAATGTTCTAATACTATCTTTAAAGTATTGTTGTGAGTAATCATGCCTGCACATGAAGTACAAAGTTACGCCAGATTAAAGAAAGAGATATCAGAACCAGTGGCTGTTATCAAGGGCAGAACCCCTGGGGACCCCGTCTGACTTGCTTCCAAATGGAGAAAGACTTCATGTTGCTTATTCACCCCTACATAAGAAAGTCAACTGCATTAGCAGCGTGTAGAAAACAGGGATGCGTTTGTGCAAGGACGAGCTGTGATCCTGCTCGGCTTCCATGCGGCTGGTCCAAGCAGAGCTGAGGTATGTCAGTAGAAGAGGTCAGCCACAACGCACCGTGACGCTCCCCTTCCCACTTCTCCAGGCGGTCCCCCTTTTCCTCCCCTTTGCACTTCTAGACAGTATCAGCAGCAGCCATTTCATCCGTATACTGCCCCATTGCCAAAACTCTCGTGAGATTTGGGCAGCTTGCTCTTGGAGGGCCACACTGAACCCCACTTGGGTGAGCACCTCCCTTTTCTGGTGTCAAGAGACGTACCCCAAGCTGTGGCACCAGAAGCCGAGTCCGCTGACCTCCCTGCTGGTCATGCAGGTTCATGAAGCCCAGCTCCCAGGGGAGTCCGTCTGGGCCAAACCTGGAGAGAGAAAGGTGTGCCGTGGAGCCTGAATCGATGGCGGCCCCCAGCCAAGTAGGAATGGAGAACTGTGCTCTCCTTTAGCACAGTTGGAGAGTGGCCTTCATGGGCTGGGCTGGCTGGGCATTCCTCTTCTCATTCCCTCCCTCCCCTCCCCCACTACTCGGCTCTTGCAGTGGGAGGCCCCCCAGGGGTGAAATAGAGGCTGGGGGGACCCAGCTCAGAGGTCCCACCTCCTCTTCAGCTCTTCTGCCGCCCTGCAGCTCGGCACAGCGCCCA
>NW_025336273.1:360978-378560 GCF_004798865.1 Varanus komodoensis | reverse complement strand
GCCACGAATCCCCTGCCCAAGCCATCCGTTCCCGAGAAACATGGCACTCCAGCGAAAGGGTCACCACATGTCTAGATCTTTTGAAGAGGGACTTTGTGCTCTTCTCGACTCGTCCTCCAAGTAGTTGCATTCATCATTCGTCAATGCATGCCCAATCCTTGCTACAAGCAATTGGCTTTCCCAGGGTCCCCCGTGCGATCCATATGCATTTATCATGTTCACATCCTTTAGTAAATTTCGAAACATGAGAGGCTACATTTAAGCTTCTTCATTTTTAAAAAAATCTTTATTTTTCTGGGTTTATTACTTTTCTATTAGATAACTTCTTCATTGCAGCTTTTTGAATGTGCAAATCTGCATTTAATTCACTGTGAGGCCTGATACAAGCGCCCCCAGTGCAAGCGAAACAACCACTGGGGATTTTAAGACGTGCTACTTTAGTAACAGACTGTTTGGAAGCTACGAAACAAATCTGGAAAGTAAGGAACTTTTAAAAAATACCTGGAAGCAACCGGTCCAATAAAGACTCCACAGAAACCAGTACAAAAAAGAAACATTTGAGAGGACACTGAACCCAAAAATGAGACATCGACCCTAACCCACCCACCCCCCGCAAACATCCAGTAAGATCCACCACAACATTTCTGTGAAAGGAAGAGACATCATACTGTTCTGATGTTGTCTTGAACCATCCGTCCCCCACGCAAGTGGATGATGGGAGTGAAAGTATGGGCTTTGACGGGCAGGGGGAGAAGACATCACACACACACACACACACACAGACACCAAGGACCGCCGCAAGGCTAACCAGGTTCACTCAGGAAAGACCCCTTTCGCCTTGGACCTCAGCCGTTTTATGGAAAGATCACCCAGGACCCCTGCAGTGACTTACGACAGCATGCGGCTGGGTAGTGGTCACCGCCAACCACAGGCTTCTAGAACATGTACAGAGTGTTTTATGGATTCTGAGCCACATGGGCCCAGCAGCTGGGCAGTTGATGATGAAACACGGTGAACACAGTCGGAAGAAGGTGAGGGGCCTGCAGAGGGGGCTCAGGACAGTGGCATTTGAGGGCAGGAGATCAACATAGGGACCACTGAGGCACGGGGATTCCTGTGGGTCTTGGCATGCAAACGAGGGCGATTGCAGTGCTGCGAACCTGGCAGCCTGACCATTTCTTCCTGATCAGCAACGCAACAGCCCTGGCAGCTTCTTGGGGAAGCCATCACGTCCCACTTCTTCAAGGAACAGCAAGTGCCCAACAGTGACCTGGCCTGGAATGTTTGGGTGCTTCCTTGAGAAAAAGGGGTGCAGGCAATTTATAACACAAAGACACATAAGCACCCCTTTCCTGCCAGGCTTCAGCTGAATTTTCCCAACAGGAGCGGTAAAAGGGCCTGGCCCATGTCCCTCTGGGTGCCAAGCCTTCTCCGAGCGATTGTCCTCAGCTGGCAGCCTGGAGTAGCATGAGAATGGAAAGAACGGCCTTAGGCTTCAGGGACCCGAGCTTGGCCTGGAACAGCACAGCAAGAGCCGCAAAGGAAGGACTAGAGGAGGCACGTGCTGACCCGGAAGAGGCTGGCCAGCGGGGAACTTGCTCGCGTGCTTTGCTGCGCAGCCGTCAGCCGGAAACGCATCACGCACTGCGCCGTGACGACCAGAAACACAGAAACAGAGCGAGGCAGGAGGGGCCTCCCGGGCCATCTAGTTGCACCCCCAGTTCCAGCCGGCTCTGCTCACGACGTGCCCACCATGTGCATGTCCAGCCCGTCCTTGAACACTCCCCCGGTGGGGCCTCAGCAACCCCCCACGGAAACCCGTTCCACACCCTCGGGGTCCTAACCGTCATGAAGTGCCTCCTGGCATCCAAATTGAACCTTGGTTCCCTGAGCTTGGCTCGGTTGGAGCGCGTCCTGCCCTCCACCGCAGGGGAGAACAGGTTGTGTCCCTCTCACTCTCTTTCGCTTTCAAGCTGCTTCTCCCTCTTTCTGCCTCGCATCCATTTGCTTACTCCCAAAATAAATCCGTAAAGCATGGGATTTCTAGTAGTTACTGCTGCAAATCGGTCAATGGTTAACTAATCTACCTAATGAATGAGTCTAATCTACCTAAGATTATTGAAATAGTAAATGCGAGAGAGAGAGAGAGAGAGAGAGAGAGAGAGAGAGAGAGAGAGAGAGAGAGAGAGAGAGAGAGATGGGTTATGCCATTGACTGATTGACTGACTGACCGAAAATTTTTCTATACCATCTTCTACCAGATAGTCTCAAGACAGTTTTATAATAGAGCAAAGTACCTTTATTTACAATAAAGCAAAGTACACACAGCATCAATACAATAAAACCCCAATTAAAACCATAGTCTAAAGCTTAAAATACTGGGAAAATAAAAGGGGTTTGTCCTGGTGCGGGAAAGAATACAGTGTCGATAAATAACCATTCCCATGTTGTGGTTGGCAGTAGCGATTCTCTGTTTTTCCATCCACCCTTCTAAACCTTTTGGGAAGAGGCTTGCTCTGACCCTGGGGAGCTTTTATCCTATTCTGGATGGTGTTCCTTACTGGCATGCCAAAATACCCTTTTCCTAATGTGGTAACGGCCTTTCAGTAAAGGAAGGAAAAGTCCTAGAGACGCAGCATTCCTCGGCCTCTGTGCCCTCTATTTTGGAAGCAACTCACCCAAATGATGGGAGAATCACTGAACGGACAAACTAGAGAAGCTTCAGTAGAAACAGAGTAAGCCCAAAGCAATAGAGACCTTGGACTGAAAGCCTGGAGAACATGCTGCTGGATAGGCTTGCATAAGAAGAGACCAGCAGAGGACTAAATCCATTCAAATTCCGAATGGTTGCATGACAACAGCCACTTCCCCAAAGGTGGTGATGGAGCCCCAGGGGTGGGCGGACCAAGCGTGGGCATGCAGAAAGAAAAATGTTCTCTGGATGTGACATAAATTGGGCACTACCACGGACACAGTTCCACTGGCAGAGGCATCTGGAGGCCTAGCAGAGGCCTGGTCCCATGTTATTGGATGAGTTTCCGATATTTTGCCCCAAGGATGTGGGCAATGTGCTTGGTCAAGCCCTGCAGGGCTCATCGCAGCAAGTAGAGGAGGCATTTCTACCTGTGTCCAGGAGGCTGTGAGCACCTCCTTGCGAGAGGGAGTGGTGCCAACCTCTTTGGAAGACGCTGCCTGGGCCCAGCTAACCTGGGCCTAACCAGGACCCAGAGGATGTTACACCTTTAGGCCCGTGGCCAACATCCTCTTCCTGGGTGGGCCGCTTGAGCGGGTGGTGGCTGGACAGCTCCAGGCACTCTTGGATCCCTCTAGAACGAAATGGATTATCCAGATCCATTTCAATCCAGCTTCAGGGCCGGTTTTGGAACAGAAACTGCCCAGGTGGCCTAGTTGGATGACCTTTGCCAGGAGGAAGACGGGAGGGGCAGCCCTGGCGGCGTTTCTGGACCCCTCTGTGGTTTCCAATACCGTCGCCTGTGGTCTCCTTCTGGACAGGCTGGTTGGGTTGGGGGTGGGAGGTGCTGCGTTGTGGTGCTTCTGCTCCCACTGGACCGGCCAGGGCTGGTGGGGGATCATCGCTCACGAGACACGTTCTGCCAGCCCGCTTCCAGTTGCACTGGCTGCCGGTTGAGGTCCCGGCCCAGTTCAAAGCATGAGTGCTGACGTTCAGAGCCCTAAATGGCTTAGGGCCAGGTTATGCGAAGGGCCATCTCCTCCCATATAGACCTACCAGGACCCTGAGGTCATCTCCAGGGGACCCCTTCCAACGGGAATGGGGTGGTCTTTTGGGTTGTGGCACCCCGGTTGTGGAATGAGCTCCCCAGACAGGTGCGTCTGGTGCCTATGTTGCATTTTGGTTTGTTTTTGTGATGCCAGGTAAAACCCTTTTTATTCTTCCAGCATTTTAACTATCGACCTTTTAAACTTTGTTTTTATATATCCCATTTTTTTCCGTACTGATGCTACACTTTTGTGCTGAATAACAGCAATTGCAAGCATGATTTCGCTCTCTCAATTTAATTTGTGCATGTGCATCTTTATAACTTTGTTATTTTGAATGTTTAACTGGCCAGAGAGCCTCAGCTATTGGACAATATATAAGATAAACAAATAAATAAATTAAAATTGGATTAAATGTTAGCCAAACTCTGAAGGCTGATCATGAAGCAAAACATCACCAAGGCCAAAGATCTCTCAATGAGCTCTAAAGATTATCCCTCTAGAGAAAAGGAAAATATTTTACTGTTACACTTAGTATCTTGAAATCCTCAGACTTGCAACACAGTGTAAAGTCACCACAGGATAACTGTTGGTCGTACCAGATTTCTTCCTTCCTGTTTTCTCTGTGTTCCAAGAAATACACTAGAAGTAACTGATGTGCCCCGTAAAAAGATTTGCGGGCAACCGAGCAGTTGCTCCAAGCTAAGAGCTTCGGCACTCCGTGACGCTGCAGCCTCCACTGCGCCTGGGCCTGAAAGGGAGGAGTGCGCACGTGTTTTTTAAACGCGGTTTTTAAAATTGCAGAACAAAATGCAGTGCATCGCAAGAGGAGAGGCTGAGGCTTCGGGGCATTCGGGGTGCCTGCACCTGGGCCTGCAGCAGCGCCCACGCTGCTCTGAATCAGGAACTAGAAAGGTCAACGGCAGCCAAAGAACCGATGGGCCGTGTGGGGGGAATCTTGCACATACGCTTAGCTGTGCAGGTTTCGGCCGAAATTGTATCACAGGACGACGACCGACGGGAAGCATCTGTCGGAAGGGAAACGGCCTTCAGTGAGCTTTGCTTTGCTCTGCTCCTCACGAGAACTTTCCCCCTTGTCATGGCAGAAGGTGTCTATTGCCTGGCGAGGTCGGACATCTGCTACTGGCCCCCAGGAGAGAATTCTCCCCAGCAGCAGCGACTGGCCTTTGCTAACTAAGAGTTCATAGTCTGAGTCTTCTCCACTCAGGAATTTTGTACTGGCAAAATCATGTTCTTCCACAGTTCACGTTGGGGTCCCTGGCGCCAGCGGCTGGCTGCTCAGGGCTTCTGGAACCAGGCCTGGTGACCTGGAGAGGCCAGAGAGTTGTGGGGACCAGGGGGAAGGCGCTGCCCCTGGAGCCACCGCCAAGGGTTTGTTCTGCCCATTTCCTGCAGGTGCGTCAAGTCCCAGCTTGCTGGAGGCGTGAGCTCCGGGAACGAGCTGAAGAGCTCCTGCCCTGTGGATCGCCTTCTGGAGATGCTACGCAGCTTCCGCCACCAATATCACAGGAACCTGAGATGGGGGCCTCGGTGAGGGATCGGGTCGCACCACAGGGCCTGAATGCGTGCCTGGGAGGGAGGACCTTGGGTGGGCTGCACCAGTGCCATGATCAGAGGAAGGGAGACTGAGGCAGAAGCAGGGCTGGCCAGGTGAGCAGAACGCAGCGCACCCACAGGCTTCATGCCTGCCTGGAAACCTTGCTCTCAGGTCTCAGGGCGCCCCTACTGCATGCCAGATCGGTACAAAACGAGATTTCCCTTGTCCGTGATCCAATGCTGGAGCAGCCGCCGGTCTGACTGCCTTGGCTGGGTGAACCGGGGCCAGTTTCTCTCTGTGGGGCCCACTGGGTCCGCGTCAGGGTAGGCCTGAGGGCCAGGCGAGGCATGCGGGGCAACCTGTGCCTGCCCTGTGCTGTTCTCTCCTCCCCAAAGCGCGGCTTGGGAAGAAGGCACAGGGTGCTTCCTGGCGGCCAGGCCCCCCAATGGAGTGGGGACAGGCTTCACGGGGCTTGGCCTCTTTGGCCAGCGGCCAGGCGGAACTTGGCTTGACCGACCAGCCACCAGAGAGGAACCATGTTTGGCTGGGAGACCCCTGGAGGTGCCCCAGGAGGTCCCACTTCAGCCTCCACCGCGGCGTGAGCATGACTGCAGGCGGGGGTGGACACGCAGCTTTTGGCTGGGCGTCTCCAGAGGGTGCTCCAGCCAGACATGGCCCAAGTGGGGGCTGTGCCAAGCGGGGCCGGTGGGATGAGACACCCTCTCGAGGTTCTTCCCAGGCAAAGGCCCGGGAGGAGGCCGCTCAGATCAGGGTCGCGAAAGGGCGCGTGCAACAACCCGCCTCGGCTGAAGGCATCACCCACACCTTCACGTGATGCTTCATGCAGGCGGCAGCAGGGAAAGGTGTCCCTCTCCACTGCTGGGCCCCTCGGCCAGGGGGCGGTGGCTGGCACCGTGGCCTCACCCCCCCCCCCCCCGGTGTGGAGGACGAAGTCCTGGCAGCCCCTTGGTCCCACCTTCAAGTGGTGGGGAGGAGGGGGGCGAGTATCCATGGCCCTGCAGGGTCCCTGGAGTGCCTGCAGGAGGACCAGGCGGGCGGAGGAGGAGGTGCTCCAGGACCCCCTGGGGCCCCGTCGTCTACTGGACACATCGCAAGCCCCTGGGCAAGTAGCCACACCGAGTGGCTTTCTGTGCCGTGTGGCTGGTTGCACCGTGCAGACCTGCCCCGTCACTGGGTCTGGACGAGACAATTCGCTCTCAAGGGCTGATCGTGGGCTTTTGAGAAACAACGGCTTTTTGTTGAAAGATGGGCGACTGCACCCTCGAAATCCAGCTGTGCAACCAGGCCATGGCTTAGCGACCATAAACAAGCCACAATTCACAGCCCAGCAACAAGCCATGCCTTTCTCCATGGCTTGCTCTTATTTAACAAGCCATGGTTTCTCAGCACAGCTGGGTGTCCCAGATTTATGTGTTAGATTTCTATCTTGCTTTTTCTCCTTAAAAGAACTCAAGGTGGCTTGCATCCTTTGCCTCCTGCTGCTCTCAGTCTTATCCCCACAACGACCACCCTGTGAGGTAGGCCAGGCTGAGGGTCTGTGACTGGCCCAGAGTCACCCACTTGGCTCCATGGCTGAGCGGGGACTCGAACCCGGATCGCCTGGGTCCCAGCCCCAGCCCTGCACTCTTAACCACTGCAAGTCCAAAGAAGCCCATGGTTCAACAGCAACCCACTGTCAACCCCTGCGCAAAATAGTTGAATGCAGTCTCTCGTGCAGTCAGAAGGTCATCGATGTATATCAATGAATTTGATGACACAAGGCTCCTAATTCAAGTCATCATGAGTCACCACAAGAGTTGGGGACTTTGGGGAACTGAGTTGTCCCCCCACGGCTGTAAACCTGAGTGCTGAGAACAAGAGAGAGAACATGCTGTGAAAGCACAACTCCCGGCCACACTGGATCCCACAAACATGAAATGAAAGGAAATGTCACGAAATGCAGATCACAGCTCCCCAGTCCTACACATCCTTTCTTGGAAGGAAGTCATGAGGCCCATTTCCCCTCCTCCTCAGCACTGCCTGCATGCTGACTTCCCTTTCAGGAGCACAGCCTGGCACATGGACTTGAACAAATGGGTGCTTCCCCTCTTGTTTTCCACCATCGTCCCGCGGAGGAGAATGGTGGCTGTTGTCTAAATGCCTGCCTTGTCTTCTCCGCAGAGACAGGGAGTCTGAGGCAGGGCCCCGGGACAGCCACTAGGTGGCACCCATCACTCCTCGCACGGTCCGGAGGAGCGAGGGAGCCTGGACTGGAGATGCTGCTGTTACTGCCTGCGGATCTGTCCCTGGGGAGTCCGCCAGGGCAATGCTCACCTCTCTCCCCAGGGACATCTGGACCCCCAGAGGAAACACCAGCAAGCGTCTTCAGCTCCTCCCTGTTTGCCAGGCTTCGTGGTCCTGGGGTCTCCAGGATCCTTCCAAGATGTGTGGCTCTCAGTGGTACATCAGCAAAGCATTTCCCAGCAGAATGAAGGGGCAGAATAGCTGCAGTCCCGCAGTCAGCTATCGAAAGCTCTGGAGCCTGGGGGGTCAGAGACATTGGCGCCCCTCGCAGGATCTGAGCTCGGAACATCTTATCCGACTTCTTTGCTGCTTCCACGAGAAAGTAGCCAACTCTTCCTAGAAGCGCACGGCCAGCAATGGCATAGAGACAGGTTGGTCCACACATTTGCCACCTGGTGGCTGCCCCTGATCACCGCGTCCCCTAGCTAATTGCTTCCTATTTGTGCAGACGAGGTTTCAAATACTTGATTTTGCATATACTGCTTGGAACTCTGACTATCCGGAAACTAAAACGGGGTAGAACTGTCAACGCTTTGAGGTGAAAGGTCAGGTGGGCAGAAGAGCTCATGACTCCTAGATCGGTGGGAGGTTGGAATTCTGTGCTTGCATAAGAGTGACCCACGGAACTGTATTTAGTCCCACAATAGGCCCGCCACCACGAAGCCTCATGGATAGCTCCTATAAAACTCAGAACAAAAGCTGGAATGGATAGGGAGCCCCACCTACGTAAGGCTCCCTGGTCTATCCTGGAGATAGAAAAGAAAGGAGGGGAATCAAGCCAGAGGAACATGTGGCGGTTTGCTAGTGCACATGAAAGAAGCAAAAAACGGCCCATGGGTTCTGAGCGGCTTGTTAATTGAGGGCAATATTATCCCCCAGCCTGGGTTCAGACAGCAGGATAAAGCACAGTGCCGCCCCAGTGCAGGCACACACTGAAGATGCTGCTTTCTGAGGAATCATGCGTAGCACCATTCCCTCTGAAAAGGGAGAGAAAATATCCAGGAAACGGCAAGGGCAGGATACGGATAAGGAGAAGGATACATCCCAAGTGAAAACACAGGAGCTGTTTGCAGTACTACACAACCTGAAGAACAGGAGAAACAACTGTGCGGTCCAAGGGACCCAGTTCAGCCAGAGCAGCTCCGTGCAGATGCAGCGATAATCACAAGGAAGTGAAACCACCTGTGCCAAGACGATGCTCGGCTTCCTGCCCACAGAGCGGCATGACGGTGGAGCTGATTCGCCAGCATGCAAAGCATCTGCTGGAATCAGCTCTCATCTGGCAGGATCACGAAGGCGGCAGATGATGCTGCAAGCAGACGTTCCTTGACCGCTTGCATGGTCAATGTATCCTGTTCGGGAGCATCTGGAAACACAGATATGATAACTCCAAGCAGTCTCTCTAGCGGGAGAAAGAGCAGAGAGGCAGAGGAAAGAAAGAGCCCTACGTCTGGGGAAGCTAAACAACCTTTTCGCTGAAAGAGCTATCTGCCTAAAACTAATGTCGTTGTACATTTCTACTCTACAGAGCAGCTTAAGAGAATTTGAACCCATGGGAGAATCGATTCCAAACGACAGAGTAAAAAAGTGGGGGTGGGAATTAGGTCAATATGATGTAAACTCAGTAGCATTCTTCTTGCAACAGAGCTTACATTCCTTTTGTATAAAATATGGTAATTATTATGACCAAGCAAGGAGAGAGCTTCCAGTAATCATTGGAGAAATCTTATGACTAGAGGGTATGATCGAACAGTTTGTTGTGCAGATTTATTAGAATCAAACTTCCATATAAAGGAATCATGTTCACAGATCAATCTTTTTAGGCTATAGTGCAAGAGAGGATGTCCTTCAATGCATATAGTCAAAGTAACCTACAACCAGGGCTAGCGCCCATTTAAGAACAGGAAGAAGATGCAAGCTAATTTTTGTTGCATGTGTATAAGTGGGCATATTCCCATCTAATTCTTTTGTTAAAAAAACTGGATTATTGGGGTGCCTTAATTGCACCCCTGGGACAGCACTGGAACTGAGCTGGCACTGCCCTTAAAGGGAAGAAGATGGAACATACATAAACCTGAAGCAGTGCTAGACCAAGCAAAAGCTCTGTCCTGAGATACATGTGCATTGCGAACGGGGGGAGAGTTCAGTCGAGGGAGGTGCGAAAGAGCAGAGAGATGTTGAGGGAGTACTCAGCCCACTGATCCCAAGGAAGGGTTTGCCCTACCTGTGCAGCTCTTCTCTAAGTCGGCCGTGCAGTGTGGCACGTTCAGAAGAAATGCTGTTGCAGACAAGGTGGTCATGAGCTCTAGGATAGAGTTGAAACAATGACAGAATGATCTCAGTTCGAATCCAAGGCAAACCGATCAACATCACAGTAGTCCAAGTCTTTGCCCCAACCACTGGTGCTGCAGAGGCTGAAGTTGACCAGTTCCATGAGGGCCTACAACACCTTCTAGAAGTAGCACCAAAAATGCTGTCCTTATCATCACAGGGGATTGGACTGCTAAAGTAGGAAGCCAAAAGATTACCGGAATAACAGGCAGGTTTGGCCTTGGAGTACAAAATGAAGCGGGGCACAGGCTGGTAGAAGTTTGTCAAGAGAATGCAACGGTCATAGCAAACACTCTTTTCCAGCAACCCAAGAGGTAACTCTACACATGGACATCATCAGACGGTCAACACAGAAATCAGATTGACTATGTGCTCTGCAGCCAAAGATGGAGAAACTCTATACTGTCAGTAAAAACTAGACTAGGAGCTGACTGTGGCTCAGATCATGAGCATCTTGTTGCAAAATTTATGCTTAAATTGAAGAAAGTAGGGAAAAGCACTAGGCCACTCAGGTATGACCTAAATCATAACCCTGATGAATATACAGTAGAAGTGACAAATAGATTTGAGAAATTAGATCTGATAGACAGAGTGCCTGAAGAACTATGGATGGAGGTTCGCAACATTGTACAAGAGGCAGCAACTAAAACCATCCCAAAGAAAAAGAAATGCAAGAAAGCAAAATGGCTGTCTGAGGAAGCTTTACAAATAGCTGAGGAAAGAAGGGAAGCGAAAGGCAAGGGAGAAAGATACACCCAATTAATGCAGAATTTCAGAGAATAGCTAGAAGAGATAAGAAGGCCTTCTTAAATGAACAGTGCAAAGACATGGAAGAAAACAATAGAATAGGGAGGACCAGAGATCTCTTCAAGAAAATGGGAGATATGAAGGGAACGTTTCGTGCAAAGATGGGCATGATAAAGCACCAAAATGGCAGGGACCTAAGAGAGGCAGAAGAGATTAAGAAGAGGTGGTAAGATTACACAGAGGAACTATACTAGAAAGAGCTTAACATCCCTGATAACCACCATGGGGTGGTCACAGACCTCGAGCCACACATCCTGGAATGTGAGTCAAATGGGCCTTAGGAAGTCTGAGCAACAAGAAAGCTCGTGGAGGTGACAGCATTCCAGCTGAGCTATTCCTAATCTTAAAAGTACTACACTCAATATGCCAGCAAACTTGGAAAACTCAACAATGGCCACAGGATTGGAAAAGGTCAGTTTACATTCCAATCCCAAAGAAGGGCAATGCCAAAGAATGTTCAAACTACCGCACCATTGCACTCATTTCACATGCTAGCAAAGTGATGCTCAAAATCCTACAAGCTAGGCTCCAGCAGTATGTGGACCGAGAACTACCAGAAGTACAGGCAGGATTTCGAAGAGGGAGAGGAACTAGAGAATAAATTGCCAACATACGCTGGATCATGGAGAAAGCTAGGGAGTATAGCAGGGCTGGAGGGCCGCCGAGTGCAGCCCCTGCTGTTGCAGGACACCCCTTCTCCCGCCCGATCCTCAGAATGCCCCGGGCACCATGTCCAGATGCCTCCCTGAAGTCCTGGTCTAATCTGGGCACCCCTTTAGAGCAGCCCAGGGGAAAGAGACGCTGTGCGGAACTCCTCACAGCACTTCTTCCTGCTGGGCCGTTGCGAAGCTTCCACTCCCTTCACACGCACAACTGTGTTGGTGGCTGAATCAGCAAAGGGTTTGGAGCTGGTTGCCCAGGTAGAGGAAGTGCAGCTGATCTGGGGACTCGGAACCAGGGAAGCGTCTTCCTGGTGGCACTGATGGCCCAGATAGAGACTTTACGGAAAACCGTGACAGCTTCCCAAACGTATGTGGCAATCCAAGCAGGAGCCCAAGTAGCAGCAGGTTGTGGGTGGGGAGCTGCTGCAGTTGTGCTCTAGATCAGGAGGCGGTTTTCTCCACCTACTCAGAAATGCAGGTGTGCCCGGTTTTCGCCCTAAACCACATGGCTCTTTGCCACACAGGTCCGTATAAATAGAGGGCTGCCTGCAGCTGGCCATCCACAGCTCCTCCAGGCCTCCTCTGGTCTCCTCTCCTGCAGACATTCTCCTGGTTCCAGGGAAAGGTGCACCATGAAGGCCTTGGTCCTGCTCTTTGCTGCCGCCCTGCTGGCTTTCCAGGTCCAGGCACAGCCTCATGTAGGAGGCCCTGCGGCACACGCTTCGGCCCCAGACCATGCTGCTCACGTAGCAGAAGGTAAGTTCCTTTCTGGATTTCCACCAAATCCAAATCCCGGCTGCATTTGAATCTAACTTTACTCGGTGGCTTACTCTGCACTCTGCCTTCTCACTGAACTTCACGCCTGCATCTCTCCCATTGTTCTCAGATACCTTTCTGAGCATCGCTCACCCAAATCCAAGCTACTCTGGAGTCATTGCTTTCTTGAAAGTGAATTTTTGCAGGAGCACCATCGAGGTGCATTCAAGAGGGCCTTATACATTCATGTCCTGGCATGAGAGCCAGTGTGGTGTAGTGGTTAAGAGCATGGGACCGGGACTCAGACGATCTGGGTTCAAGTCCCCACTCAGCCATGGAGCCAGCTGGGAGACTTTGGGCCAGTCACAGACTCTCAGGCCAACCTACCTCACAAGGTTGTTGTTGTGGGGATAAGATGGAGGAGGAGAATGATGTAAGCTGCCTTGAGCCCTTTGTAGGATAAAGGCAGGATGTAAATCGGAAAATAAATAAATAAATAAATAAATAAAATCCTGAGAAGGGGGGGGGCCCTTAATTCCCCCCCTTCCTCTCTTGCTGGGGAATCAGTGCCACGTTGCATCAGACATCAGGTTCCCCAGTCCCCCAGGGTCCCTGCATCTGCCATCCTGCATGGACAGAGGCAATCCTGGACGAGGGATTTCACTTCTGTGCTTCCTCATCGCCAGCGTTCTCTGGGCCATTGACAACATGCAGGTGCTGATCAGAGGATCCCCTCCAGGCCACATGCTTGGCAGGCCCGCCCAGAAGGCCCATCGTTCTCCTGCCCGGCTGGTGGGGCTCCAGGCTGTCCTGGTGCTTTGGTCCCACCCCTTCAGGGTGCCCTCCATGATCTCCTGCCCATCGCAGCTCCGTCCAGCTCCTCTCAGTTCGGGCTGCAGCTTCCTTGATGGAGTCCCTTCCCTCTCACACTGAGTCGTCCCACCCGGCCTGGAGGTACTAATAACAAGGCCTGAGGGGCGGTTCTGAACATACTGGGCCAGGACACGTGCAAATGGGTTTCTGCTCAGGGAAATGTTCTCAGTGCAGGTGCAGCTTTTCAGGTGCACCCGACCAGGTGAGGGTGGGAGTGGGGTCCCAGTGGAGGGCTTGGCTTCCCCAGGTCCATGCCGTGCCTTCTGTGGTGCTGACGGATGCCTTTCCTTCCCTTCCCTTCCCTTCCCTTCCAGAGACTGAACTGTACAAGGGGCAATCCAGCTACTGGGGACACCTGTCTTGCAACTCCGGCCGGGGATACTGCCTTCCCTGCCACCTCCGCTGTCCCTATGGCTACTACTACTACAACGACTGCCCAGGTCAATGCCGGTACAAGTGCTGTGTCAGACGCTGGTATTGACGTGACCCTGAAGTCTCCGGGGAGCGTTTTCAAGCACGGGCTCTGCTTCCAGAGCGTCGTTGGTGTCTTTCTTAATTGGCTGCACTCCTCTCAATAAACCATTTGTTGCTTTCAAGCCTCATCGCTTGCATTCAGTCTGCTTTAATTTTTGCAATAGTCGGTTGGTGAATGTCTGTGGGGATACCTTGGGGTCGGCAGAGCTGCCCCCCAGATGCAGCGCTCGGGGGGCTGAGAGGTGGGGCTGGGCGCGGTGCCGAGCTGTAGGGCAGCAGAAGAGCTGAAAAGGAGGTGGGACCTCTGAGCTGGGTCCCCCCTGCCTCTATTTCACCCCTGGGGGGCCTCCCACTGCAAAAGCCGAGTAGTGGGGGAGGGGAGGGAGGGAAGGAGAAGAGGAATGCCCAGCCAGCCCAGCCCAGCCCAGCGAGGCCACCCGGTGGCTCCTCTGGTGGGGGGTGAGTACCACCCATCCCAGCCTGATCCCCCTGTTCTGGATGCTGGCAGCCTGGCCACCTCTCATGGAGGGCACTGGAGTCCGGGCAGCTGAGCCGAGGAAATCCAAGTTATTCCTTCCTGGGAATTTGATGGCTCACACGCTCCTCCGTTCCAGGTTGTTCCCGCACAGCTCATGGGATGCAGTCCCTGTGGGGCACCCCCTGCCTCCCACGATCCTCTGTGTCTGCCTGGGGCCTCCGTGGCGTGCAGGGAAAGCGAGGCTTTGCACTCACGTGCCAGTGTGAGGATCAGGCCAGAAGGAGAACGCTGCTTTCCACTGCTGCCCGTTTTGCAGAAGTCCCTCTTTGGAAAGCTCCCTGTGTGCTGAAGAGCAGCAAGCCTTCCCTGGTGCCAGGCGGGCAGGACGGGGTTCATGGCCAGCCTGCCCAGAAAGTCCTGCCTCAATTTAAAGGGGCTGAAAACGGGGCAGGGTGCGGGTGAGGTTCACCTGAGTTCGCGTGGCTGGAGGAGCTGCGGCTCCCGTATTCCTGCTGGTGGCAGAAAAGGGGCCAGAGGAGGAGGGGATCCCTCCCGCCTGGACAAAGATGCGGGCAGGCACCCGGAGCAGGTGTTGCTGGGCCCACTCGGGGTCTTGCCATGGCTGGCAGGGGCGTGGGAGTGTGGCAGGTGTGGGACTCTCTGACCGCAGAAACATGTTTTGGTGTCTGCAGAGCAGAGGGGAATGAGAAGCAAGGAATGGGTGCGGACCACTCGAAAAACGAATCCGGAGCGAAGGACAGCGGGTGCCCTTGTTTATCCGCCCAGCCGCACAACAACACTTGCCTTGCAGCCGCAGCTGTGCAGGTCACACGGGGCAGGGCAGCTCTGTTTGGCCACGAGGGGAATCATTCTGGCACGGGGGCACGGGCTGACCCGTCGAGGCCCCTGGCACGTTTCTCCCCACTCCAGACTGACCTTCACGGCGTCTCCTGTTTGGTGAGGCGGCTGCAGCTCCTCTCTCCGAACGAGGGCAAGCAGCGCCCCAGGGAA
Source organism: Varanus komodoensis (assembly GCF_004798865.1). Classification (NCBI taxonomy): domain Eukaryota; kingdom Metazoa; phylum Chordata; class Lepidosauria; order Squamata; family Varanidae; genus Varanus; species Varanus komodoensis. Next base: position 363,568 of record NW_025336273.1, on the reverse strand, counting down.
GACACGGTGCAGCCCGAAAGCTCAACCCTCAAAGCTCAACCCTGCAAGGCGCCTCGCTGAGTCTGACCACTGATGGGGACCTCTCCTGTGAGGTCCCTTAGACGTGGGGAAGGCTGCACCCTGCCACCCTTTTCCCTGCGGGGGAAGCCCAGAACGAGCCACCTCATGACCGCCTTGGTCTGCTCACAAGGGCCTCTGCGGGCCGCTGGGACTTGCCCCGTGTCCCTCTGGCCAACCCTGACCTGACCTCATTTGCAGAGCTGCCTGGGGAGCGGAGCTTGTGTTCCGCGACTCGGCTGTCGTGTGGTCCTTCTGCAGAGCAGCTAATGCCTGCCAGGGGCAAAGTCAGTGGATCGCTCTAATCCGCGCTTGCATTCCAGCCCCTGGGCACCAGTAAGAACTTCTGCGGCTTCAGTTGCGCTTTTGATGTGTGCCAATCCTCAGGCTCGGAAGCAGCAGAGGAGTGCGGGGCCCACCCAGCCCCCTCTTGCCTGTGGACCATCCGTTCCACCTCCTCCTTCCAGCTCTCTCATTCTTCTGCCTGTATCTGTAGCCAAAAGGTACCCGAAGGCCTGAGCAACCTCCCCCAGCCTCGCAGAAGGAGGGCAAGGTCTCCGCACACCCGGTGCTGCTGTGGGGGGCCACAACTTGCAAAGCCGCATCGCTGCTCCCCTGCAAACCAGGGGGGTGTGCGGGGAAATCCCTCCGGGTGGAAGTCAGCCCGATTCGCCGGGCTGGGCTGGGCGAGCACCCCAGGGCTGGGGGCACGCCGCGGCCCCAAGCCCCACGCGGAGCCAGCAGTGCCGTTCCCTGGGCCCCCCCTGGCCGCAGGCAGGGGGTTGGTTGCCGGGAATGGCGGCAGGGCAAGGGGGCCCGCTGGGCCCCTGGGGATCCACGAGGGCCCGCAGACTCCTTCCGGACCCCTTCCTCACAGAGGGATGCGCCTGGCAGGAAGCAGTGGGCAGGGGTGGAGTGGGGGCCGGGGGGGGCAGCATTCCCCTGAGGGCAGAGCCTGCTGCGGGTGCATGAGCTCCGGGGCTGAGGCCTGGGCCTTCCTCCAGCGGCAGGAAGGAAGGAGCTCAGCCCCCCGGCCAGCGGCTCCCTTCCCCAGATGGGCCGCATTCGGGGCAGGAGACACTCAGCGCGCCGCTCCAGGAGGAAGCCATCCGGGCAGCACAGGCCGCAGCAAGCCTTGCTCGGCGGGGGCAGGCGACTGCTCCGTGGGCGGCACCGCTGTGGCGCGCGATTGCCCCACACACCGCAGCCCCTTGCTTCATAACCGTCCGGTCCTGCCCAGGAAGGGAGAGGCAGTCGGGGGAAGTGGCCACTGCAGGGCCAGGGCACAATCCCAGGGGGAACTCCTGCTGCAAGGGCCAGCCAGGGGGCTCCCGGGGCAAGGAGCGGGGCCAGGAAGGCCTGGGGGCTTGGACTGTCATGGCAAGAGGGGGCAGCAAGGGCGAGAAATGAGTGCAGCTGCCCCAGGCCGAAGGGGGCTCCTCTCGCCACTCGGGTTCCTGTGCGTGGCCGTGGCTCTCTTGCCCCGAGTGGCCCGATCCACCGGGGTGCGGAGAACTGCTGACACTTCCCCTCAGCCCGAGACGGATCGACTGGCACAGGCCAGGGGGAGAGTGGCGGTGTTGCCAGAACAGACATGTCAGGATTTTCGAACTGCCAAAAGCCCTGCTCAGCCTCTCCGCCACCAGAGAACTGCCCCATGGCCGCAGCCTCTCGAGGCAGCCGGGGGCGCGTTTGCCTGGGCTGTGTCTGATGGGCTACGCAGTGCTGAACGCCCGTGGTGCCTTCCCGCCCCGAGCAGACAGTGGCGGGGAAAGCCGCGTGGTGCGGATCCCGCAGGCGCCATTCCCGCCTGAGCCCCCAGCAGAGCGTCCGCAGCGCCTCCCAGCCCCCCAGCAGTGGAGGGGCCGGATCCCGGCCCGGCGGTGTAGGAAGCACTGCTTGCACCTCCCGAGCAGCCCCTCGGCCGCCAGAGAGACCCGCCGCGGAGCCCCGGCTCGTGGCTCGCAGCCGCGCAGAGCGGCCGGCGGCTCGTTCGCCTGGGCGGCGCGGGTGCTTGTCCCGGGGCTCCCAGCCCAGCCCAGCCAGCGCGGCACCCGGCCTGCAGCAGCCAGCGCGCCCCCCACCCCGGGCCTGGCGCTGGGCTCGGCACCCCCCGCGGCCGGACCCCCGCGGGCCGGGGCGGCAGCGCGGGGGGAGAAGGGCGGGGCGGCAGAGCGCGCCCGGGAAGGTCGACGCCCGGGGGGGCTGCTGGGCCAGGCGCCCCGCCCCGGCCACCACTTCTGCTTCCCGGCCCCCCCCTCCGAGCTCCGTCCCGTCCCGTCCCGTATAAATGCCGCGCGGCCTCGGCGCCGGACGGCTCCCTCCTGGCTCCCGCAGCGCTGCCGGGCGGCCTCTCCTGCAGGGCGGAAGGCGTCTCCCCGCGAGCCGAGCGATCCGCGGTATGCCCGCCGCGCAGTCCGGCCCTCCCGGGCGCCGCCGTGCGTGGTGGCTCTGCCGCCCGGGCTCCCCCGCGCCGTCCCGCCGCTGCGCTGCTCTTGCGCGTCCGCCCGCCTTCCCTCTGCGGCTGCTGCTC
>NW_025336273.1:333319-360544 GCF_004798865.1 Varanus komodoensis | reverse complement strand
CGAGGGGAGGCACGGGTGCCATGGGGCGGATCCTGCCCGGGCCCTGGCACCCCAGCCTCGTCCCTCCTCTGCCGCAGCAGCCAGCTCCGCCTGGCGCTGCACCTGCCCGGCCCCGCACCTTCCGTCCGCAGTCCTGGAGGCATTTCTGCGCGCCCAGGAGCCCACGGGCCTCTCGCCCCCAGCGTCCCCTCATCCCTGTGCTTGCTTCCCGCCCCACAGGCCCCCTCAGCCTCGTCCTCCGGATACCAGCATGAAGACTCCGGTGCTGCTCCTCGCTCTCGCCCTCCTGGTGCTCCAGGTCTGGGCCACACACCACACGGATTTTGCCTGGGAACGTGAAGGTGAGTCACATTTCCGGACTGTGTTCGGCAGATTTTCGGGGCTGCATGAGAATGACCGCCCTCCAAACTGCGCTCTGATGGTCAGAGGGTCAGTCCCCCCTTTATTGCTTGCTCCGCACACACCAGTTCACCTCCATCCAGAGGATCATGGAGCTGGAAGGGGCCAAGGAGGCCATGGGGTCAACCCCTGCCGGTGCAGCGCCCCCACCTACATCACCCCATTCCGGCTTCCACGTGGCGTGTTCCCTTCACACGCGCTGAGCAGCACTGGCCCTTCCTTTCCGCTCTGCGCATGCCTCCTCTGCCGGTGGTCGGCCTGTGTGGTTAGCGGCAACCAAGCGCAGCCCGGGACCCTCTGGGCTCCTTCCGGCCTGGGAGTCTGAGCGCCTGCACCCTCCCCTGCCTGGTTCCACCCCTGTTCCACAGGGACTGAGACGTGCCTCCTCTCGCGCGGTGCCGGCTGGCGTGAGCCTGAGCATCCCTGCCATTGCCCGTGAAGATGCCCTCCATGTGGCCACCAGCCACCCTGCCGCCCCCTCGCTGCCCTTTTCTGCCCCGCCCCCACTGGGGGCGTCCCTCTCTCCTGCCGCCGTGACCGCTCCCCGTGCAGAGGGGGCGCCTCGGGGCCTGCTGCCCCCACTGGGACCCCCTGCCCCGAGCGACCCTGCTGGGGACCAGCCCAGGGGAGCGCCTGGCCTCCCGGCAGCACCGCTCCCGGCTTCTCGAGCCCCTCAGCCTGGGAAGGGGGCGCCCAGGGGGGCCTTATTCACTCCCTGGTGGTGCTCAGTGATCGTGGATGCCATCAGGCGGGCACGCATGAGGTCCGCGTGGTCGGTGGTCCTCCACCCAGCCTGGCGGCCCCGTCACTGTGCAACGCAAGGGTCTCGCTGCCACGGTCACTGTTCCCTGGGCGCCAGCCAAGGGGGGCGAGCTTCTCCCGTGCGCGTGTTGCATGTTCCCGGAGGACCAAGCGCCCTCAAAGCTGCCTCTTGTTTCCCTGCAGAGGACCTTCAGGCGCCGGACAGGGTGCCTCATGAGCAGGCGCCGCCGTGCAACCACGGCCTGGGATACTGCCACCCGTGTTCCCTTCCATGCACCTCAGGAAAGTACTACTATTACAATGACTGTGACAAGCCCTGCGCAAACAGGTGTTGTACTAAACAATGAGATGAGTGAGGTCCCAAAAATTGTGAGGACCATTGAAATGCAGTTGTCTACATTGCAAGATTCAATTGCAACTAGTCCTTACCTGATTATCTCTTCATGGATTAAGGACGACGTTGTGTTGCTTTCCTTTCAATAAAGAATGCCTTCTTAGCAAGCAGCTTCCCTTGTGAGCCTTCTGGTGTGGTCTTTGGCATTTCTGACACTTCCACGGCCAGTGGGGCCTTCTGGCTGGGGCCCAAAATAACCCCTCTGAGGTCTCGAGGCTGAGCTCCGGCTGCCCGGGAGAGCTCAGAGTCCAGAGAGATGCCAGCAGGGAGCAGATGTTCCGAGAGCTGTATCCGCCGAGCTCTCCTGCTCCAGATGCCCGTCTTTTGCTCACGGGGAGGTCTCCCACTTCGAGGGCCTGACTGCTGAATGCGGGGCCAGGGAAGTAATCGGGCAGAGGATTGCCCCGGGAAGGCAATCCCAGCTCTTGCAGCGTTTCCCAAAAGCCCAGTTTTCTATCCATTAACGCAGGGCCCACCACGCACTCGCATGTCCAGTCGAGGCTCCACTTGGGGACGTTGGTGGGGCTTGTCCCACTAGCGACAAACCAGCATGTGAAGGGGTGTCCCATGGTGCAGGGTCATGACTTGTTCTCCCCTGGGGTTGGATCCAGTGGGGCAAAGCTCAAGGAACTGGGTTTCAGGCTGGAGGTCAGGAAGTACGTCCTGGCAGTTAGGGCGCCAAGGATGTGGAATGGGCTTCCAAGGGAGGTGGTTGGGGCCCCATCAGTGAGGGCATTCAAGGGAGGATCAGACAACCACATCTTGGGGATTGCAGGAGTGGGGCCAGCTGGAAATGGGGGTCAGACTAGATGGCCCGCGAGGCCCGTTCTCACTTGCTATGCTTCGTGTTTCCATGCACAATGTCCTTTCAACCTATGCAGAATATGGGGTCTGTCTGTCCATTTCCCCCCTCCCAGCAGGAAGTTTGTATGGAGAATATGAAAGTGTGTGCAGGATTTTTCTTTCCATTCCTTTAATGTATATTCCCATTGTTGCTAACGAGCAACACCTCATGTGCTCCATGCAAATTTCCAAGACTGGCACAGCTCCCTCCTGCTGGCCGTGGGTGGTGCCTAGAGGAAGCTGAAAAGCTAGTATCAAAAAAACCCTGACAGCTTCTCCAGCCAATTGGAAACCAGGGGTTTACATATGGAGAGCTTTGAGCCCATGGCATAGAAATATAGGAACATAGAAACAGCGAGTCAAAAGGGGCCTCCCTGGCCATTTAGTCTGACCCCTGGCTCCAGCCGGCTCCGCTCATGACATGCCCACCATGTGCAAGTCCAGCCTATCCTTGAACACCCGCACCGATGGGGCCTCAACCACCCCCCGTGGAAGCCCATTCCCTACCCTGGGGGTCCTAACTGTCCGGAAGTGCTTCCTGGCATCCTGATGGAACCATGGTTCCCTGACCATTGATCCGTTGGAGCGCATCCTGCCTTCCTCTGCAGGGGAGAACAGGTCTCTCCACACCTCCATGTGACACCCCCTCACATACCTGTATGTTGCCAACAGATCCCCCCTGAGTCTCCTCCAGGCAGAAGAGACCCAGTTCCCTCAGTCTCGCCTCATATGGCTTTGCCTGCAAACCGGCCACCAACCTTGTGGCCCTTCGTTGCACTGATTCTAACCTGCCTATATCCTTCCTGTAATGAGGGCCCAGAACTGAGCACAATACTCCAGCTGCTTGCACACCGGAGTCACATAGAGTTCCAGTGATCCCTCTCTCGATCTAGAAGCCACACTTCTGGCTATGCAGCCAAGGGTGGCGCTTGGCCTCTTGACCACCGCATCACACGGCTGGCTCGCGTTCAGCCTGCAGTCTACCAGCACCCCGAGGTCCCTTTCACAAGTGCTGCTCTCCAGCAGCTTGTCCCCTAACCTGTACTTATGACACCCATTCCCATGCCCCCAGTGCAAGACCTTGCACTTATCCTCATTGAACACCATGTTAGGACTGAACTTTCTGCACAAAGCCCAATCTTCTCCTGGGCTTCTGATCTCTCCACTTTGGGAAATCTTCTTAGACTGAGCACATGGTTTTGCAACAACCGAGTCTATATTCTGCCCCCATACTTGAGAACATGCCAGAGCCAGACCTTCTGACTCCAATTAGCTTCTCAATCTGAACCCCATGCAGGTTTCTGAAGAGGAACTTGTGGTTTTGCCCAGAAACTTTGTCCTCCTCTCAGAGAATTGCAGTAGGAATGGCAAAACATTGCTTCTGCAGGCAGCTGATGCTTCTCGGTTCTCCAGGTTGGTGTCTCACAGCTTAGGTGAGAAATACATGGGAAGTCTATATACGATCTAGAGGTGGTGTGTGGATGCATATCTGTCATGCACACCAGTTTCAGTGTTGGATCAGCTTCAGCCCTGCTCAAATCGTATCCACTATTACTGCTGGGGGGCGGGGGGGGGGAAGAAGACAGACTTAGTGGAGAGTTCAGTCCTGCTAGGGAGAGTTGCAGGCAGAAGGAGAGATGACCAACTAGAAGGTGGATCAACTCCACCAGGGAGTTGCGGCCTTGAGTTGACAAGGGCGTGGGACATCTTGGTGGGCTTTTATTCACCTTAAGTTGGGAATAACTGGATGGAGGAAATCATGAGGGGACTCAGAGGGGATCTGTTGGCGACATGCAGGTATGTGAGGGGTGTCACAAGGAAGTTGGGTAGAGGCCTGTTCTCCCCTGCAGAGGAAGGCAGGACGCGCTCCAACGGAGCAGAGCTCAGGGAACCCAGGTTCAATTAGGATGCCAGGAAGCACTTCCTGATGGTCAGGTCCCCGAGGGTGTGGAATGGGCTTCCCCGGGAGGTCATTGAGGCCCCATCGGTGCGGGTGTTCAAAGATAGGTTGAGCATGTCATGAGCAAAGCCGGCTGGAGCCAGGGGTCAGACTAGATGGCCCAGGAGACCCCTTCTGACTTGCTCCGTTTCTATGTTTCTATGCCTTCTGGGGATTTAATGGAACTTTGTACATTAAAAAAATTGCAAGGAGGTAGTTCCACAATAGTAATATTTTAAAAGTCCGAAAAAGTGGAGGAAGAACATGAAAGATGGCCTTTCATGTTCTGAAAATTACCAATGAACAATCTTCAAAATCCTAAGGACAACACTGGGGACCCTGGGAAAAGTCAGTTGCTTGTAGCATGGATCTGGCATGAGGAATGAGGAAATAATTTCCTTGCAAGGAAAATATAGGTGCACACAGAGGCTGAAATATATTTTGCACCTGTGAACAGAGGACGGGCTGGTGACCATTTACCTGTTCGCTGCAGTGCCGAGTCCCTCAGGCTTTGCAGGGGAGGTCTGGCAGCCTATGTGTCCATGAGGTCCATGCATGCATCTTTGGTGAGTGGTCGGCTACACGGTGCATCATTGGTGCATTTTTCTACTTCTTCCAAACAACAGATGCTACTTTGAAGAGGGCCCTGGGGCTCGGAGGAACTCTTGGGCAGGGCTGAAGCTGATTCAGATCCTGCAGGGGGAGCGCCTTGTGCACACTTGTGTAGTGCATTGCTAGATTGACTAAATTCTGTAACTCGGTTCCTTACATTCTCATAAGTACGAGCTACAGGACAGCAATTTGGGATATTCAGCACGTTGCAACCACTGCCCACAGACGTAATACTCTTCCACTCTGTGTGCAAACCTTTTCTGAGGAGAAGGACAGTCTTCAAAGCTTCTGACCAAAACCACAAGTGCAAGACAATGACCTTTTGTTAAGAAATCCACATAAGATTTGGGAAGTTCATTGAAGTTCAATGGTTTCTCAGCTCTGGCATATTTCCAGTGCTGGTGAACAGAATAAAGAATCTATTTTCTCAAAGGAGACTTCCCAAAGTGGAGAGATCAAAAGTCCAGGGGAGGACTGTGGTTTGTGTAGAACATTCAGTCCGAACATGCCTGGGTCTCCAAACTTTCCACGTGCAAACCCCTGGCTTCCACTTGGCTGCAGAAGCTGACAGTCCTTCTGGCACTGGCTTTTCCAGCTTCCTTCAGATACCACCTGTGGTCCGTAAGAGGCAGCTAGGTGAGCCCGGGACATGAATGGAGGAGAGCTACAGAGAGCATGCAAAGTCTTGCTCACTATCTAGAGAGAGGACATTAAAAGGGACCGGATGGAAAATCCAACAAACTCCACGCACGTCCCCCATTCAGATGGCGTCACCCAGCCAGAGGGAATCGACTTCCTCCGTTCTGTGAGGGAAGGGAAAGATACAGCAAACGCTGAGCACCCAGTCTGTGGGTGGGAGGGACTGCACTCCTCATGCTTATCCCAGCAGGAATCCATAGCTGGCAGGCAAAGGTGGATCCGAGTGAAAAGAAGAGCTGACCAGTGTTCCCCAGCGTTAGGGACCTGATCTTTGCCTGGCACACCTCCTCGTGTGAGGGCTGAGCTAATTTAAAATAGCTGAAAATTCAAGACTATAGCACCTTTTAACATCTCAAACATTTCCGTGGAAAACCAGACTTAGTTAAAACAGCAGATAAAACTCATCATATGACATTAACAGTCGTCAAATGCCTGGGAGCAGAGGGAGGTTTGAACCTGATGTTGAAAAGATGACGATGCTGCTGCCAGGTGGACCTGCATGGGGAGACCATTCCACAATTGGGGGCCACCACTGAAGAGGCCCTCCTCATTGTTGCCTCTTTCTGGCTTCCTGTGGAGACCACAGTCAGAAGAAGGCTGTAGGGTCTGGGCAGACTGAGGCTGAGAGAGGGATGTGATGTCGGACAAGCAACCAGACTGATTAGGAAATTTGGCAGTATTAGTATTCCGAACCACAGAACTACATGCCCTGGTCTTTTCCGTTGATCTTGCCCTGATCCATCTAATCTTGAATAATTCACTAGCCATGTACTTCACTTGCAGGAAGAGAAACAGTGGCTTTTCCAGAGCACTTCGTGGGCTGTCCTAAATGGCTCATGGAGTCTGTTTGTTTTGCTCTATCACCAATTTTCCAGCCAACACTCATTCCCCCCAAAATGACCTGAGCAACAACGAGATGAAAGGAGTTCTTTACCAACGACCAGTGACTGGAATTTGGGTCAACGGTGATGTGTGAAATCAGGTTTGTTTCCTGCATTGCCCTGGAAATCAGGCAGTTTCAATACCTTCCCACTAGCAGCAGGGAATCCTTTAGGTGGGTAGTGAAATACTGGCTGCCTTCATGTAACCCAACATGCAGCATTGCGTCAAGGTTTAGACAGCTGCAGGGCTCCCTCTGTTGGCCAAGCACAAGAACAACCGCCTGGGAAACTGGTCCCCAGCTCAGCTGCATCTCTCAGGCCCCCAGGAGCACCAGCTGGGAGCCCTGTGGGGAGAGCTGAGTAAGAGCAGGCTCTTCCCTCCAGGAGCTCCTCAGCACCACCAGTCTCTCGAGTGCTGCAGCAAGTGCCAGTGCCTTCATCTGGTCTGACTGCTGCCTGATCCAGTTCCTGCCTGCCTGCCTTCCTTGGTTTGCTGGCCATGCCTGGCTGCTCCTGAATCCTGCCTGTTTATCCTTCCTAGGGGACCTGCTCCTTACTTTGTCGTCTTGCTGTGTTTGTGCCTTACCTACATGCTCCTGGTTCCTGACATTGGCCTGTTCTGTGACTACACCCTGGACTTGCTACTGACCTTTGCTATTGGACTTTGGACCGTGTTGGGCTCTGTCTTGCCTTGTTGGGCCCTATTGCCTGGGTACCAGGGCATCTGCCTTGTTTCCTGCACCCACACCTTGGGCCTGGACACATAGTTACTGTGCTTCGCAGTTTTTTTACCATGATCTACCCAATAGACAATCATCTGGTTTCTACATGTGAAAAGAACCTTTGAAGTTCCCTTAGATGAGACTTTAAGGATCCATGGCATATAGGATCATAGAAACATAGAAAAGTAGTGCTGGAAGGGGCCATGAAGGCCATCATGTCCAGCCTCCTGCTGTTGCAGGACACCAAGTCACACTGTCCCACTCAGATGGCTGCCCAGTTTCACCCTGAATGTCTCCAGTGTGGGAGAGCCCCCCACCTCTCTGTTCTGGTGGTCCCGCTGCCGTGTTGCTCTGACCGTGAGGAAGCGTTTCCTGATGTCCAGCCTGAATCTGGGTTGTCACAATTTAAGTTGATTATTCCTTGTCCTACACTCTGGTATCAGTAAGAAGAGTCCTTACCTATATTAAACCCCATCTGCAGTTTGATGCTGTGTCCAGTTTTGGACACCAAAGTTTAAGCATCATAGAATAGCAGAGTTGGAAGGGGCCATGAAGGCCATCAGGTCCAACCCCCTGCTGGTGCAGGACACCAGTTTGCACCATCCCACTCAGATTGCTGTCCAGTTTCACCTTGAATGTCTCCAGTGTGGGAGAGCCCCCCACCTCTCCAGGCAGCTGGTCCCACTGCCATATTGCTCTGACAGTGAGGAAGCCTTTCCTGATGTCCAGCCTGAATCTGGGTTGTCGCAGCTTGACTTGATTCTTCCGTGTCCTGCACTCCAGCATCAGCAAGCAGAGATCTTGACCTTCCTCTTTGTGACAGCCTTGGAGGTGCTTATAGAGGGACCTCATGTCCCCCCTCAGCCTCCTCTTCTCAAGGCCCCCTCAAGGCTCTCCTTGGCCTCCCCCAACTTGAATATGCTATGATTCTACAATCTCATGAGAACTGGCATTTGTGTGTAAGGTAAGCTCTCAGCTGGATTTATCCTAGAGTCAAAAACCAGAGACATTTAGAGCTCTCTCAGACAGCTGTCTCTCTCTTGTTATTCAAGTGTACCCACTGATTAGGCTGCAGATGCGCTGGAGGCAGATTCATTGGAGCACAACTCACTTTGTGCAATAACAAAACCCACTTTGAATCTTTGCAAACACAACTTAATTCCTTGCAGTATATTTTGGCAATACAGTGGAAAACCATAAAACAAGTTTTAGTGCAAGGAGAGGCAGGAAGAGAATTGCGACTTTATCATGAACTGGCTCTGTTGATAGAGATGAGTCGCTGTCTGGAGGTATGTATTTTGCAAGCTTTTTAGTGAGAATCATGCAGTGGAATGAGCAAAACTAAAAATGGGTCACCATTTGGACAAGAGGGCCAAAAGTTCCAACCGTTGAACTCAGATGTTGTTCTTGAGGCAATCTCTTTGTCCCTGTGGGACTTCACAGTCATCCTTAAAGCACGTCTAAGGAAAATATCTGCTCGACTAGCTGGGAACATTCTGCTCTGCTCCATTTATGGACTTTCTGTGGATTTCAGAAAGGGAAACAAACTCGACAACTGAAGTTCAAATCACTGAAGTTGAAAACTGAAGCTGAGATGCCTGAAGTCCTGGACTGTGCGCAAGATTTGTTTCTTCACCTTCTATGCTTGAAAAGGGGGGGTTTGCTTTTTTTCTTGTTCGACACCACAGCCTTGAAGAAGAACCTGCATGTGTTTGTGTGTGTGCTGAGTGTGTGTGTGTGTGTGTGTAGGGGGGTGTCATTGCGGTCATTCCTGATATGCAAGTGTCTCTGTTTCTTTGTTTGGTGTAGAGAGAATAAGTCTAAGGTAAGTAAATTCCCTTAAATTGGAGCAGTTCTTTTTTAAAATTTTCATTAAAAAAGTAGAATATAGAAAAAGAAAAAGAATACCAAGGGATCTTGCACAAATATTACACATAATATCAAGTTCAGACACACACACATGCAGATTTCACAAATGCCAGTAATTGTTGTCTTTTCTACACTCAAGTGAAATAAATTAGCACTTCATTGAAACTCATGAAGGAATTGTTCTAATCTGTAATTCTTAAAACTAACTTAGTTCCATTCTTTTAAATTAATATTAAGTAACATCAAAATATTTTATTAAAATTATAACTCAATGATATTTTACAAGCTCTATTTTCAGTATAAAGTCTATTGTACATAATAAGGTGTTGCAACTGTTTAGCTGGTCTTCTATTTATGTAACTAGTTAGCTTTGCCCGTACTTCATATTTGGCTAGCTTATTTTTCCAATCTTCTCTGCTTGCGTAGTTTTCTGCTTATCCTTTTGATGCAATTATAATTTTAGCTGCGGTTAACATCTATTTAAATAACTCTACCATAATTCTTGGCAGATTATAGTACCAGTCACTAAGTCCTTCCGTTTTCTACCTTCCGCCAGGTTGATGAAGTTCCTAGAAATGTATTCCCTGAGTAGGGCTCTCCAGCCAGCCCTGGATTGACCTCGTGGCAGCTCCATGGAGCCAAAGAAATAATTCTGGGGTGACGGGGGCAAGATCCGCCACTTGTGACCACACATTTGTGACTTCACCATTCTTAAACTTGATATGGTTGAAGCTCACACACCGTTGCATGAGGCTGAAGAGCCTGGTGGACTAAGGATTTTGGTGCTTTATTGTACTGCATAGAATTGTGTACTTCAGATCTAATTTCTAACACATTTCTTGTTTTATCCCTTTACAAATAAGCAGAGTAAAGCATTAGAAAACAGACAAGTCTGAGCTGTCCATTGAGCAACAATGACAGGGCACTCTAACACAAGCTAGAAATCCATATGCCTAAATTTCACAACTTCTACACAGTATCTATGGGAAATGCCAGACTTAAGGTCTAAAACTAATCACAGACCTAATCGTTCTATGGTTTGTCCAGGGACATTAACATATCACCCTGTTTCTTGCCATTGTGCCAAAGTTCCCTCTCTTGCTTTCTTGCTTGTCCCTTTCCTCCCAGCAAGACTTGCACGGGTGTTTCTATTTCCATTCCATCTAACTTGGCAAACTGGTATCCTGAGAAATGTGGTTGGTTTGTATTCTGCTTCATTACATTTAGTTTCTAGCTTCCTATCCAAGATCAGAGCTGGGAGTATCAGCAAATCCAAAGCACCACAACTCCCATGTTGCTATGATTACTGCCCTTCTGGGGTATCCAAATTTTGTAATATTTGCAGAAACAGCAATCATTAGACTTGAACAAGCAGCATTCATTCCAGCGGTTTCTTGGTCAAGAAGGTTCTCCTTCCTCCCAAAAAGCTGGATCGAGCAACCACTCCCAACACAGGTGGTCTCAGGGATTGCTCTACATCTCTCAAGGGGCAAGCTGGACACGTGTGTGTGTGTGTGATCTGAGATAGACAAATACATCCCTTATTTAGATGTGTCCAGACACTCACGAGGGGAACCATCCAGCTTTCTAAGCAGAATATCACAGGGTCCCTGTAAAATGCCTGACGGTAGCCAGAGGGCCATCAAGACGCAGCCCCAGGCCAGCCAGGGGCAGAAAAGGCCTCGGTGCAGCACCGGCTGAGGTAGCAAAGAGCAGCTGAGCGTGCAGGAAGGGCAGCAGCTGGATCCACTTGTGGGCGGCGACTCCGAGGTGGCCCCTTCCATCACGTTGGCCTATTGTCTGCTGGGTGGCAGCCCTGGGCAGCGGCTGGAGACTGGGGGCCGCTTGGCTGATGCCCAGCTGGGTCTGAAACTCTGGCCGTCGGCTGGCTGGGGGGGTGGTTTGTCGTTGAAGGCTACATGCTGATAATGAATCGTCTAATTTTATCTTTTTGCATTACTGTTACTGCTTTATAAATTTTATAAATTCAGTAAATTGATGTGCTAATTGCCTCATGTAGTGTTTTGAACTCTTGTACCTTCTTTTATATTGTATTTTCTTTCTTTCTTTCTTTCTTTCTTTCTTTCTTTATTAAAATATTTTTATGCCACCCCATTCGCTGAAGCCTCGGGGCGGCTTACAACAACTAATTAAAATAATTATAATCATTAAATTAAAAAATATAAACATTAGATTAAAATACAAAAATACAATATAAAATAAGCCGCCCTGGTATTTTGTATGACACCCTGAGAGCCTTTTATGGCAAAGTGGTGGTATAAAAATTTAAGATGTTGTTGTTGTTGTTGATGATGATGATATGATGGATTATGTCCAGAGCATTTCAACAAAACCCTACAGATTTTATTGTGAACGGGGCGGCATATAAATGTTCCAAATGAATAAATTGTGCAGACGAGTTCTTGCATCATGGCTCCACACCTTTCATGAGCCAAAAGGACATCTTAGTCCATGCACGGAACTGCCAGACAAATGGAATAACTTCTTGGATGCCTCACTCTGGCAAAGGCACCATGCCTGATCTTGGGGCTTGGCCTCAGAGACTTGGCCTCTGTTGCCCAGCCAGATAGGATTTGGGGCTGCCATGTTAGCGTTCCTGATCTATGTGGCAGTTCCAACCTTTGCCAGTTACCAGCAAGTTGTGGGTTTTGGAATTGCTCTTGTGTGAGCTGTCTCACATGACACTTCTGAGCCATCATTTAGAAATACAGATTCATATGGTAACTTTTACCCTGAAATACCACAAATGCCTGCATAAACACATGCATACTTGAACGTTGTCCTAACACATCTCTTAAAGACAACGTTCAAATATGCATGTGTTTATTCAGACATAAATGCAGAGTTACTTCAGTCTAGTCTACAGGTCTGCAGAAGCTCTTCAGTTTTATTCTTAAGTCATATCCTCTCTTCCAGGTTGTGGCAAAAACACCACCATGAAGGTGGCTTCCCTGCTCCTTTCTGTTGCCTTGCTAGTTCTTCTGGTCCAGGCCGAACTCCTTGTGGAAGACCCTTTCCCAGACACAGAAGGTGAGTAGCATTTCAGGATTTCTGCCTGTCCATCAACTGTTAGCTGACCTTCCTCCCTGAACTCTGAATGACAAAGGGCTCCTTTCCAAGAGCTGAATGAACTTCCTTGTACATGCACTTCTTCCTGGTTTCATTGACACCTTTTCAAGTGGAACTCCCCCCAAATCCAAACTGTTCCCTAATGTCCTATTTCTTCAACATAATTTTGAAGGGGAGCTAATGAAACAGCCTTAACAATGCAATCATGTTCTTATTCCAGTTTAATTCTTTCTTCTGAAAGAAATCAAAATGAGATCAAAATTCAGATATGGAGCTCTTTAGCTCTCAGTGGTTGCCATTCCAAGAAAAGAAACTTCCCCAGCCTATCTCATCATTAGACCTGGCACTCAGAAAACTGGCTTTGCAGTTGCTAATATTATTAGGAGTCCATTAAGGCTGGGATGCCGAAGCAGCCCAGCTTAGGCTGGGTGATTAGGTGACCCCACTGAGTCAACCCCATTCTGCACCTGATGTCCAGCCAGATTTTCTAGGCTTTGACCATCCAAGCGACCTGCCATTGAGAAAACACTCCTGCTAATTTTCACTCTAGTGCCAAATCTTTTGGATGCAAAGGACTGCTGAGCTCATGTTTTCCTTGTGGGGTTCCCAGAAGCTTCTGGCCCATTTGTCTGACCCAAAATGGACTCCTTTTCCTTCAAGTGCAGCATACGGCATGCAGGGACCGCGTGGAACTAATGAAGTGGGCAGAGAAAGGGGAAGGGGGGGCGAGGGGGGGTCACGAATGTGAGACTGTGCCAGCCTTCTCCCCTGTCCATCTGGACCATCCCAGCTAGAAACTGGCCGAGCACCTGCTGCAGGGAGCGAGAAAGACGGCTGCTTTGGGTAGACTTTCTCAAGGGCTGCTGGCTGGTCTCCACAGGAATCCGAATCAGAAGAAGAGGAAAGGTGCAGGAGGGGACGTGGGAATGGAGGACCTGTCGAGAGAAGTTGGGGTGCCTTTCTCAAGGCCAGGCCCCCCAGGTGGGCAGGAAGCCTGTGGAAAGAACCAGGATGAACAGCTGAGGGAGACGGCCCGGAGCAGGGGAGTTTCTCGGACTCAGGGGAGGTGGGCTTCGCGCTTGACCCCATGACGCATCACCAGCAGAGGAGGGCAGCCCAATTAGAGGATCAGCTTGCAGCAAGGAGCCGTGCTCACTTCCAAAAGCCCCTCCTGAAGGGCTGGGGCTCAGGCTTGCTCAGAAGGAGAGGTCCTGGAGGTGAATACTAGACCGGGATCAACAAACCGCTCTTGCATGCTTGGAGATCCATTCTGGGTGTGTGTGGGCTTTGCGGAATAAAGAACGCCTTTCAAGAAAGGCCTGTGGCTTTGAATGTGTGAAGGAGGAACCCTGGTTCCCAACACCTGCTTCGCAACGGGTGGGAGTAAGGTGGGAGCAACTGGAGCAAGGCAGAACTGATGCATGAGAATCCACAAACTGATGACCTTCATTGCTGAGGAAGCTTCTGGGGAGAAGAGCCAGCTCTTATTCAGCTCTTCTCCCAGCTGCAGTCAAGATCCTGCAACTACCAGCGTTGCTGTTCTGGTCCTTGACCAGCAGAAGGAGCCCTGAAGCTGCCTCAGGTCTTGGCAGAGGGAGGAAACCTGGTTCTTCGTGGAGCCGTAACAGCTTCATACTCCATATCAAGGCACAATAAGTGATTCCGTACATATTCAAAGTAGCAAAACATAAACGCAAATTGCTTTCTGGGTGTTGTCCACAAGTCCCCGTGAAGGCCCACCTGTGTACAGCATTGATCTCCCTGTAACTGCAGTTTGTTTGTTTGTTTATTTATTTTTCGATTTATATCCTGCCTTTTTCCTACAAAGGGCTCAAGGCAGCTTATATCTCCTCCATCTTATCCCCACAACAACAACCTTGTGAGGTAGGCTGGGCTGAGAGTCTGTGACTGGCCCAAAGTCACCCAGTTGGCTCCATGGCTGAGCGGGGACTCGAACCCGGATCCTCTGAGTCCCAGACCCAGGCTCTTAGCCACTACACCACACTGGCTCCCAGTCACAACCATGCAAAGTGGTGATAATTTACAAATACATCTTGTCCATTTCTGTGTGGATAGCAAAATCTTAGACTGCCTTTTCTCTGCATGTAGGGACCGAATTGATGGAAGAAGAATACTTGGCCAGAGCAATCTTGTGCCACAGCGGACAAGGAGTCTGCCGCCCGCGTGATCTTCAGTGCCCTTCGGGCTTAACGTACATTTACAATGACTGTCCAAAGACAGAGTTATACAAGTGTTGTGCCAAATGAAGATCTGGGAGAGGCCCCGAGGTTTGCCAACAAATCTGTCTTCAATCAGAGGAAAGAATTTGTCGCATTCATTCCATTAAATCATTGGTTTATTGCAAGCAAGAGCCCTTGGAAAAGTCTGATTTTGCCTTTATTAATTTATTTTTACATGTACAAGCTGCCAGATAGATCAATAAAATGCAACCAATCATTAAAAACTTTCATTAAAAATAGCCAACTAATAATATTAACATAGACCTGATCAGTTTCAAAAAACATGTCCAGGTGAGATGGACAACCAAAGACAAAAATACATTAAAATTTAAAACATAAAAACCAGTTATTAAAATTATTAAAACAGGTAGAGAAGAGAGATGAGAGCAGAGTTGGCGCCAGGCAAAATTCCCTGGGGAGTCTATTCCACAGCTGGGGTGGAGGGGAAGACACCAAAAAGGCCCTTCTTCTATTTACCACCCCTCACCTCCATGAGAAGGGCCTCTTGGCCAAATCTTAATGGTTGTGTTACCTGAAACATACTCTCTCAAAACACTTAGGCTAACCACTTAGCCAGAAATCTGCAGCCATGTTGTAATTCCTGTCCAGGAGGGAGCGGGGAGGTATGGAGAACCCTGTGTGAACTCCTGGGACAGGATGACTGGATGTCAAAGAGGGTAAATGAGAAGTATCTTTGGAGCCTGGGCCCGGCTGGAATCCGGGTGAAGCCTCAATAAAAGTAGCAAATTGCATTATAAATTACTAGTGGGTGAGAAACATAGAGCGGGTGTGAATAATTCAGAGATAATCAACAGACACACGAGAAAGGGGAGTCTCTGGATAAATAAAGAGTTTTCTGTAAACTAACAAAAAGAACAAAGAATAATGGGGAAATGAATTTACTTTGTATTCGGACAACATGTTATGATGTAGGGTATATAATGTATGATCTCTGTAAACTCCTTCGAGACTCTGATTTGGGAAGCATCTCCCCTTTGTCTCCGTTTATGCTACAGTGCACCAGAATAAAACTGTTATCAGTGCTAAGTCTCGTCTCAGGCTCTGTTTGGCTTTGGGTCTGGGGTCCACCCGGGGTTTGCCCCAGCTGTTAACTGGTTTCAGTCCGGTAACAGGTGGGTGGACATGTACGGAAGTAGGTGGCCCTTCAGGTAGCCAGGTCCTAAGCCATTTAGGGCTTTATATGTTAAAAGAAGCACTCTAAATTGGGCTTGGACTTCGCCGGGTCACAAATGTAGTTATATAGAATTGGCGTTATGTGGGACCACACACCAGCACCTGATATTAATCGTAGAAACATAGAAACAGAGCGAGTCAGAAGGGGTCTCCCAGGCCATCTAGTCTGACCCCCGGCTCCAGCCAGCTCCGCTCACGACATGCCCACCATGTGGATGTCCAGCCTCTCCTTGAACACCCGCACCGATGGGGCCTCAACCACCTCCCGTGGAAGCCCATTCCATAGCCTTGGGGTCCCGACTGTCAGGAAGTGCTTCCTGGCATCCAAATTGAACCTTGGCTCCCTTGGAGCACATCCTGCCCTCCTCCGGACCAACTGAACTCCTTTGTTGTGAAAGACATCTTTCCTGTTTAATTAGGTTTATGGGGATCCACTTAACAGGCCATAACTGCTGATTGAAGCCTAGGAAAGGGGAAGGGGGAAGGGAAAAGGAGTGGCCCAGTCCAGCCCTACCAGGTTGCTCCCAGTTCTTTACTTCCCATGAGCCTAATTTTCCACTCTCCACCATCTTGAGGCTGTATCAGTGTGGGTCTCATGGCCTGGCAGGAGCAGGCTAAATTCAGGAAGCAGGCTAAATTCACCATGCCTAGCAGGGGAACTAAGTGACCTGGTTTCCAGGGCCACTATCTCGAGGTGATTTCTGCAGACCGAAAAAGGAAGGACACCCTCGTAGCACAGGATCGACACAGCCCTGAGCAAGAATTGTGGCAGAAGCCCAGACTCATGGCAAGAAGGGCAGAACAGGACAGCTAAAGAAAGTTACCAGCTGGTGATATAAACAGACAGAATCAGAACAGAAGAGCAGGAGAAAGGGGGACAGATCACAGCTATCTGCACAAGCTCGGTGAAACAGGGTTCTCCCAGCTGTGAGTCAGAAATCGTGATGGGACCCCGAGTGGAAGGAGAAGCAAATCCAAATCCTCTGAAGGCACCCTGCCTTCAGAGCAGGTCAAGGGAAACAGAGGGACTGATCTGAGGATGTCTGAAAAGGTCCATTGCCGCAGCAGTACAGTGTGATGTCTTGGCAATGCGGTGCCTCGAAGCAGAGCAATTAGCTTTGAACCCTTTACCTCCTGCACCAGTCCCTCTTCTTTTCCAAGCCAAGCCTACCTGAGGACTGTCAGCTTACTTAAGGACACAGGAGGAGTCATGGTGGACCAGAGCAAGCATCCATCCAGGTCGTGAGTGAGATGGCTCCAGTAATTCAGCAAGATCGTCTCCACCAGAAAAGGGAGGCTTCTGTCCTCTGGACCTGGCTGAAATGTCTGACTGAGCAGGCAATTTCAAGCTTCATGTATGATGAAGTCCTGTGGGGCACCAAGGATGGTGATGAGGAAGAAGCATCATATTTCTACACTGCCTAAGAGCTCAAGTTCCTCATATGGATAATAGGACCCAACTACCCAGTACAATTACTGGGTTCACAATGGTTATCCACAGTTGTTTGTTGTGGAACGGTAGATTCAATTGCACGATCGCTTCAGCTGCATGGACCATGCATGTCTTCTCTTCTAGCAGTCAGAGAGCTCTAGGACTTCAAGCCACCATGCTAAGGTCGTGGCGAAGCTGAAATGAACTACAAAGAAGGCACCGTCTGATTGTTTACCAAACACTTCTGCTATGGGCATGAACCTCTCCAGCCAGCAGTTTGCAGCGTTTTCTTGCTCGAGTGAACACAGAGAGAGCCCTTAGCACAACTCACTAAGCTGGAAAGGCTTTTTACATTTGAGTGCAGTGTATATTATATCTGGGATTAGTCCAGTCTGAGCACTGGATGCTTACTCAAGAAAATCCAAAATATACTGAGATGTTTTACATAAGGACTTCAGACTCTAAAGACTGTTTACTCAAATAAGGCAGTGAGCGCCTCCTTTCTGCCACCTCCTTGGATAAATAGCTTTCTCTTTTAGCACAGAAGGAAATAAAGGCAAGTATTTCCTTCCCCTACAACTTCTCTTGGCCTTTCCCCTCTAAGACAGACTCTTTCCAGCCCGCATCTGCTTTTCTTCCTTTCTCTGGGAAGTTTGACATGACACAACTGGCAGCTGGGAATTTTCATGCAAGCTGGTCTGTAACAACCCCACTGTATTTTTCAAGGTTGTATGTTCGGCTTAAAGCTCTGATGCACCTGCAACATGTTGGGAAAATTCAGATAAATCCTGGCAGAAAAGGGATGCTTGTGTGTCTTTGTGTTATACAATGCCTGCACCCCTTTCTCAGGAAGCACCCCAAAAAAATTCCAAGCCAGGTTACTGTTTGGCACTTGCTGTTGCTTTAAGAAGTGGGACCTGATGGCTTCCCCAAGAAGCTGCCAGGGCTGTTGTGTTGCTGATCAGGAAGAACTGACCAGGCTGCCAGGTTCGCAGCACTGCAATCGCCCTCGTTTGCATGCCCAGTCTCACAATAATCCCATGATAGTTGTGTTAATCTCCTGCCATCAAATGCTATTGTATCGAGCCCCCTCTGCAGACCTTTCACCTTCTGACTGTGTTCACCGTGTTTCGTCATCAACTGCCCAGCTGCTGGGCCCATGTGACTCAGAATCCACAAAACACTCTGTATATGTTCTAGAAGCTTGGGTTGGCAGTGACCACTAGTGACCACTACCTGGGAGCATGCCGTCGTAAGTCACTGCAGGGGTCCTGGGTGAACTTTCAATCAAACTGCTGAGGTCCAAGGTGAAAGGGGTCTTTTCTGACTGAGCCTGGTTGTCCTGTCTCGCAGCTGCCATCGAGGCTTCCTGAAAAGCAGCCATGCCAAACTGGTGGGAAGAATTTATTTATAAAAGGGAAGGGGCAAAGGGCTAGGGAGGCAAAAGACAAGAAAAGGATCCAAGGCAAAATGTTAAAACAGATTAAGATTCAACGTCCCGGGAGGAGGGTGTGCTTCAACACATCACCCAGCGCAAGAATAGGTAAAATGTTCCTGTTCTACATCACCTGAGTAATGGGTCTCTCATGCAGCGAGGCGGAGCAAGACTGGCCAGGTGGAAACTCCCCTCTGAATATGATATGGATTGAATCCATAAAGGAAACTGCAACCTTGAATGAGATCCAGTGTGGTATAGTGGTTAGAGCACGGGACTGGGACTCAGACGATCTGGGTTCGAGTCCCTGCTCAGTCATGGAGCCAACTGCGTGACTGTGGGCCAGTCACAGACTCTCAGCCCAGCCTACCTCACAGGGTTGTTGTTGTGGGGATAAGATGGAGGAGGAGAATGATGTAAGCTGCCTTGAGCCCTTTGCAGGAAAAAGGCAGGGGGGAGAGAGAGAGAGATAAATGTGGAAAAGCAGAAATATCCTATTTTGGAGGGCTTTCATTCATGGGGTCACCACAGGTCAGAGGTGACTTGATGGTGCATCACAACAAGAAGCGGTCCGAGCGTTGGATGTAGGTCCAGTGTGTTAACCCTCCAAGAGAGTCCTTCTCCCTGCCAGGTGCATAAACCTAAAATGCTGAAAGATTTCCTGCAGAGAGCTGAGGCATATCTAAAGCTCGTTTGCGATCCGGATTAACTTTGTGCTAAACAGGCAGAACTTCCTCTCCCCCTCTCCTTGACTTAGGAGGACCCATGGCTCACCCACCAACAGCATCTTCTTGGTACATCCGAGTTTGGATTTCAAAACGAATCAAAGCAAGAGGTTAGTTTGCAGGATTGCAGGTGCCCACGGAGTCATAAATATAAACAGCTGATGAGGGAAAGCGCTGAAAGGGTTGAAACAACATGCTAATCTTTTTAGATCTATCCCAAACACATAAAAAATGCTCACAGAAGATCATTGCTCACGGTGACTACAAGTGCTTTCGGAAAGTGAGAAAGAAAACATCACAGGTTATGGATGCAGAATGAATTTATTTGGATGCAATTTTATCACAAGAGATGGATACAAAATCAACATCCTAGGAGAGAGATGCAACCTTCACTGAACTGGATGTCAAGTTAATGTTTATTACGGAGGAGGTGGATATGTCAGAGGCAAGCATGGCAGCTGAGACGACTTTTCTGCTCTCGTCTCGAGTCCTGCTGGTCTTTCTGCAGGCTTCACCGGCTGCCTCCTTGGGGGTCAAAAGTGCAGCACATGGGCACCAAAATAATTGCACACATCCCCATAGGGTACTCGTTCGGGTAACAGAATTTTCGGCAGACACATTTACTTCGCGCCAGCCTGTTTTGTTCTGCAGAAATAAGATACAGCCATTTGAAGACTTGTTCCCAGTTTATTCAAGTCATCTGGAATATGTCCTGGCTGCTCCCTGCAACGCACGCGCACACACACACACACACACACCCCACTTGCAAATGAAAGCCAGAAATGGGGGGGGGGAGAGAGAGAGAGAGAGAGGGCAGACAGAAGCAAATGTCCATAATCCTCTTGTTTGATGCACTTCTCAGTCAGATAGCATTAATGTGCTCCCCCTTCTGCACCAGGAGGATGCTTCTGTACTGCCCTAATTTGTACCTGAATGATCAGGCAGACCTTAGATGTGTCCCTTGAAGCCAAAGACATTCTTTGGAGGATGTTAACTGCAGGTTCGATTTTTGTGTTTTATAGCAGGAGGAGGCTTATAACGTTTCATGGACTCCTAGAAAGGTGGAATCCTAAAGGAGATCAACCCTGATTGTTCTTTAGAAGGACAGATCCTGAAGATGAAGCTCACATATTGGCCCAATGAGAAGGAAGGCCCCTGGACCTTTTCAACAAGGATCCATGGATAGCAAGGTGATGGGGGAAATGGGCCCCCAGAGGCCTGAAGCTCAAAGGAAAGACTAGGGGGTTCTGCCCTAGAGGGCCAACTCTTATTTCCATCTCCAGAAATATTTGGCATCTACAGGTTGAGTTTCCTTTAGTGCAATCAGCATATCTAATCCTTTTTTTAAAAAAGTAAGACTCTTCAAGACAAAAGCTTATGATGAGTTTTCCCAGGAGTATCTTCCCTTTACTTGTTTTCTTTTTTTTTCCGGTGCTCACTTTACACTTAGCAAATATGGTCAAGGTGGAGGAGGAACTTTTCTGAAAAGGATGTATCCAGAAAGATCAGAACTGAAAGCAGTTTGAAATGGGCACTTTAGACTCCAGGGTACTCACAACTTTCCATCAAGTGAACTGCAGATAAAATTATCTGTGCGTAGGCCCTTCCCACCCCATCTCCCATCAGCCACACACACACACACACACACACACACACACACACACACACACACACACTGTAAACGCCTTTCTCTACCTTTATAGCCTCTTGGCATTACTTTCCAAACCAAAGTAAAACTCTGTCCCACATACTCAAGGTTAGTTAGCATGGATAAGAAGAGAGCTTATCAGCAATAACACAGTTCTTATCTTGGGTATTTTGGCAATGTTCCTGCAGAGAAATACAATAGACTTCCTGCTGCCTCTTACCTTCCGTGGCCTCTGATCCTCAGTGTTTACAGTCTGAGGAAAGAACATAAGGTGAGCCAGGCTGGACCCAAGCAAAGTCCACGGTGTCCCCAGAGATGTCCCAGAAAGATAGATATCCCTCCTTGGCAGGAGATACCCTTCCCTGCATCTGCATCAACTGGAGTTCAGTGCCACAGGGCATCACCGTGTGGAAGCGGCAGGTGCCGGAGGCTGGCAGTGGCGCTGTGCTCACTCCTAGAGGTGGGACGAGGGTGGTGCGTTGGAGTGCGGGCAGTATCTGCACTGGATGCATTCCAAAGCCTACCTTCTGTACTTCTAGGTGTCTCGTCATTTGCTCTGCACTCCAGTAGCACGTTGGAGCAGCCTGCAGGCCTGGTATTGAGGATGGCTAATCCCAGAAGGGAGCAAAGTACCACAGAGCTGGCACCGAGGTGGAGGCCACCAGTGAGAGGATCAGTGGAACTGGGCCTGCAACGTGGTTTGAAGTGCCAGTCCAGCCACTCTGATGGGCACGTGGCCTGGAACATGAATGGATTTATTTTTCAATTTTATTTATTTTCCATTTTATATCCTGCCTTTTTCCTACAAAGGGCTCAAGGCAGCTTACATCAGTCTCCTCCTCCATCTTATCCCCACCACAACAACCCTGTGAGGTAGGCCGGGCTGAGGGTCTGTGACTGGCCCAAAGTCACCCAGTGGGCTCCGTGGCTGAGCGGGGACTAGAACCCAGGTCGTCTGAGTCCCAGTCCCATGCTCTTAACCATGACACAACCCTGGCTCTCACTACACTGGTGGGCCCAGGCTGGTTCCAGTGCGCTCAGGGTGGCCCTTGAGGGAAGGGCATTTGAGGGAGAGACCAGAAATGCAAGCAATTGTCTTGCTCTGAGGAGGTGTGGGTACGCTCCTTTTTGTCCAGCTGCCCATCCTTGTCTCTCCTCACTGTCTCCAGTCCACCTGCTGGGAGGACACACAATGCACAATTAGGCTTTTGTGCAAGAGTTTTCACATTTCTGTATTTCATTACGTTACAGGAAAGTCTGAGGGAGGAGACAAGTTCTCCAAAAATGTTGGACAAAAACCCAATAAAGAGGCAGACACTGTTTTATTTCTCAGACAGAAGAATTGTTTTGTAATAAATGCCCTGCACACATAACAACAACTCATAGTTTAGTTATGGGCTGTTTTATTCAATTCCCCTTTTATTTGGCTCCTGCCCCATTCCTTCAGTACTAGCATGCACAACTGCTGTATTTTGTTCTGGTTTTGGCTTTTCCACTTGAGCCTGCTGCCTCTCTTTCTTGGCAACAAACAATTCATGGTTCTCAGGTTGCATGTAAAGGCAAGCCGAGGTTCAACAACACAGATTTTACCACCTGACAACAAACCATGGGTTCTTTTTAGGGCTTGTTTTCGGGTATAGTAGTGAACCCAGAGTCCTAGGCTCAAAAGGCAGGGCAAGGCACAATTCAGTAATTATTAACATAATCTTAGTGTTGTATGTGAGTGGAGCTTTGGGTCAGATGCCACGTCCATCAGAGGTAAGGTCTGCGGCACCCCAACTGTTCTTGGAAATGTTCTCCCTGGGAATGTTCTCCTGAGAAGGTCTCCATGGTGCAAAACTTTTGTTTTATTCATCTGAACTTTTTAAAGGACTTTTTCTGTCATAAGTATCCTAAACTAACCATTTTTAATAACATTTGATTCCGATCTTGAATGAAAGTTTTTGTTGTCCAAGATAAGAACAAGGGCAGAAAACATGTAAGAATTGTTTTCTAAAGTTGTGGCACTTCTAGTGTTTATTCTCCTGAAGGTCCCATGGGTTGGGATGCCATCTGTATAACAAATACTCACAAAGATTGGCAAATATTATATTATTTGCCATTCGATTGCATGCAACAGAAGACAACCTTTTGTAGACATAGTTCCTTGACAACAATTGCAGACTTTACTGAAAAAAATGAAACCTTATCGTCTTTGATTGCTTTCCCTTCATAAAACCTTTGTTCTGTTAGATTCTAGGTAGCCGGGGGCGGTGCAGAGTGATGGAGACGCATGCGACAGAAAATCCAAAAGGGCTGGGAAAATTGTGCAAAAGGGCAGTTCACATGATTGAGAGATGGGAGAAACTCCCCCATGGGGAAAGGTTATGGCAGCTGGGATGGTTCAGCTTAGCGAAAAGGGGGGGGGGGCGGTAAGTGGAAGTGCACCGAGTTGTGCATGATGCAGAGGAACTGGGGAGGGACTGTTTACCTCCCCTTCCCTAACACTAGAATCCAGTGGGGTCACCCCATGAAGATGATGGCTGGGAGAATCAGCAAAGGGAAAGACTCCTTCACACAGCCCAGGGTTATTTTGTTTGTTTATTTATTTATTTATTTAAAATGTTTCTATGCCACCCCCATCGCAACAAAGCCTCGGGGCGGCTCACAGAGAATACATAAATACATACATAATAACAACACAACAAATTAAAAAAAATCGTTTAAAACCCCCCGGTGCTTTCTTGGCTAAAAACTTAAAATCCTATTAATTAATTTAACAATTAAAATAAGTTTTAAATAAAAAGGTCTTAGCCTGGCGCCGAAAAACAAATAACGACGGCGCCAGGCGGACCTCTCTGGGGAGTGCATTCCATAGATGGGGTGCCACCGCAGAGAAAGCCCTCCTCCGGGTGCTCACCCTCCGAATATCATTCACAGAGGGTTCCCAGAGAAGGGCCTCTCCCGCTGATCTCAAGGGGCAGGAGGGCATATATGGGTGCAAGCGTTCCTTTAGATATCCAGGTCCCAAGCTGTTTTGGGCTTTATAGGTCATAACCAACACCTTGAACTGGGCCCGGACTTCAATCGGGAGCCAGTGAAGCTGACGGAGAACTGGAGTCATGTGAGCATAACGCCCAGTCCCCGTCAGCAGCCTGGCAGCTCTATTCTGCACCAATTGAAGTATCCGGATCGTCTTCAAGGGTAGCCCCACATAGAGCGCGTTACAGAAATCTAATCGGGAAGTCACCAGCGCGTGTGTCACTGTCGCCAGGCAGTCGAAGTCCAGGTAGGGGCACAGCTGATGGATCAGCCGAAGCTGAAGGAAGGCGCTCCTTGCCACCACCGTCACCTGAGCTTCTAGAGACAGCTCCGGGTCGAGGAGCACTCCCAAGCTGCGAACCCTGTCCCTCAGAGGGAGTGCAACCCCATTTAGGACAAGGCCCAAGTCCCCCATCCCAAGGTCCGAGCTGCCCACCAACAGGACCTCCGTCTTGTCTGGATTGAGCTTCAGTTTATTGGCCTTCATCCAGCCCATTACCTCGGCCAGGCACCGGTTCAGCACAGCTACCGCCTCACCTGGATTGGTGGAAAACGAGAGGTAGAGCTGGGTATCGTCAGCGTACTGATGATTCCGCAGCCCACACCTCCTGATGACCTCCCCCAGCGGTTTCATGTAGACATTAAACAGCAAAGGGGACAAAATGGACCCCTGTAGAATTCCATGGTATAGAATTCCACCGCCATCACCTGAGCTTCTATAGACAGCTAAGGGTCGAGGAGCACTCCCAAGCTGCGAACCCTGTCCCTCAGAGGGAGTGCAACCCCATTTAGGACAAGGCCCAAGTCCCCACCCACCAACAGGACCTCCATCTTGTCTGGATTGAGCTTCAGTTTATTGGCCCTCATCCAGCCCATTACCTCGGCCAGGCACCGGTTCAGCACAGCCACCACCTCACCTGGATTGGTGGAAAATGAGAGGTAGAGCTGGGTGTCATCCGCGTACTGATGATTCCACAGCCCACACCTCCGGATGACCTGGTCAAGCTGCGGCGTTCACTCCCACAGAATGCGATGATGGCCGCCAACTTGGGTGGGCTTTGAAGTGGAGTGGAGAAATTAACAGAGGATGGCCACACTGGTCCTTCTGGTTCCATGCTTCCTGCAATCTGAACAGCAGAATGCTCACGAACCCCAGTTGCTGGGGAACAAAGGTGAAAGGGAGTCATTGCACACATGTTGCGCTTGTAGGTTTTCAGGATTTTCTTATGGTCTTTAAAAGGAGACAGAAATATTGGCCAGTACACACTGATAGGGTAGGCTCAACATTGTTCCTGTTCAAAAAATATTCTCAGATGCTCCAAATATGAAGCATACAGCTGAAGTCTGTACTGTGAGTAGGCATAGTACTGAATAGGGAATATGATGACACTGATTGTTTGAGAATTAGAACTAATATTTACACACTTAGATATGACTAGAGGAGATGTTTACTCACTTAGATGTTTATCCTGAAGAGGTGATGATCAAGAATGTTTGCACTGTAACCACTTCTTCTATTGAACAAGAGCCACTGAGTGATGTGAACCTTAAATTCCCTGGCACTCTTCCTCCAATATCTGCATAAATAAAGGTTTCCCCTTCAACCATTCTCCATTCCTGATCTTATCTGAATGGATTCTGAGATCCCATGTAATCGTCGAGCATGAAGACTCTTTTTCTACTCTTTTCTGTTTCATTTGTGCTTTTACAGGTGAGAGCAAGACCACTTATCAGGGCAGGTTTTACACCTGAAGATGATGTCCCAGATACAGGAGTTACAAATGCTGGAGCTACACCTGAAGACAATGTCCAAGATGTTGAAGGAGCAGATGCAGGAATTACACCTCAATATGTAGCCCATAATGCTGGAGTTACATCTGACGATGATTTCCAAAGTGCAGGAGTTACATCTGAAGGTGATGTTGAAGAGGCAAGATTTACAGATGTGAGTGCCAAACCTCAATATGAAGAACAAAGTGGGAGAGAGACATCCAAAAATGATGACCAAGATGCAGGAGCAACAATTGTAGGAATTACACGTGAACGAAATGCCCAAGATGCAGAAGTTACATCCAGAATTGGTGTCCAAGCTGAAAGAGTTACTGGTGCAGGAACTACACCTGAATACAAAGAGCAGGGTGCAGGAGTGAAAGAAGCAGGAGTTAAATTTGAAAATGATACCCAACATGTGGGAGATACAGATGGAGGAGTTTCGCCAGAATATGATGTACAATTTGTAGAAGTTACCCCAGCGCAAAAAGTCCAAAGTGCAGGAGTTATATCACAAGATGATGTAAATGATGCAGAAGTTACCCATGAAGACAATGTCCAAGATGCCGGAGTGGCCGGTAATGGTGTCACACCAACACATGAAGTCCAAAGTGCAGCAGGTACATCCCAAGAGGATGTTCAGGATGCTGGAGTTTCAGAGGCTGCTGTTACACCTCAAAATGTTACACAACAAGCAGGAGTTACCGATGAGGATATCTCACCTGAAGACAGTGACCAAGATGCAGGAGTGGCCGTTACTGCTGTTATGCCAACACAAGAAGTCCAAAGTGCGGCAGGTACATCCCAAGATGTTGTCCAACAAGCAGGAGTTACAGAGGAAGGAGTCTCACCTGAAGACAGTGACCAAGATGCAGGAGTGGCCGTTACTGCTGTTACACCAACACATGAAGTCCAAAGTGCGGCAGGTACATCCCAACACCATGTTCAGGATGCTGGATTTTCAGATGGCGCAGTTACATCCCAAGATGTTGTCCAACAAGCAGGAGTTACAGAGGAAGGAGTCCCACCTGAAGGCAGTGACCAAGGTGCAGGAGTGGCCGGTACTGCTGTTACACCAACACTTGAAGTCGAAGGTGCGGCAGTTACATCCCAAGATGTTGTCCAACAAGCAGGAGTTACAGAGGAAGGAGTCCCACCTGAAGGCAGTGGCCAAGGTGGAGGAGTGGCCGGTACTGCTGTTACACCAACACATGAAGTCCAAAGTGTGGCAGGTACATCCCAAGACGAGGGCCAACAAGGAGAAATTGCAGGTGAAGCAGTTTCTCCTGGAGAAAATGTCCAGGATGCTGGAGTTTCAGATGGCGCAGTTACATCCCAAGATGTTGTCCAACATGCTGGAGTTACAGAGGAGGGCGTCTCACCTAAAGACAGTGACCAAGGTGCAGGAGTTGCTGGTACTGCTGTTACACCAACACATGAAGTCGAAGGTGCGGCAGTTACATCCCAAGATGTTGTCCAACAAGCAGGAGTTACAGAGGAAGGAGTCCCACCTGAAGACAGTGACCAAGGTGCAGGAGTGGCCGGTACTG
>NW_025336273.1:332276-333219 GCF_004798865.1 Varanus komodoensis | reverse complement strand
CAACACATGAAGTCCAAAGTGCGGCAGCTACATCCCAAGATGTTGCCCAACAAGCAGGAGTTACAGAGGAAGGAGTCTCACCTGAAGACAGTGACCAAGGTGCAGGAGTAGGCGGTACCGATGTTATACCAACACATAAAGTCCAAAGTGTGGCAGGTACATCCCAAGACGAGGGCCAACAAGGAGGAATTGCAGGTGAAGCAGTTTCTCCTGGAGAAAATGTCCAGGATGCTGGAGTCTCAGATGGCGCAGTTACATCCCAAGATGTTGTCCAACAAGCAGGAGTTACAGAGGAGGGCGTCCCACCTGAAGACAGTGACCAAGGTGCAGGAGTGGCCGGTACTGCTGTTACACCAACACTTGAAGTCGAAGGTGCGGCAGGTACTTCCCAAGATGTTGTCCAACAAGCAGGAGTTACAGATGAAGGAGTCCCACCTGAACACAGTGACCAAGGTGCAGGAGCGGCCGGTACCGATGTTACACCAACACATAAAGTCCAAAGTGTGGCAGGTACATCCCAAGACGAGGGCCAACAAGGAGGAATTGCAGGTGAAGCAGTTTCTCCTGGAGAAAATGTCCAGGATGCTGGAGTCTCAGATGGCGCAGTTACATCCCAAGATGTTGTCCAACATGCTGGAGTTACAGAGGAAGGAGCCTCACCTGAAGGCAGTGACCAAGGTGCAGGAGCGCCCGGTACTGCTGTTACACCAACACGTGAAGTCCAAAGTGTGGCAGGTACATCCCAAGATGTTGTCCAACATGCTGGAGTTACAGAGGAAGGAGTCCCACCTGAAGGCAGTGACCAAGGTGCAGGAGTGGCCGGTACTGCTGTTACACCAACACGTGAAGTCCAAAGTGTGGCAGGTACATCCCAAGATGTTGCCCAACAAGCAGGAGTTACAGAGGAAGGAGTCTCACCTGAAGGCAGTGACCAAGGTGCAGG
>NW_025336273.1:310524-332176 GCF_004798865.1 Varanus komodoensis | reverse complement strand
GTCCAAAGTGTGGCAGGTACATCCCAAGATGTTGCCCAACAAGCAGGAGTTACAGAGGAAGGAGTCTCACCTGAAGGCAGTGACCAAGTTGCAGGAGCACCCGGTACTGCTGTTACACCAACACGTGAAGTCGAAAGTGTGGCAGGTACATCCCAAGATGTTGCCCAACAAGCAGGAGTTACAGAGGAAGGAGTCTCACCTGAAGACAGTGACCAAGGTGCAGGAGTAGGCGGTACCGATGTTACACCAACACATAAAGTCCAAAGTGTGGCAGGTACATCCCAAGACGAGGGCCAACAAGGAGGAATTGCAGGTGAAGCAGTTTCTCCTGGAGAAAATGTCCAGGATGCTGGAGTCTCAGATGGCGCAGTTACATCCGAAGATGTTGTCCAACATGCTGGATTTACAGAGGAGGGCGTGTCACCTAAAGAGAGTGACCAAGTTGTAGGAGTGGCCGGTACTGCTGTTACACCAACACATGAAGTCCAAAGTGCGGCAGGTACATCCCAAGAGTATGTCCAGGATGCTGGAGTTTCAGAGGCCGCCGTTATACCTCAGGATGTTTCACAACATGCTGAAGTTACAGATGAAGGAGTTTCACCTGAAGGGAATGACCAAGGTGCAGGAGTGGCCGGTACTGCTGTTACACCAACACATGAAGTTGAAGGTGCGGCAGTTACATCCCAAGACGATGTTCAAGATGCCAGAGTTACACATGGAGTTTTACCTGAAGACCTTGTCCAACATGCAGGAGTTACATCCACAGGTGCCAGAGTTACAGGAGTACAGGACGTCCAAAGTGCAGGAATCACTTTGGAAGATGATGTGCAGCCTGCAGGAGTAACAGGTTTGCATGTTACACTTCCCCACAAAGTCAAAAGTATGGCTGATCCAGATGCCAGAGTCACACCTGAATATGATGTCCAAGATGTCGAAGTTCCTGATGGACAATTTACACCTCAAAATGATGCCCAGAACTCAGGCATTACTGATGCAAGAGCTACATCGAAAGCTGCTGTCCAGGCTGGTGAAGTTACAGATGCCGGAGTTACCCCTGAATACCATTTTCAAAATGGTAGTGTTACCACTGAAGACCATGTCCAAGAAGCAGTTGTTAGAGGCACAGGTGCTACACCACCTTATGAAGTCCAAGGTGCAGGAGTTACACTGGAATACCTTTTCCCAGATGGAAGCGTTACACCCAAAGATGATGCAGGCCATATTGAAGCAGTAGGAGGTGAGTTGAACCACACAAATACTTTCTTCCTAGATATGTAATATGCAGTGTTGGAACCTAATTATAATTTTATGCTCAGAGAGTTTCAGCCTTTCCTATCCTTTCCCATTTGTATTTGGCTATTAATCTGTATAGAAATGTAACATAGAATCAATGAATGAACATTTCTTTTCTCTTACTTTATTTTTCAGCTCTTCCTTGCAGTGAGTCCTTCAGACCCTTCTTTGTAGTTCCAAACTGAGGGAGGTCACTGGATACCCCTCAGGGTTTCCCAATTGCACATCTGTTTCACGTAGCCAAGTCCACTGTGTGGAAAATAGGCCTGCATGCACCCCCGCTCGGCTTTGATTGTGAGCCCCTTCCTCACGGTGGCAGCAAAATATCAGCACATGCCTTCTTTGGAAGTAGGATCACACCCTTGTAAGAAAGGCGCATGGTCCATGTGCCAAACCCTCCATACTTTTATTTATGTGCATGTTATTGGGGTGGTGGATCTCACCATCACGACAGTCACAAATGAAGTTCTGGTAGCAAGGACAATTTGGCAGGGTCAATTTGTGGTCCTCCCAGTGGGTTTGCGCATCTTCAGGTTTCCACATGCAGCAATTTATTTCAATCTGTAATGGAAGTCTTGGGTGAAGGGGCGTCTCGGCATGTCCTTCCTGGACTTATATTTGCATTTCCTGAATTTCCATTCAGTCTGACCATCATATGGGCCTCTGCCACTCCCAGAGTAGCCTTGGCAAGTACCACCAATGGAGCAAAAAGGTCTGAGCACTCCCTGCCTTGCAACATGCAATAGCCACTCTCATTTTATTGCTATGGCATCTCATAGCTGAAACACCTCTGGGCAGTTCAAACCACTTTCTCAAAAATCTAAGACTGCACTGCTTGTGTGTTTGGGTGGTCCAGGTGTTGCTTTTTAATTTTCAGATCACATCGCCTTCCATTGTTCTGTTCAGATTTTGCTGCTCAGCATTTCACCTGGCAAAGGGTTTTATCTATTTGCTTTGCTGCAGAAGGGAGATTCATTTCTAGGTTGTTGTTCCTTGTTTCCAATAATCATGTTTTACATTGCAGACACAGCAAAACCAGAGGCTTCACGTCTTAAGTTTGCTTCTAAAAGGTCAAAAAGTGAGTACAATTATGCAAATACATTTAATAAGAACATAGCATTGGAAAGCCCAACATGACCATTTACTTATAATGGTATACATGGAAAATTTCATGCTTCCTAACTTGGCTTATTCATTCCTCTGTAGCTCCCTTGCATGGAGGAAGTTCTTCAGTTCATTCACTGAGGGCCATAGCCCTTCCATTCTTACATTAGAAGTTCCCAGATCCCTGCTTACTATATCTGGCCAAGCTGAGCTTTGAATATATGGGAGGCATCCAAGTCAGCAGAGGAAGGAGATAAGGACTTTCTGACCTGAACCCATGTATAACTCACTGACCAATCCAGCAGTGGCCCATTGCTTCATTTTCATGGAAAGAGCTTTCCTAAGAAGTCAGGTGCAGGGATTATTATTTATTATTATCATCATTATTTATTAAATGTTTATTCCTATACCCCACCTTTCTCCCATTGTGGAATTCAAGGTGGCCACATGCAGTTCCCAGGTGGTCTCCCCTCCAAGCTCAGGCCAGTCTCAGACCTGCTTAGCTTCAGGAGGGTGGATGCTGTATGTGCCTTCAGGCCATACAAGAAGTCATTCTTGGTGGGCAATGCACATTGTCCTTCTCAAACATATAGGGAGTAATGTTGAGAGCTTGGCTGGAAAGAGGCATCCTGCCTCTCTGAAGATAGGTCTCCCCAACATCAGGTTTGCCTTTTTTATACAAACAAAGCTTTTCCATACTTCCCAAACTTGCATGTAATTCCAGAAATTTACTTACATGTAAATTACTCTTTAATGTTTCACTTCTCCGGATTTTGCAATTCCATTTTCTGGTAAAAATGTGGGTACAAATATGAGCTCAAGTGCTTACCAAAAGGAATGTGTTCAGGAAAATCTCGTGCTGTATCACTGTTTTAATTCTGTGGATGATGTTATTAGTTGTTTTAAAATGTTTTAAATTCCTGTAAGCCATCCTGAGATATTTATGTAAAGGATGGCATACAAAAGCTTTTAATAAATAACAAATAAATAAATAAATGCAGAAGAGCAAATAAGAGGAGGAAATGTGCTTAGCTTAGAAAGATGGATGAAACCGCACAATAACTGAGCACACCCAACTGAGTAGAGGGCATGCATACAGTGGGGAAGGAAAAGTCTGCACATTGATGTCGAACTGGGATGGAATGAATGTGTCTTTCAAATATGTTCCAGAAAGGTAATGGCCATCTAATATAGACAGCTGCTCTGGTGCAGGGAAATTATGGGGTGGATTAGAGATATATTAGATATAAATGTATGTCTTATTTGAACCTGCAAGCAGTTTGCTTAATGCAGAAAGTAATGCCCAGTTAAATGAATGAAGAAGTGAGATTAATTTGGATCCTTGAATGTCTGTCTTATTTCTGCAGAAAGAAGGCAAGAAAGAAAGCGCAGCTGATGTGGCTCTGAGGACAGAAATGGCTGATTTGGTTGCTATTCCAGTCAAGGGATTGTAGGACCGTTTCCTAGTGGCACCTCTTGCTCTTTGGTTCTCAGATCAAGAGTATGGAGACACAAAGCAAACCAGCAGTCTATAACCAGAGCACATATCTCAACTGTCTGCTAACCATGATTAACTAATACTCTTCGTTTCCCACATCCACCTCCTTTTTAATTAAAGGATATTCTGCTTGCATTTCAGTAGATGTCTGGCATTTCTTTCATCTCCTATGTGCTTGAATTGTCGTTGTTGTGATGTGCCATCAAGTCATCTCCAACCGATGGTGACCCCATGAATGAAAGTCCTCCAAAAAGTCATGTCCATGACAGCCCCATTCAGTTCTTCTAAGTGCAGGATTGTGGCTTTCTTTAGGGAGTCCATCCATCTCATGGCAGACCTTTCTTTTCTTCTCCCTTTACCCTGAATGTCTTCTTCAGCAGCCTCGCCTTCCCATGCTGTGCTGTATTTGAGTTGTTATAGGATTGAAACACCTCCCACAGGTGCTCCAAGTGTCCATATCGGCAAGAGCCTTCTCAGTGACCAGCCAGTGAGAAGCCCAAGATGCCATTTTTGAGTTTCTGTATCCCTGCACCCTGTCTCTAGAAAACATATCTTTGAATCAAGGGGAGGGCAATAGAAACCCAAGAATGACAGCCCAAAACCACAAGTCCAGCCCTTGAAGAGCAGACTCAAAGTCTGCTTAGTCTCATGACTTCTTTTCACAACCTCACCCAAGTGGATTTCCTGGTTTTTGAAGACTGTTAAACATAATGCAATTTTCTTCTCGGTGTGGCAAATACAGCTTCTTGATAGGCGAGCCATGTGTGAGGACCTCCTTTTCCTGAAGCTTTGACCCTTCGTGTGATGGGTCACAGGAGTGCACCAGTGCTCCTTTTCTACAATGGGAAGTTCTAGACGGAGGGTGGGCCGAGTTTCTATTTTATTTAAGGATCCAGAGATGTTGAAATAAGTTAGAGTACTGCATTATTTACCTGAATGGATCTTCAAACAGGTGAATAATTAGGTACGGTGGGGATCTGACTGTGGCCATGATACTGGCCAAAGACTAAGGGTCAGATTCAAGCTACATTCAGGGTTGAGTATTTTATCTATCTATCTATCTATCTATCTATCTATCTATCTATCTATCTATCTATTTATTTAAAACATTTCTATGCTGCCCCCATTGCAACAAAGCCTCGGGGCAGCTCACAACATAATTAAAAACATATAAATAACACTAAATACCATAAAGATTAAAAAGCCCGGTAACATCTCAGCTAAAAATTTAAAATCCTATAAATACATAATAAATTAACAATTAAAATAAGTTTTAAATAAAAAGGTCTTAGCCTGGTGCTGAAAAACAAATAACGACGGCGCCAGGCGGACCTCTCTGGGGAGCGCATTCCATAGGTGGGGCGCCACCGCAGAGAAGGCCCTCCTCCGGGTACTCATCCTCCTAATCTCATTAATGGAGGGTTCCCGGAGAAGGGCATCTGTTGCCGATCTCAAGGGGCGGGAGGGCACATGTTGCTGTTGAAATGTGGGCAATCGTGCTCTGAACCCAGCCGTGCTAACGAATCATGGGTTGTTAAACAAGAACAGCCCACACTTCACAACCCAACACCAAACCCTAGGTTCTCTTCATCAGCAAGCAAGCAAGGAAGCAAAGCACTCTTTGTTTGAGCATCTAGTGTGGCTGGGTTCAGGCAGAACTATGGTCTACTTTCAACAACCCTAACCCTAAGGGGACTGAAGATCCACCACTGGGCTCCTGATCCATCTTCATCCCATTGGATATCCTGGATCTAAAAGACTGCTTCACAAGGCTCAGTGGAATTCCCTTCCTTCCGAATATAGCCAAGCTCTGTGTACGGGCCATCAAACATCACACCGAATTTCACCCAAACACGATGCCATCCACATTCCCTTTCATTAATGGGGTGGTCTAGGGTTGCACCTCACAGAGCCCTTTCCAAAATAGAGGGGACGTGATCCATCCATTGAGCAATTTCATAAGTGTATTTTTTTTAAAGGAGAAACTAGTATGGATGGTGGGAGCCCAGACTGGGACCATAGTGGCAGTGAAAACGTCAAATAAATGACATTCCCACAATTGCGGAGTCTGTGAATGGTGTCAAGTCTGGTTTGGTGCACAATGCAACCCTATAGATTTTATTGAACTGGGAGAGGAGGAACAGAAGTTTTGCCATGTTTTTCTGCAGAATATATTGAGGGAAGAGAGCCCATGACCTCTCTCAAGTTTTACAAAGATAAAACTTCGGTGCCTCTCTTCTCTAGATCAGCCTCGGTTGGCTTGTGTGAACCTGCTCAGTTTGCTCTTTGCTTCAGTGCAAACCCTAATTCTGTTAAAAAGGATTCTTTTCCCCCCTGTAGCAGAAGGAGAGGTTCCCCCCTTGAATCCATTCACCCCAGAAAAGAATTTGCCTTTGAAGTTTAAAGTATGTACCCAGCGATGGTGCAGAGGACTGCACGTGTGAATGGGGAAGCAAGTTCTGTGTTTGGCTGAGGGAAAGAATGCAAACTGGGGCAAAGCCACAACAGTTCAACAGGTACAGCACATGCCTGGGAGTAAAGCTAAATATTCAACTGGAAAGAAACCAGGGGGATGCCCAGAAATTGAGGGACAGACAGCAACTCCAGCTCCTACCAGGCCTTCCCTTTCCCCTGCTCTCCTTCATGGGATTCCAGCAATCCCACGGAGCTTTTCTAATATCTGTGGAATGCATTGATCACCAGGCGCCCAAAGTTGCTCAGGTAGAAGGCAGAAGAGCATCAGAAGGCAAAATGCCACCTAGCACGGAGCTACAACCAACGGAGGGTGGGGGTTTGCCATGTTTGCCTCGTTAAGTCTCTTTGGTCCAGGAATCACTTCCTTAAACAGAACGCACAATATCAAGCTGTTTGCACCTCCAAGAATGCTCAGTCCCAAAACTTGCTGGGCAATCATTTAATGTTGAGGGTGTTTGTTATTAAATTTTACTTGCGCCCTATGAATTATGGTAAACTGCAAAGGAAACTTCAATTATTGGGCACTATAGAAATGAAATAAGCAGATAACCTTCGCAAGAGCAATGCCTACCGGAAACACACAATTAACCCACATCACACTCTGGCTTCCACTAGGGAAATAATTTCTAAATAATTGTAGCATTTATGTGTTAAAAGTAACCCACTCTCTTTTAACCCTTTGTCTGCAGCATCTATGTGTTAAACATAGCTCGTTATCTTTTAATTTGACCAGTCACAAAAGCCTGCATTTGCCCTAAATGTCCTCCTTTTGGCCTTGCTGTAAAAGGTCTGCCTCCAGAGAAGACCCATCCTCACTGGATATTGAAGTACAACTTGGATGGGCAGTGTGGCGCAGTGGTGAGAGCACCCAACTGGAACTTAGGAGGTCTGTGGTTCTGCCCCCACCAGACCATGGAACAACTTGGGTGACTTTGGGCCAGTCACTGACTCTCAGCCAAAGCTCACAGGGCTATCGCTAGTTTAAAACAGAGAAGAGAGGGGAACACCTGCCGAAGCCATCTTGGGTTCCTTGCAGGAAAGAAGGTGGGATAGAAAAAGTAAATACAACAGTGTATAAACCTCATTACCTTTTGCTGGACCTCCAGTCCACTTTCTTAACTCCATTTTTTCCTGTAGAGTTCACTGGAACCATGGAATTCTGGGATCTGGGTCATGAAGACCCATGGGAAAGTCTGCAGAAACCCTGTTGAGTCAGGGAATTTATTTGGAAAAATATGTCAGAGGCACCTGTAATCTGACGGATGGTTGAATGTGTCGCATGAAGGTCCCTGACAACCCACACCTGAGCAACGCCACCTGCTTACTCAACAGTCACGGAGATTTGGGGAGTTCTGTTGGGTGCATCATCATCTCCCCAGATTTCAGTGAAGGGGAAATCCAGATGCCAAAAGTGGAGGACATTTCTAATCCTTCATGGATCTACATGAAACTCAGGGCAGATCCACTCCAAGGAATCTTAAGGAAATTCTTTTTTGGCTCTCAGTTTAATTTGCTTTTACCAGATTAATACTAGAACAGGAAAACCACTCTGTTTTCGTTTTTACCCTGAAATATAACTGCCACGCACTCAAACTTTGCCCCACAACTGGATCTACAAAGTTCTCAGCAGTTGCGTGTGCCACGCTGACAAGTAGAATTGCCCATGCTCAGCCGACAGTCCAGAAACTTCATGGGTCAGATTGTAGGGATGAGCAGAAGGGTCTTTTCAGCCGATTCCTCTTGAGGAAGCAAACTTGAGTGGGCCCTTCCTTCACCATCGATGTCTCTTCTTGAGAAGGAGGAAGATCTGGCTGGCCTGAGTCCAACATCCGTTCCTCACCGTGCGGACTGACTCTACTCTTTTGCCTTGACTGCAGCTTAACATGCCCTCTGGCTTGGTTGACATGCTAACCATGGAGAGTTTTCTAAACCCTAGAAGAAACCAAAGGTTCCACCGCAGCCTTCTCTGGGCAAGCTGCGGCCGCCATTGCGCAGCTGCCCCTGGCGATGCGGCTCACATACTTAAAAATGGAATTAAAAGGTTATATTTTTCTTATCTTCAATCCTTTTTTAGAGTCTTTGTCTCTCTCTCTCTCTTCCATCCTCCTCTCTTCTGTTTCCCCCTCCATATTCCTGCTCTGTATATTTATTTATTTATTTATTTAAACCATTTCTATGCCACCCCCATTGCAACAAAGCCTCGGGGCGGCTCACAAAAAATACAAAAAAAATACATAAACAATAACAATATAACAATTTAAAAGAAAAAAAAACATTTAAAACCCCCAGTGCATTCTCGGCTAATTTAAAATCCTAATACTTACAATAATTTAGCAATTAAAATAAGTTTTAAATAAAAAGGTAACTCAGTGTATTTTTTGTATTTTTGTATTTAATGGTAATTTATTATGTTCTATTGTATTTCAATGTATTTTATTGTGTTGTAAGCTGCCCCGAGGTTTCGGCAAGGAGCGGCATAGAAATGTTATAATAATAATAATAATAATAATAATAATAATAATAATAATAATAAAAAACAAATAATGATGGCGCCAGGAAGACCTCTCTGGGGAGCACATTCAATAGATGGGGCACCACCACAGAGAAGGCCCTCCTCTGGGTACTCACCCTCCTAATATCATTCACAGAGGGTTCCTGGACAAGGGCATCTGTTGCTGATCTCAACGGATATGTGTGCAACTGGGAGGGGGGTGGAGCTGGCACACGCGCAGTTTTGCTGTTGCAAATTGGCGCACGGGCCGGCTCTCTGCTCAGTTTCTGAGAACGCCTGCGCCGGCTCA
Source organism: Varanus komodoensis (assembly GCF_004798865.1). Taxonomy (NCBI): domain Eukaryota; kingdom Metazoa; phylum Chordata; class Lepidosauria; order Squamata; family Varanidae; genus Varanus; species Varanus komodoensis. Next base: position 323,005 of record NW_025336273.1, on the reverse strand, counting down.
GAGCTTTTGGACTCGCTCGGAGGTCATTTTCTCTGAGCAAGTCCAAAAGCTCCAAGGTGGGCCGGATAAATGAGCATGGCGGGCCATATCTGGCCTGCAGGCCGTAGCTTGAGGACCCATGGCATAATCCATTCAGGCCTTTTTGTTTTACTGTCCTGTGTCTCCAGCACACTGCCTTATTTCCTCCCCGCTTTTGGTAGAAAAAGGACACATGGGATTTTTGGACGGTTGACAGCAAATTGTCCTCAGGCTGAGAAACACAGTACTTTAATCTCTGCACTGTGGGAACTTGCAGCATTGCCCCGATAGGTGTTATCATCAAAGCATTTGCACAGCAGGCCTTTTCCCAGAGGTGCCCTGGAGCTGTTCCTATCCCAAATTCCCTGGGTATATTCGCCCTCCCCCTTTCCCCGAAGGGGCATGTGTTGCTGTTCAAATGCCCTTGAAGATTGAGGGAAACCGGGGCACCTGCACCCGTTCCCACAGTGCCGAGATTAAGGGACTGCATTTTTCATCTGGAGGACAATTTGCTGACAACGGGAAGTGAGAGATGGCAGCCCAAGACTGACAGACAAATGATCCAGGAATACCAAGGTGGAATCCACACTTTCACATCTCCAGGGACTGATGAACTCCATCCCAGAGTCACAAAAGAGCTAGCAAAGGAACTGGCTATCATCATCGATAAGTCTTGGAAAACAGGAGAAGTGCCGGATGCCTGGAAAAGGGCTAATGTTGTCCCTATCCTCAAAGAAGGAAAAAAAGATGGATCTGGGAACTATGGACCAGTTAGTCTGACATCAATCCCTGGAAAAATTCTGGAGTAAATCATTAAAAAATTCATCTGCAAGCATCTTGAAGGAAATGCAGTGATTAACAGAAGACAGCATGGATTTATCAAAAATAAAGACTAATTTATCTCATATTTTGACTGGGTAACCTCCCCAATGGGCAAAGGGAACACTGTGGACATAATCCACCTAGACTTTAGCAAACCTTTAAATACAGAGCCACACGACATTCTGATAAAAAAATGAGCAAAAACTGGACTAGATGGAAGAACCATTAGGTGGATCCAAAATTGGCTGCTAAATCGGTCACAAAGACTGCTCATCAACGGCACCTTCTCAAATTGGATGGAGGTAGCTAGTGGGGTGCCACAGGTTCAGTCCTGGGCCCAGTGCTCTTCAACATCTTTATTAACGATTTGGATGAGAAAGTACAAGGAAAGACAATCAAATTCACAGATGATACAAAACTGGGAGGAAGAAAAACACCCTAGAAGACAGAATGAGGATCCAGAATGATAGAAGGAGGAATCCCTTTTCCGATTATTTCCTTCCCCTTCAATAGAAAAAGAACACACGCGATGTCTGGCCAGTTGTCAGCAAATCGTCCCCCAGCTGAAAAATGCAGTCCCTTAACAACTGTGTTGTGAGAACAGGTGGAGTTGCCCCGATATGCATTATCTTCAAGGGCAGTTGAACAGCAGCCCTTTTCCCACAGGTGCCATGGAAGTGTTTGCATCATAAATTATCCCCCCCCCCCCCCCCCCCCCCCCCCATGCAGGGGCATGTATATATACTACAGGGGACCTCCCTGCTGAATTCATGCTCCCCTCCCAGCTGTGTCTCCAGAGGTGCTGAGACTTCAGACAAGCTCTCACCATGAAGACCCTTCTCCTGCTCTGCGTGCTGACCTTCGTGGCCTTCCAGGCTTCAGCCCACCCCAAACCAGACGGAGAACCTGAACCTCTCCAAGCGGCTGACGGTGGTGCTCTGATGATGGAAGGAGAGGGTGAGGATGGTGGGGAAGACTCAGGCGGGAGAGCCCCTGCGGAGATCTCAAAGGCTGGGGTGGCACGTTCAGGTGCAGGCGCTCCCTCAGATAACCAGTGTCCTTCTTGCAAGGATCGGGATTTTGATTTGAAAATGGTCCCTCACATCTGCAAGGCTTTCCTGTGGCCCGTTGGACAGACACGGTGGATTTCAGGCGCCATTTGGTCTCTCAGTGTGTCCCACCTCGGCGCTTCGGCAGTGGCTCCTCAGTTCATAACACCGGGTGTTGAGCACAGCGTCCTCTGGAAGGGCTCAGGTCCACCACGTCAGCGGCCGGCCGGCCAGGGACAGCCTGAGCCACCGGGCTGAACTCATGTGGCTTCTCTGTCCAGATGTTGTGAGTGCTCGTGGCACATCCCCTCTCTAAATGGAATGTATTTACTTCATCTCGGCTCTTGTGAATTTAGTTGACTCTCACATCTCACTGTGCCCGCAATAACACCAGCCTGTTCTTCATGCAGGAAGGACTGAAGTGCATGATGTCAGGATGTGTAAATTATATGGAGGCGAATGCTTCTTGCTCGTGTGCCCCCCGGGAAGGGCTTTCATTGGGAAATGCAGCCGCCTCAACGTCTGCTGTAGAGGGTGAGGTCCCCTCCGCCTTCATGTTTGCTTCCTTTGTACACCCCCACCCCACCCCACCCCACCCCACTGGCTTCTTTATTATTCTCCCTGCTCCACGTCCTCCCCTCCTCCTCCTCCTCCACCTGCAGGACTGTCGTGATCTATCGCTTGGCTAAGACGCCGTTCTCCCCCTGAGAAAGAACTCAGCCCAAGCGGTCATGTGGTGTAACGGTTAGAGGGCAGGGCTGGGGTCCAGGAGCTGTGGGTTCGGGTCCTCACTCAGCCAGGAAACTCACGGGGTGACTCTGTTCCAGTCGCAGACTCTCAGTGCAACAGCTTCATGGGATTCTTATGGTGAGGATAAGACTGAGTGGAGAAGGCAGATCAGGAGAGCCAGGAAGAGCTCCTTGAAAGCAAAGAGTGTTGGGACATAAAATTGAGGAGAGATGGAAGGAAGGAAGGAAGGAAGGAAGGAAGGAAGGAAGGAAGGAAGGAAGGAAGGGAGAGAGATGGGGCAGGGCAGGGCAGGGCAGGGCAGTTTAGAACATTCTCCAAGAACTGGCTGTGAAATCAGGGAAGAACTGGTCTCTCCCCGTGGTCATCACTTCTTATCAAAGCATTGTTTTGTCTTGTGAGGAATCCGAAGCAGCTTGCAACAGTCTCCTCCTCTCCATTTTCCCCTCGTAACTGAATAATGTGTACATTCCCACTGATATATTCATAATGTAAAATTTCTCATCATTTCCTTGTGCATAATCCAAACTTACTGATAAACAGATTTCTCTTTTTATATATCCACACATTTATTGGTACCCATCCGGTTACTGAAAAATGGAATATTTTGATGCATTGTTTAAATCTTTAAAATGTAAAAATAGATTTTTTTTTTACTAATTTCACACCTTTGACTTTTAATGTAATATGCTAAATTTGCTGCAAATGAAAAAGCCAGAAATCTATGAAATAGGAAGTGCTCGGGCAAGTATCCTTTTCTGAGCTCTGCTGCTGGGGATCCTGTTTGGAGATTCTGCCTTGAGTAGCAGCATGAAGACCAGGGGCTCCTCCTCGGGAGCAAGACGGCATGTAAAAGGCCCCCTTCCAAAACGATGGTTCCTTGCCTTGTCGATGGGAAAGGAAGTTCCAGTTTGCATTGAAACAGCCTTGTTCAGGGCAGAAATAGAAACCACAGAGATGTGTGTGCAGATTTGTCTGTATTCCTTTAGGGTGCAGTTCAGTGGAAAGGCCCATAAACCTCCGAACTCAGACGGTTATGCACACCTGTGTGGGGCAGAGCAGTGTGAAAGGGTCTCTTCCTCTAAGACAGGGGTCCTGAAACTTTTTTTAACAGGGGGCCAGTTGAAAGGTGCTAGAAATGGGCACGGGCCCCCAAGGAGGTACGGGTGGCGGCGGCGGGGGGTGATGCTCACGCAGGGTGAGGTGCTGGCTTGTCCACGGAGTTCGTTTTCCCCGAGCGAGTCTGAAACGATCTCCGCATGAGCAAGCCCCCACCTCGCCATGCATCTGGGCATGCAAGAGCGCAGCAAGTTCAAAACCTCTATGGCGGGCTGGATAAATGGGCAGGGTGGGCCGGATCTGGCCCGCGGGCCATGGTTTGAGGACCCGTGCTCTAAGAGTTTAACGTTCGTGCATAGAGTTAGGACCTATTTAGAGACCTGCATTCGGAATACTGTTCACTGAGTCATCTCCAACTCATGGCAAGTCTTTCAGGAATGCCCTGCAGAATATCTTGTTCTTGGCAGCTCCGCACGGCTTGGCTTGGGCACAGCTCATCTCAGCTCTTGCAAACTCGGCCCACTTTTCTAAATTAATTTCCGCACCATTAATTTCCCATTTCCCATAATTTCCCATAATTAATTAATTTTCACAGTGCAGAAAAAATTGGGGGCCCTTTGGGAGGATACTTCTCAAGGCTATAATTTTTGCCCATCTGGTTTAGAAGATTTGAAATTCAGGTTGGGCAATCAGTTAAAATCGGATGGGAGGCAGCGTGGTGTGGGGGTTGGAGTGTCAGAATGAGGGTCAAATTGACCTGGGTTGTGGTCCCCATTCAGCCATGGGGCATTCTGGGCAAGTGGGGGCTAGGCACAGAATCTCAGCCCGATCCACCTCACAGGGGTGTTGTTATGGGGAAAGATTGAGAGGAGTAGGAGAATTATATAGGCTACCTTTGATCCCTTGAAAGGAAAAAAGGCAGAATAAAAATAAAAATGTCCTATTTTCAAATTATGTGCTGCCATGCATAAAATAATCTCTTTCTTTTCTTCTTCCTCTGACAGAGTGGAGTTGGATCCCAAAGAAGTCATATAGCTCTTTCAGCAATAGAGTGAATGGAGAAACATAATTTGGCTGTGACCATATTTCCCATGGAAGTAATTTATCCAGTGTTTATTCCAGAATCTCTTCCTATTTTGGTACTAACTGAATCAACAAATGCAAAAATATACCACACAACATTTTTTCAACAGGTGCGCTGTGTAATTCCCATGTTCAAATGAACGAATCCATTTAGTTCAGTTAAAATGAATGAATGCATTCTTTTAACTCGTTTGCTTCATCATGAGTGAAGGGTACAGAATTATCTGTATTCTTATGGTCATTGCACACAAAAAAGGACACAAGTCTCACTTTGCTTCTGCTTACAAAAATAAAGACCGCTGAACTAAGAGTTTGAAACTTGGCCTTCATGATCTATGGGCCAAAAGTAATTTCAAACCAATCTGATGAGCAAAGCTGCGAATACAGCAAGTTCATTGGTACTGAAAGTTAGTACATCTACCAGTGTAACATGGCAGTGGAGTTTGGCCTGGAAAGGGAAGACACCTCTTACTGTACAAAGATACACACACCAAGAGTTCGATGTGTTTATTGAGAACACAATGCAATTCCCTTTCAGAGGGACAAAGAATAGACATGTGGATGTGTGTAATCTCAGTTAGCATCACCACGATGCTCCGTGGGAACATTCAGCCTGCAGAAAGAAAGAAAAAACCAATTTTAATTAAATTGCTGAGCAAAAGAGGAGGTCCATGAGCTGAAGAGAGACCGAACCTGAGAAGCCTCGTTGCGGCACCGGTGTGGGTCACCCGTTGGGCTCTTCTTATGCGTCCCTCGCATGGCCTTAATGGCTGCTAGTCTAGCTACGCTCGATTCTTTCTTACTGGCTTTGAAATACGCTTCACCTGTACTTTGAAGCCAGCCTGGCCTGCCTAACTCAGTGAAGCCTCGAGGAGGAGACCACAGTCTTGGCCCCCTTGGAAGGAGGGAGGGAAGTACAAGCTCTGCGCTTGCCTTATCTGGGTGCCACGGAGTGGAAAAAGGAATTCTTACCCGGTGGCCTTGCAGCAGACTGTGCCTTCTCCACAGGTCCCGATCCTTACACTGAACTCCGTACATCGAGTTCCTTCCAGGCAGGAAGCATACATTTGATTGCACTCCTTTTCAGTACTCACGATATCATCTGGAAAAGGGAAGTTAAGGAAGTGTGAGTGAAGGCATGCCATCTTTGCAGGGAAACTGGGACTGTTAAAAAAATAACCTCTTTTCTTCCGGTCATTCACAAGGATGTTGAGTAGTTTCAGGTACTTGATGCCTGTGTGACCCTCTGGGTCAGCCAACCCCTGACCCCATTGCTGAAGGCATCTGAGGTAGCTTGCAGTAGGTCCTGTGCAGAGCTCACGGGTCCCTTGGCGTGCAGGTGGGAACTCCGCTATGAGAGGAGTGCCTGGTCTCTGTGTTTGAGCGGGCATTGGAGGTGATGCCTCCTCCCATTCTGACTCAAAGGAGGAACGCTGAACTCAATTGGGAGGTGTGTTGTGGTGAAGCTTCCTAGAATCCATCCCTCTTTAGTTCATGGACTTCCTCTCAAGCTTGACATGCCTGAGAAAGTCAGCTGAGCCGGGAGGAAGTCCATGAATGCCTGGGGAAGCCCAGTTGCACCACCGGTAACCTTCTGCATCATGTGCAGCACAAACTAAAGCTGCAGGTCACGCACATGGACAAGGGTCACTGCTTGGACAGTGGTCGCATTGCACCGAGTTCCTCAGCACACGTGCCGCGAGGTTGAACTCACAGCTGCAAGAAAGTGGGCAGAGTCCAGGGTGCTAAGCCTGGGAATCCAATGGATTTGCATCTCCTAAATGGATTCCTCGCACACTCCTAGCTAGGGAGGCCCCGCTGGGGTCCTGGTGGCAGCATCCTGGACTTCTCTTTCTCCTTCTCTAGGACAGGGAGGTTTCTGAGCCAACGACAGATCCTCTGTCTACTGAAGCGGAGTCCTGGGTCAGGAGTAAATTCTCCATCTCTGAAAACCCTTCCAGGAGGGACGTGAGAGAGACCCAAGATGCTTTGCACATCTTTGTCACTTCTGTGAACCACCCAGAAAGCTTCATCTTTGGGGTGGTGCAGAAATGCAATAAATGGGATGGAGCTCAGCATAGGCTTACTCATGTGCAGGGCAAAAGGGCGGAGGGGGATTATGTTATGTCAGCGATTTCTCTGTCTAGCATTCTCCTGGTTTCCGTCTCCGTTCAACCTGCATGCACTGAGCCCAGAAGTCAGCAGGGGGCCCCGCAAGTGTGTGCGACCAAACTCGTTTACGGTATTTTTGTGAGCAGAAGGCGGATACCCCAGGATTCACGTTCCCAGGAATTCTTCGTGTGCGTTCAGCTGGAGTTTACTCTCAGCGTGTGAAGGACCTCCTGGGAACTGGACCTCTCAAGATGCTGGGGGACAGGTTCACCTACGTGTCCCACCACAGTGTAACCTAGCATGCCATCAGGCAAACGTCTGAATAAGGCTAGAGATTAGGTTCTACACAGGACATTCCTAACTGGCAGTTCAAAGCTGTAGGCAGAGTATACGCAGAAACCCCCGTCTTCTTTGGTCCTCAGTTCCGGGCATCGTGAACGGAGCTCTTCATTTTCCAAGGTCAACATCATACGAGCCACATTTGTTTCGTGGCTCAGTCGCTTCCACTTCGTTACCAAAACTGGACTTGGGTGATAAGGGCACGTTCCAGGTTTCCGTAGCTCCACCCAAATAAATGCATTCTTACATCAGCAGGATAAAAGTGGCAGGAAAGAGCAAACCATCTGTTCGGGGGAATGAGCCACCTGTAAGTGCGGATAGTCTAAAGGACTGGTTGCTTTTTAAGGAGTGGAGAAAAAGAAGGACGACGAACTGGGACAGAGCAGCAACTTTCAGAATGTGTCAGTTGCCGTGGGGCAGTGAAGATTTCATGGCACGTAACAACAACAGTGGAAAGACCGACCCGATGACTCACTGTCGTCCTCTCCCAGGTTTGCAGGAGGTGAGCCACAACTGGGCGGAGCTGCTTCAGAAAAGATGAATGATGGGTTTCCTCAAATAATATAAACCATTTCATTGTCTGCAGATGTTGTGGCTGTGGCCAGTGGCTTAGAGGACTTCTAAGAAGTCATTTAGCTGAACACACAAGTGCACAAAAGAGCGGGGGGGGGGGGATACCCACAAACTCTGCCCCTGCTGCCCCAAACTGCCGTGTCTTCTTTAATCCCTTGAACACACGGTGGTGAGGTGCATAGAAGGCAAACCTGCTTAGAGAAATCCCAGAGAACTTTGGTGATTAAGGGTATGCAAATGCAAATGCGCACATGAATACAGTAAATATTCAAACCTTCACATCTGAAGAGGACCCAGTGCCCAAGGAATGTTGGAGCTTAATGTTTGCATACACCCACTGGCATGGGCACCCCTTTCTGTACCCACTTTTAGCCACCACCTGTTCAGGTGGGTGCACTGGGAGATACATCAGTCCATGATATTAACAACGATTGTCCAGTCGATCCTATTTGCCTCGCCTTCTCTGTCAAGTAGGCAGAGAAATCTGGGAGTCTTATTTCACATTGCAACAAACAGAAGAAGGATCTGTATTCGCCGCCTGTACCAAAATTGTTCCCAAAGACATCTCCAAAGTTCTCCCACTGCTGAAGACATTGCAGAAAACTTTCTTGTGGCCTAAACAGATTGCAACAAGAAATGAAAGGACAGGAAATCAGCCCAGAGGAATCCAGCCAAGGAGGGATTGTTGTTGTTAGTCGCGAAGTCATGTCCGACCCATCGCAACCCCATGGACAACACTCCTCCAGCCCTTCCTGTCTTCCACTATCCCCCGGAGTCCACCTAAGCTCACACCGACTGCTTCAGTGACTCCATCCAGCCACCTCATCCTCTGCCGCCCCCTTCTTCTTTTGCCTTCTGTTGTTGCCAGCATTAAGGAGGGCTTACCCAGATCCAACTGTCCAAGGGGATGTGAATAGGGCAGCTTCCCCTTGGGCCCAGGGGATGTCCCTGAATCATCATTTCCTAGTTCAGAACTGAGGGTGGAGAGTTTTCTTGACTCAGGCACCATTTGTGGGCAGAATGTCAATATTTGTGTACCAAAGCCTGATTATGAATTTTATGGATGAATACACTTGCTTTGTGCAAAGAGATCAAACTAGTCAGTCCTAGAGGAGATCAACCCTGACTGCTCTTTAGAAGGCCAGATCCTGAAGATGAAACTCAAATACTTTGGCCACCTGATGAGAAGGAAGGACTCTCTGGAGAAGAGCCTGATGCTGGGAACAATAGATGGCAAAAGAAGGAGGGGACGGCAGAGGATGAGGTGGCTGGATGGGGTCACTGGGGTGGTGGGAGTGGGGTTTGGTGGACTCTGGGGGATGGTGGAGGACAGGAGAGCCTGGAGAAATGTTGTCCATGGGGTCATGATGGGTCAGGCACAACTTTGCAACTAAACAACAACACTGATTTTGGAAGACAGAACCTTCCATAGACCACAATAGAAATCAGTTTCCTTCACAGTACAAATTCCAACCTCTTCTCATTCTATAGCTGGAAAAACTATATTAGAGTGTTTTAGATTTTGATGTGTCTCTTACCTGCAGAAACCAAGAGCATCCCGGAAAGGAGAGCGACAAGAAGCCAGCCCATCTGCATTTCTGAAGGTTGACCAGGATCTCAGCTTGAACAACAAGAGAAGATGGTGGGGGTAAGCTGAAGACTTGTCTCTTCCAAATGGCTGAATACAGCTCTATTTATGGGCTTCTGAGATACACTGACACATAAGTCCTCTGCATCCGTGATCCTGATGCAATGTGTCAGGTGGCAGAAACTCTTGGCGTGCTATTCCTGAAGGAATTCCAGCGTGCAAGAGGCAGAAAGTACACGACGCCTCTGGCACTCAACCACCTAAGCTCTGTTCTTTAAGGTTTGTGATACAATGTGTCAGGTAGCAGGAATTCTTGGCATGTTATTCTTCAGGGCGGTACAATCAATTAGCAACAGCAACAGGGTGTTTTCAGGGTGACTTGAGCACAGGAGTGAAGGAAACAGATTCAGACGGTGTCAAATCTGTGGTCTACCCTGCCTAGTTTTGTTGGCAATGACCAGCACCAACCCTCCATGAGTCTGGCTAGAGTTTCTCCTGCCCCACATGGAGACGCTGGAGATAGAAATCAGCACCTTCTCCATGGAAAGCATGTGCTTTACCTCTGAGATATGGGCCACGGCCAATGTTTCAATGCTTCAATGGTTTCTGTTTTTGTTTGTTTTGGCTTGGTTTTAATGGCTTAATCTCTACATTTTAAGACTAGTTCTGGTGCTCTGATCAAAACAAAATCTGTGCTGAAGAATACAGTCAATTCTCTTCACAGGAAGGGTAGAAAAGAGGGGAATTTCATGTGTAAGTTGAGAAGATCTGCACAGAGTGGAAAGTGGATCTCCAATGTATTTAATCTCGTGGTGCTTCCTGCCCATGCCGTCTCCTCCACCAGGTGGCTCTGTTTGCTTGACCACCAGGTAGGCAAGATGCAGAGACCCCAATGTAGACTCCAAGCAGCTAAGTTTAACCCATGTAGGTCAAACTTTCTACTCTGGAGTTGTTACTGGTTCTGCCCATGGGGATGAAAAGGCCCCACACTTCTCCTGCTGGTGCCCACCCTACCTTAGCTCAACCTGGATATTTGGAGGACCACCTCCTTCTATACATACCTGCCCGCCCCCTAAGATTGGAGGTCCTTCTTCAGAAGCCTTCTTTGAAGTAGATCAGAAGAGTCTTCTCTGATTCCCAACTATGGAATTTGCTTTCCAGAGAGGGGTGCCTGGCACCGATGCTTTTTTCATTTCAGCACCAGGCCAAAACCTTTTATTTTAAATGTGAATATTGCTTTAAGATTGGATTCTATTTATTGTAATATTTTGATGCTGTACCTTATTTTATTTTATTGTATTACCACCCTGAGACATAGTGAAGGGCGGGATATAAAAACATTAGATAAATGTAAATAAACCTGTTTCACAGCACTGTTTGCATCTTTCTGTCTGTCAGACCCACCTTCCTTGGAATGTCGCCAACTAAATACATGTAGAAATTATAAATCGCTTTATTCCAGCCGGATACAAAGAGAGGTGGCCTCACCAGAGTCTGCAGGTCAGTGTCCTCCATAGCCCAGGAACAAATAAACTCAGATAATCCAAACAGGAGGCAGAAATGCAGCCTTAAATTCCAGCAGCTTTTTCCAAGAAAGGCCTCGCCATGCAATGGTTGGGGTGCAAGAGTTGTTAAGCAAAGGTCCGTCCAGGATTAGCAACTGTGTTCAAATGCTTTTGCCCAAGCACCGGCTTTTCTGTGGGATTGGCATGACGAGGGTTCCTCTTTTGTTCCTCCAGTCCTACAGGAAAGCTTAGCCTGGACTTGAAAGCTCCACCTAACTTGTTATTTCCCCTCTTTTCGGTCGCTGATGTTGCCTCAGAGGCAACTTTGGGCATGTCTGTTCCTCCTCCACTGAGCCTCTCCTGGCCTCTTACCAAAGGCTGGGAAAACTGCCACTTTCCAACCAGTAATTCAAAGCTTGACTAGGCTTTAAAACAGATTCTCTTGTATTAGATCTTCTTCTGTGATAAAGCGACATCAGGGGGAAACATGGCCTCATCTTAATGTATATTTAGAAAGCGTTCTAACAAACTAAAAAAGAACTTTACCTTTATGTTAAATTGATGTTTAGATTAATCATTTCCATTTCCCTATATTTTTAGATCAATCATTTCCATTTCCCACTGGCAGTTTATGCACTTATACCAACTTTCTTTTTCTGCCATATTAAAGCCCAAGATGGTCACTTTTTAGTGGAAGGACACTGAAAAGCCCCAAAAGCATGACAGGGCTGTTTCAAGGAAGTAGAAGCATCTGTATTTGAAATGGATCATCAACGAAAGAAAGATGAGCTAATTCAGCATTTCTGTTAATTTCATTTATTCAAGCTAATTCATTCAGAAATATTGATGGAATGCAGCTTTTTAAAGAACTTGGGACAATATCAGCCCATATTAAGCCATCTCCAGGCCTGCGTGTTTCACTAGAGTGGTGTGTGTACATGTAAATATTGTATGATTTGTGCTTATCTGTTTATTCTAATCAATCTTAGCATTATAAAACCGAATTTCACACATATCCCCAATCAGTTTACAAAAGATTAAAAGCAGAGCAATTTACTGTCCTCCACACACACATGCATGCACTCTCAAATCCTGAGGTATCTTGAGGTTGTAGGAAGGGTAACTCATTTTGAGGAAAATAAAAGTTAAATGATACATTTTCACTATATAAAACACGCTCATGCCAAGTCCTATTGCACCTTAGAGGGAATCTTTATGCAGGGTGAGCTGTGCTACCTGGAAGGGCTAAATTCCAATCACCACAGTATGGAAATGCACATCAGCAGTATAACTGTGCATATATGTAGCTTTAAGAGAAGAGGCAGAGGAATTTGGAAACAAGACACAGAACCCAGAATAGTTCATGACTATTGACCCATATTTTTCCACATCACATTCCACTAGGGGAAAAGTGTGCTTTTTGGAGCAAAAGGCACTTTATGGGGGAAGGTCTGCATTAGGGCACACGCTTTCAAAGAGACATGTGCGCCAGAATAGATATGCAGATCTTTCAATTCCATTGGAAGGTTCATTTCAATTCATTCACAAGCCATTTAGCAAGCATCCTTATCCTTTTTAGTGGGAGG
>NW_025336273.1:279452-310424 GCF_004798865.1 Varanus komodoensis | reverse complement strand
ATTAGAGAAAGAATGTTCAACTTTCCTCACCAAAGCATAGGAAGGAAAAACAATACCACGCACACAGTTAAAATTAGGGTTTTTAAGGAAGCCTGACTGGTTAAGGAACTAGGCAGCATCGTTCGTATTTCTCTGCTCTTGACTGAAAGGACCACACCTTTTAATCCTGTTAGCAATGCCAGAGTCTGAAGTTGGAGTGGGAAAGACCAGCTTGGCCTCAGAGACCAGTTCTTAGAAACCAACATCAGGTTGCCCATATCTTAGGATCTACACACCATTAAATGATACGCTTCATCTCCCTTGCTGGCCATGGGCTCCCTCCTTGACCAAAGGTGGCCTGCCTGCATCTTCCGGTCGCTGAGGAGCTTGGGCAGGAGGAGGTCTTGCACCCGTCCTTCCGGAGGGATCCTGTGCGCAGCTGGGTTGCCACCATGTGCACTGAGCGCTGGACTGGATGGACCTCGGTTCCGATCCAGCAGGGCTTGGCTTACATTCTTACAAGATGGAATGTAGTCACTTAATCGTTGGTTTATGGGTGACTACCATGGAACTATAGAAATCACATCTCTGGGCAAAGGTGGATCCCCCAAATTACCATGGATGTATTTGGGTTTCTCCATCCTCTTCACTTTTGCTCGTAACTACTTAGCTAGTGCCCCTCTGAGCATGCCCATGCCTGGTGACCTTCAGCAGGTTAATTGGCTTTCCTTTTCTATATAGCTATATTTTCTATATGACTTTTCTAAGCCACCACACTCCGAGGGGTTTCCCAAGAGAATTTGCTGCAACATCTGCCGAGGCTGCAGGATGACATCCTACCTCACGCAACAGGAAGGGTGCTTGTCATCGCAGAACCCATATTGGCCAAAACACCTGGGGCAGTTGGAGGAGTAACAGAATCCGCTATTCAGCTCGCAGCTGGACCGGTCATGCGGAGTATCAGGGGCCAATCCTGCACAAAGGAGGAGACTTAAGATGAGCTTCACACCGTGTGGCTTCCAAAGAGATCTCGCTCTGACCCAGAGTGAGCTTCCTGGAGCAGATTTATACATGGTTGTGATGAGAGATTGTCTGCTAGGAGATGAGTGGATTGCATTTATTTATTTATTTATCAATCAAAACATTTCTATGCCTCCCCATTCGCCGAAGCCTCGGGGCGGCTCACAACATAAAGTTAAAATACAAAAAATAACAATATAAAATAAGTCGCCCTGGCCAGATAAAATAAGCAAATAATATTAACAATTAAAATGACACTTAAATAAAAAGGTCTTCGCCTGGCGCTGAAAAACAAATAACGACGGCGCCAGGCGGACCTCTCTGGGGAGCGCCTTTCATAGATTGGGCACCACCGCAGAGAAGGCCCTCCTCTGAGTACCTACCCTCCTAATTTCCTTCACGGAGGGTTCCCAGAGAAGGGCCTCTCCCACCGATCTCAGGGGGCGGTCGGGCATATATGGACATAAGCCTTCCTTCAGGTAACCAGGACCCAAGCCTGATTGCATTTTCCCTGCCTTGTGAAGGATCCTCAGTGGAAGGTGAGAGCTGGTTTTCTGGCCAGAACAGTCCTGAGTGCCACCAACCCAACCTGAGTGTGGACAAAGAGGACTTGGGTAGCCCTCATTCACTCAGCCTGACCAGGTACTATTGGAGAACAGCCTGAACAGTGCTGGCTCTGAACCAGGGTGGGACCACCCAGAAATTGTCATGGAATGGGTGGTGGAGGCCCTCCACTGCCTTGACCAGAGAAAGATGGTACCCTCACCGGAGGAGGGAATTTAGGCATCGTAAAGTAACCAGGGTGAGGAAGTAGCACTTTGCAAAACGAGAGGAAGCCAGGAAATAAAAGCATAACAGAACCTGCTTCTAAGCAAGCAAGTTTTTGGGCTGTTTTTGTTTTGTTTTGTTTTGCTTCCTTGTTTGTTTCTCTGTGTTTTGTTTTAAGTGTTGAAGAGATCATGGATCTGTTTTTCTGTTTGCAGTTCCAGTGGAAGATGGAAAAACCTGTTGCAGCTAGTTTGGAGAGCTACTGGGAATGTACCTATGCTTTCTAATATGGGTTAGAAAAAGCTGTGTTCCTAGTGGGCAAAAAGATCAACAACTCTTGGTTTAGCACAGATAGGTCTGAAAAAGGTAATCTATTTTGTGTCTCTTTTTTGCTGAGTCCCAAGCACAGCATCAAGGCCTATGTGTTTATCAAACAGTCAAAACATGCACAAATTTCTACCATCTGCCTCATTTTAATTTCAGCAAGATTCTAGTGTCCTGTGCCTGAAAATCATTTTAGTTTTTACCTGGAGTAGCCATGTGTATTAAGAAGATGGCGATCAAGAGAAGTTGCTGGATCTTCATGGTGAATGGAAAGCTTGAATTTACAATTTCCATGTGGAGAACCTGCCTGTATTCAGAAAATGCATAGAACATCCATTTCTTGACAGGTGTTATGTTAGAAACATAGAAACAGAGCGAATCAGAAGGGGTCTCCCAGGCCATCTAGTCTGACCTCCAGCACCAGCCGGCTCCGCTCACGATATGCCCACCATGTGGATGTCCAGCCTATCCTTGAACACCCAACTTCAGCATCTTAAAGCTCAGTCCAATGTATGTTCAACTTCAGCATCTTAAAGCTCAGTCCAATGCATGTTCAACTTCAGCATCTTAAAGCTCAGTCCAATGCATGTTCAACTTCAGCATCTTAAAGCTCAGTCCAATGCATGTGCAACTTCAGCATCTTAAAGCTCAGTCCAATGCATGTGCAACTTCAGCATCTTAAAGCTCAGTCCAATGCACGTTTAGACAGAGAAGAGTCATACAACTCCCAACTTTCCCCAGCCAATCATGTGAATGCCAAATGTGCTCTGTGAAGAAAGCCTTCTGTGAATTCCCTACCATGCACATGGCGGGCATGTCGTGAGCAGAGCTGGCTGGAGCTGGGGGTCAGTCTAGATGGCCCGGGAGGTCCCTTCTGTTTCTATGCATAGAAACACAGAAGACAGAAGCTTTGCATAGAAGACACTTAGACGCATAGAAGCACAGAACAGTGGGGCTGGAAGGGGCCAGAGGGCCACCCCCTGCTCAGTGCAGGACTTGCCTGACGAAATATTTCTTGCAGAGTGAATGCTTTAGTTCCCCACTTTCTTTCAGCCATATGATTCTAGGATCCTTTTAAAATCTTAACTCTGAAACGCAGATTGGATAAACAAAGTGCCAATAATAACAAATTAACACACACTTTATCTCTGGAACTTCACCTTTGATGGAGGGGACCTGAGTAACACAGCTCTCCAGGATGATTCTGAGATTTTGTCATGGTAACACATTATTGAAATGTCTGTCTATCTGTCCGTCTGTCTTTCTTTCTAACTTTTATATACTGTCCAGGATTATATACATACTTGGGACAGTCTTACAATAAAACAAAGTGGAGCAAACATCCAAATTGTTTTTTCTATACAATAAAACCCCACATTAAAATCAGACTCAAATGTTAAAATAAAGGGAAAAGAAGAAAGTTTAAGCCTGGTGCCAAAAGTGTCAGCGCCAGGTGAACCTCTCTGGGGAGCGAATTCCACAATCTGGGTGCCACCACAGAAAAGGCCCTTCTCCAAGTAGTCAACCCCCCTAATCTCCTTCAAGGAGGGCTCCTGAAGGACCTCCACCCTAGATCTTAAGCGGTGGGCAGGCACATAGGGAAGGAGCTGCTCCTTCGGATATCTAGGATGCGCATTATTGAGGATGCACAGTTAAGGTAACCGGTTCTTCCCAGAGCCCTAACTGAGGAAGCATCCACAGAAACAGGCGTATTTGATAGACATAGACTGTTCGCTACAGAGCAAGTCAATAATGTGTTTGAACAGAGCCAGAAGAAACCGATATGGAGAGGATGCAGAGTGCATTGCCCAGCACTCCAGCCCTGGCCCCCACAAATTTCAACAAACCCAGAAAAGCAGTAAAAGAGCAGCAGCCAGACTTACCCACATGCCTAAGTCTTCTCCTTTGAAAAGCCAGTGATTAAATAGATCCCTGCACAAGGGACCCAGCAAAGCCGGTTCAGCAACCATTCCTACAACGGAAAGCTTCAAGATGATTTCTCAACTCACTTCCACGACAAACAGAAGCCTTTATCGGTCAGGGCAGAGGCTAATTATACCGCCCAGCAAACTTCCTTAGCTGCCAAGATCAGGGCCAGGTCGAAGGTCTGGCTGGGAATCTGTTGGGAAAGCCCTCAGTGCACCTCAGAGGAAACCTGCCACAGGGCCCTTTGGGGAGGAAAGATGCCAAATCTGCCTTCCAGCCCTTCCCTTAGTTTACTGCCCCTTAGGGATCATAAGACGCGGTGATATTTTGGATAAGGATGGAGGCCTGAAATTAGATCAATAAATACAAGAACAGGGATGTAATATCTCTTGGGGGTATAAGGTGCAGATGCAATCGAGATATGCTAAAGATTGTAAAGTATGGGGGTTTTATAAGGATTTAACAGCGTTTGATCAAGTGATGCTCAAAACAGATGAGAAAATGATTAAAAGATTATATGATTTCTTACTTGACAAGAAAATGGAAGGGGAACAGGTTAAGGAAAGTATGATAACATGGGCACAAAATTTTGGATATAATATTGAATTAGAAAAGTGGCAAAAACTATGGGAGAGAAATATTAAGGTAACATTAGCAACTTTGTATAAAGAAAATTTATATAAAATGTTCTATAGTTGGTATTTGTCGCCAAGTCGATTAGCTAAGATGTTTCCAAATATGTCAAATGGATGTTGGAAATGTAAACATAAAGTGGGTACTTTTTACCATATGTGGTGGACCTGTGACAATGTGAAAAAGTATTGGATTAAAATACATAAATGGCTTGAGGAAATGCTACAAAAACCCTTAGCTTTTAAACCTGAAATTTAATATCATACGGGAAGATATTAGCAAACAAGAAATGTATTTGATGTTACATCTAATCACAGCGGCGAGGGTTGTGCTTGCTTAATACTGGAAGAGTGAGGAATTACGCACCGATGAACTGATTCTAAAAAAGATTCTGGACTGTGCAGAAATGGATAGACTGACTTTATCACTGAAGGAGAAAGAAGATACTGACTTCTAACAAACTTGGGACCTTTTTATGATTGTCTGGAGAAACGGGACTTGACTTAGATTTAAAGATGTTTTTAAGCTATTATAAATCGATTTGAATATGACTATAGAATGTTAAAAGATAAGTGGTAGGGGGCTGACCCAGTACGTCCAATGTATTTGATGATCGATGTTTTTAGTATAAGTTTAAAATCTTAATAAAATCTTTAAAAAGTTTACTACCCCTTCAGAAGAGGAGACAGGCTGTGAATGGGCCAGAGACTGGTTTTCAAGGAAGGGGATGCAACAAGCTTCTTGAATGATGATCCCTCTGATTGGTCTACTTTGGGATGGGAACCCAGAAGACGGAATAACTAATGCACAGCTCTCTTTGCTCTTTTACACACCTTTGTTTTCCTTTAGGTATGCAAGGTCAACCATGCAAGTGGCAGATCTTGGATTACTTGTGTGGAAATGCACTGGCCCGGGGGAAGTTCTGTTTGGAACACAGAGGTGGACACGTTGAATCAAAACACTGGTCCATCCAGGCCAGTACAGTCAACTCTGACCGGCAGGAATATTTCATGGAACCTCCTGGAAATGGAACCTAGGACCCTCCATATGCAAAGGATGTCTTCTACCAAGGTATTGCAACCCGCACCTGTTGGAGGGTCACATGTCAATTCTCCAGTTGAATTGTCCAAGCGAATTCATCTGATTTCATACTTTCAAGCCAAAACTCAATTATCCTTTGTATTTTTCACTTTTCCAAACTTGGCAATGGAGTTCTCCACTTAAAAAAATGTAAAATATCCACATTAGGGAAAACTGCACACAAAAATGTGTATGTTGGTTACAAAAAGTCGAATGTGTTATTCTAGGAAACTGGCTTGCAAAAATGTGTGTATTAGCTGAAGTTACTGATTGTATGTTGTTCTCAGAGCTTTGCTAAAGAACGATATAGAAAAGCTTTAAATAAAATAAATAAAATTATAAATAACAAGTTGTGAACCAAATGCATGCATTAGGGAAAATGCACACAGAAATGAATATGTTTGTTTATGAAATCTTTAAAAAAGCAAAAAAACACAAATGCATTTCCTGACAGTTCAGATTAAACCAAACCTAAGGTTGGAAGTACCTGGAGGAATGTTGTCCATGGGGTCACAAAGAGTCAGGCACAACTTTGTGACTGAACAGCAACGACGTTTGGAAGTATTCTCACAGTTTCAGATGAACGAAATTTAAGCTTGGAAAAGGGAGAAACAGAAGAACCGTTACCATGTAGTGGCTAAAGCGCTGGCAGGGACAGGGGGACCCTGGTAGTAATCCCCACTCAGCCGTGAAGCTTACTGGGTGATTTTGGGCCTGTCACTGCTGCCTAGCCTGCCCCACAGGACTGTTGTGAAGATAATTTTCCCAAGTGGTCTTTCCTCGCCCTGGTTGCCTTGTGATCCCTGACGTTCATCTTAGTACTTCTCTGGTGAGGAAAGACAAGTTGGGAGGACTCATGGATCTGGTGGCAGAATAGTGCTTTGGTATTCGTGGAAATGCTTGCAGGAAACATGCTTGCACAGCGCCGAATCTTCTGTTTTGTATGGAAAGAAAAGCGAGTCTAAGGAACAGGAAAAGCGCTCCTTGTTTTGTGGAGCGTTGGATGGCTGTTCTGCCTATTCTTCTACCAACGTGCTTGGCTCTGATTCCGAGACCAGAGGGGCCAGGAAGGACCGTGGCATGTTAGCAGATGAAGGGATTAGCCTCCCCCCCACCCATTTTTCACCCCCAAATCCCACTCCCATTTGTGTGGAGGGGATGTGGAAAACGTTCCAGCCCTGCTTCTCTGGAGTGCTGGATCGTCAACTAAATTGGGCCTTGAGAGGAAGAAAAACGTGTTTTGTTTTGGTTGTTTCTAGAAAGAGCCTCGGGAAGCTAGAGAGGTGAGCTCAGCAAACTTGTTTTACCACCCAGACCTAATCAGGAAAACGATCTAAATTCACAGGTCATGGGTCTTGCGCTAACTTGCCTGAAGCAAGGTAGGAGAGAAGGCATCACAACAAAACAGCAGAGTGAAATAGCTCTCCCCTGAGTCATAGCAAGGGCTATTTTTATTCTGAATGAGCGTGACTAAATCAGAGTTTTGCCAAGTTTTATTGATAGTAGCAGATCAAGAGCCATAAGAATCAAAATTCTAGGAGTTTGGGGATGATCTCCAGTTGCTCGTTGAGGCCAGATGTTGGTGTACAGCAATGCCTGAGAAAATATAGAAGAATCTTGGTTAGGAAAACGCAGCGCCCAGTTCTGCAGAGGATGGCAGGCACCTTGATGCAGATGATGGGACAGATCTGAGCAACTTTGGGTGTTCCCAAATGCAGCTTCTGTGGAGCTCTGCAGAACTCATTCCCAGCTGCTTTTCACAAAATGAGACTGGCGACTGGAAATAAGCTTCGAGGAGGAAAAAGCAGCGTGGAGGAGTGGTGAGCGATGAGACAGAGCCTCAGCTATGGGCCACCTGAACTCTCTCTCCCCTTTTTACAGCATATTTAGTACAAGTAGACCCACCTTAAGAACATAAGACGTGCTGTGGTGGATTAGCCCAGGGGCCAAGCAGCGTTCCATGGGAAACTCACAAGCAGGGCATGAATGCATGAGTGCCTTCCTGCCCAAGTTCCCCACCAGCTGGTGTGAGCAGGTATGCCCCTCTGATAATGGAGGTAGCTAGCGCCATCAGGACTAGTAACCATGGGTAGCCCCCTCCTCCATGAATTTGTCCAGGCCCCTTTTCAAGCCCCCCCAAATTGGTGGCCATCACGCCATCTTGGGTCACCGAGTTCCACGATTTAACTGTGCATCGTGTGAAGAACTCCTTCCTTTGATCTGTCCTGAATCTTCTCACCAATCAGCTTCCTGGGATGACCCCGAGAGAGGGGGAAATGTCTCCCTTGCTTCTCTCTCTTTGATTGAGGGGGTAAAATATGGATTGGCAACCGTATGGGTATTGCCTCCTGCCCAGTCTGGGCTTTTGCCCTGGGAATACTGGCAGGTTATCTAATGAATAGAGGCCATTTTGCAGAAGCCAAGCAGTAAAGGATGCACTAGTTATATCGTCCACAAATCTGGAGAAGCATTGAACCAAGTCCCTTGGATGGACATGGTGAGGCTGCCGGAGGAAGCCAACGTATCAGCAGAGACTGTGGAAGGGAAGAGCTGGAGTCCAGAGTAGTCACTGGCACCTGCTCCCCAGAGAGCTGTGCACGGCGCTGATGCTTTATTCATGTTGGTGCCAGGCCAAAACCTTTTTATTTTCCCTGTATTTTAAGGGTTAACTGTTGCTTGGATGTTGCTTTTGTTGGATTTTTATATCCTGCTTTTGTGTGCTGCCACTGTATTGTATTGCTGTCCTGAGACTTTTGTATAGGATGGGATGGAAAGGCCATAAAGAGATGGATGGTGGCGGCTACTGTCAGTTTCTCGGGTGCTTCCATGGCCTATAACAGACCCCGATGAAATCCATGATGATATTTCCGTGCAGCAGGGCAGGTAACTCACTTCCAAAAAAGGGATGGACTGCCCTTCTGAAGAAGTTTGCCCCAAAGCCACTCTCCAGCCTTGGTCATGATCCAGGGACATCATGGGCCATCTCAGAGTGAGCAGGAGCAAAGCCCTTCTCACAGCGCTCTTGTCCAGATTCAAGTGGGGCAGAAAGAGGCACAGTGGATACTTTCAGGAGCAAGTTCCTACAACCCCCAGCTGAGTGCAGAACCACCTTCATACGCATGCATGCGCTTTATTAATTTATTTAATTTTCATTCCACCCAATCGCCAAATTCTTTCAAAGAGCTCGAGGTGGCTTACATAATTTCCTTCCTCCTCCTTTCATTCTAATCTGCACAACAGCCCTGTGAGGTAGGTTGGGCTGAGAGTCTGTGACTGGCCCCACGTCACCCAGTGCACCCCATGTGGAGCGGGAGCAAGACCCCAGATCACCTGAGTCCCAGTCCCAGGCCCTTAACCACTCCACCCACCAGCTCTCTTCTTGACCTGTTCGACTGCATTTGGGGTGCCAGTGAGGTGAGGAAGGATGTGGTCCCAACACAATGAATCAGTTGTTGTGTCAGAATGGGGAGACCGAGGGAGCTAGCCAGAGTAGAATCCTATTGTTCGTCGCACCCCCAGCTTATCCTGTTGAAGCCGTCAAGCCCCCTCGGTCTTGACTATTTCAACTGAGAAGATGGCATGTGTCTCAGAGCAACATCAAGAAACAAGCATCTGGATTGTAATGTGAGGCTCACCCACCTACTGAAACGACCGTCATAGCAACTCGTCATGGCGTCTCAAGGACGTGCTTGAGAAGGTGGCCCTGTTGTTCCAGGCGTCAGAACTTCTGGCGGTGGCGTGGCCTCTGCGCACTTAGCCGGCCACCACATTCTATACAGTGGTGAAGAAAACATTATGACAAAAGAGACATCCATATGGCATCATGTTTTGCACAGGCTGGTCTGAACTTCCCATTTCTTGGTAAGGAAGAAGCAAAGCAGACAATACTCGATGTGAATATGCACCTACATTGATTTTTTAAAATATTATGGAAGCTTCTCCCACATGCTGATGTGCGTGTGTGATGCATCTAGCGAAGCTCAAGAACCATAGGATGCTGCTGTGTGTGTGTGTGTGTGTGTGTTGGCATCAGCTCATGGAGACCATAAATTATGAAGACGCTTTCCACAAGTTTCATCCAGAATTGGGGTGCTGGTTCGGAGATCCACCACCAAAATACTTGGCAAGCCATGTACTAAAATGGTCCTCACGTTTGATATTCTTCTGGATTTCATATGAACCAAAGAATTGACTGAGACTGACTACCTCTCCCATCATCCACAACTCCCTTGCGGTATCTGCCTTGAGGTCAATTTATACAGCTTGTGATGTTCCAATTTGTTTTCTTGTTTGTTTTCGATTTCTCCTTCTCGTCCCTTGCATTTAGCATCTTTCACTTATCCTCCTTCACTTTTCTAGAAAGACATAACTGCAACACGCTGTACTTATGGATGGGACAGAACGCAGCTTCAGCATTTCCAGCGAAAGACTACTGCAATAAAGTATCGGCTATTACCATATGCATTAGCATAATTAATAAAAATTGAAAAGCTATAATTGAAAATCAGTTTAGGCAATAATCTTACTGCCTGTATTATTTAGTCCACTTCAGTCAGTAACATAATTTCTTGAAGCAAGCAGACAAAACCATGCACATCTCCTCAAACACAACATCTTAGCAGCTCCAGCAAAAATGCCAGGACATGGGTGATAGCAGCTTGTGTTCTTTTAAAAACTGAGCCACTAGATTCGTGATGGAGAGATTGGTATAAATATGGCCCATGCCTATTGGTCCATATGACTAATATTCTGACGCATTTGTTTGCGAAAACATCACCAAGATTTTCAGTGAAGTTCTCCATCTATCCCATCTTCTGGGAAGGGCACATAAAAATGCCTACCTTAGGGGAAATAATATTATAATATTGAATATTAAGAAATTGCTTGGAAAAATGTGGCAGGTAAAGATGCATGCTTGAAGGGAAATGTGGACATGAAACATCTGAATTGTTGAGCAAACTTTTTCAAACTAAAAAAAAAAAAAACAGTGTTCAGGATGAACTGAACATTGGCAACTTTCTTAAAGTTTAGATAAACCAAAGTTTACATTGGAAATAAATGGTAATTAAGAGAAATAAAAACAGACAGATTCATCCATCCTATAGACATTATGGTTCTTTGGTCATTTCTGTCTTAATTGCTGCTTCCTCCTCTTCCATTAAAAAGCACCAGAAATGGTAGATTGATTGTATCAGTTAATATAATCTTACTTATTTTTGCAGGTACACTTATTCCAAATCAGTACAATATCTCTTTTTGATGGAAGTCAATGGGGTCGAAAGTGCCCCAAAGAGCGTCAACATGTCCCCATTGCTCTTAGGATAATTTTGGGTGCTGTTTTCACCACTGTCTCCATGCTTCCTAGCTGTTCTAAGTGGCTTTAATCTGGAAAAGAAATTCAAAGAAAGCCCTTGGACCGCACTCCAGGAGGAGTGTGAATTGTGTACTGCACTTCTGATCTGCACATGAATTTGGGAGCAGAATATCAACTGAATTGACACTGGAATGCAGTTCCTTGCATTCTTCCGGCATCACAAGCTTTGATGTTTGAGCTTCCATAAGCATGTTTTGATCTCCGAGCAGAGACTGAAAGCAGAACCTAAAAGAGCCAGGAATATGAGATGTGGAGTAGGAATATTTCTTTTATCCATCTGATGTGGCAAAATTGACTTACTTGGCACAGCATTGCATTGACAGGTCACAATGCCCATAAGGGGTAAAGCACTGAGGGCACTCAAGATTAGTAGGCAAACAGAAACCTTTAAGCCGATTGTGACATTCTTCTGGACTTCCTGCCAAATCTGCACAAAGAAGAAAAAGTTTACCTTTCTTTTTCAGTATTTCCCATTTTGAAAAAGGTTTAGACTTGAAAAGCTTTGATCGGTGTAATGTAAAAATAAGGGTTCGTGGCTATCAAAGTCTGCTGCTCTATCAATATCTTTATCATGGGCAATTTCTTCTAAAAGACAAGAAGCATTTGTTGCTGTCGTTATTGGGAAAATGATAACAGGTGGAAAGTTTAATTGAAGATAATATTTGCTCAACTGTCAGTTTCTGCTCTGTCTTTTGGAAGCATTTGTTCTGTGTCTAATACGGGCATAAGACAACCATGCTCAGGAAAGTAAAGGCAGAAGAGGAAGGGGAAGGACAAAATAGGAGGTAGATCAATTTCACAAAGGAAGCCTTGGGTTGAGTATAAATCCTGCATAATTCTTACAAACTGCAGAACTGGAAGGGAAATCTTGGTAGCGCGAGAGAAATGTGTTTGAGTTGTTGTTGTTGTTATTAGAACATTTCTATGCCGCCCCTTGCCGAAGCCTCGGGGCGGCTTACAACACAATAAAATACAATACAAACATAACAATATAAAATTAAAATTAATAATACAAAATAAATAAAAAATATAAACAATATAAAAGGAGATAGAAAAGTTATAAAAGAAAAGAAAAGAAGTCGCCCTGGCCAGATAAATAAGTAAATATTGTTAACAATTAAAATGACGTTTAAATAAAAAGGTCTTCACCTGGCGCTGAAAAACAAATAACGACGGCGCCAGGCGGGCCTCTCTGGGGAGCGCATTGAGTTGGGTATTGGTCAACATTTGCCCAGTTTGTCAAGTTTGACCTGAACACAAACCTGGACACAATTCTGCCATTTTAATGCCTTGTTCAGACCCCTCACCTTGCGTGTGGGTTCAACAGCATATGTGCTTTGGAAAAATGCATGAAAATATAGTTTTGAAAAATATGCCAATTCTACCAGTACAATTGAATGAATGGGGAAATAATGCATACATTTAAAAATGCACCTAATTGATACTTATACTTGGAAAATACACAAACAGGTGCATGTATTGTCATGTGGAAAGGAAAACATATCCCATAATCTGATATAAATCTTACAATCCTGAATTGGAATAGTCGTTATTTGTTTTTCGGCGCCAGGTGAAGACCTTTTTATTTAAGCAGCATTGTAAATGTTAATATTATTGAATTTTATTTGGCCAGGGCGGCTTATTTTATTCTAATGTATATATTTTAATTGTTATTGTTTTAATTTATTGTGTATTTTATTCTATGTTGTGAGCCGCCCCGAGGCTTCGGCAAGGGGCGGCATAGAAATGCTTTAATAAATAAATAAATAAATAAATAAATAAATAAATAAATAAAAGATGAAATTGGAAGAAATTTAGTGAGCTTGAGTTTTGCTGATTCATACACCCAAGGTTTTTCAGCAGCTATTAACCAGCTGCTCTAGCTGATTGGTGTTTGGGGGGTAATTTCATAATTTAAAAATGTGACAACCCTCGTGCACACACTACATGAGTATGAAAGGGGTAGAAATCACAAACACAATTGTTTAGCAACTATAAAAAGATAGCAAGCACAATAAAAGGGGTCCAAGTAAGATAAAATATGCAGTATTATGAGTGGAAAATAGTTCAAATTTTCTATTAAATTGATTAGATTAAAAATAAAATATAGGATATATTAAATATATATCCTATAAAATATATATTATAAAATAAAATATGGGATAATTAAAATACGTGTCTGTTTGTTTTAATGATTGCAAGCCATCCTGAGATGCCATGTATAAGGGATGGCATATACAAGTTTTAAATAAATTAATAAAATTATCCATGGTCTTACTCCAAGGTGAGCTAATAAGTTGTTCAAATTCAATCGTTCTGAATGAAATCCAAATGCTGATTATGCTGTTAACACTGATTTTACCCTGGATGGTTATGCAAAAAGATCAAGACTGGGACAAGGCCATGAAGGTTGTTTAATATGGACTCAGACTAGGGAATGTATCTTGTTAGCTTATTTAGATAGGACTGATGAGAAAGTTAAATGTGGCCAATTTGGGGAAAGGCTGTAGCTCATTGTAACCCACATCCTGTGCATACAGAAGGTCTCTGGCTGAATCCAGAGCATCTTCGGGTAAGTCTCAGACAGGTCTCGGCCTTTTTGGACACCTGGAGGAGCCAGGCTGAAATCACAGATTCGTAATTACAGGCTTCTATTTTAATCCATGTGGGATGCAGGTGTCACAGTGGTTTAACCTGGGCTGGTTGATCAAAAGGTCGCTGGTTCGAATCTGCACAATGGGGTGAGTTCCCGTTGCTCCGTCCCAGCTCCTGCCCACCTTGCAGTTCGAAAGCATGCAAATGCAAGTAGATAGAAAGGTACCACTTTGGTGGGCAGGTCACAGCGTTCTGTGCACCTCGGTGTTTAGCCATGCTGGCCACATGAACATGGAGACTGTCTGCGGACAAACGCTGGCTCCCTCAGCTAGGAAACGGAGATGAGCAACACCCCCTGGAGTCAGGCATGACTGGACTTGACGTCAAGGGGAAATCTTTACCTTTTCCCCTTTTATTTTAATCAGGTCAATAAAATATATAAACCATGAGCAATGAAACTAGGAAAAAGTGAGCCAAGTTTGATTATTTTCTGAAGGTCTTCTGGAAGATATTGGTCTTCACTTCTGCTATTAAGATGCATGACCCTATCTGAGACCCCATAGAGTGTTCCACTCATTCAGAGATGCCGGAGAGCATCTAA
This sequence comes from Varanus komodoensis, assembly GCF_004798865.1. Lineage (NCBI taxonomy): Eukaryota > Metazoa > Chordata > Lepidosauria > Squamata > Varanidae > Varanus > Varanus komodoensis. The sequence continues at coordinate 296,124 of NW_025336273.1, read as the reverse complement.
CAAAATCCATAATCATGGCACCTGTATCCTAAGTTTCCATACTCAAATACTGACAAATACTCCTCAGATTTTTTTAAAAGAAGTGTGTACCTAAAATTGCCATATTTGGAAATGGTTCTAAATAGTTCTCTGGAAAATCTGGATTCAGCCTCTTGGTACCAATTGCTTTCTATGGCTCTTACATAAAGTTTATATGCTGATTTACCTGGACCAACCACGAATTCCAAGAAGAAGAAAGCAAAAAAGAAAAGTTGAAGGGTCTTCATAGCTGATGGATGGCCAGGAAGTCCAGAGATGGAACATGAACCTGCATGAGAAATGCAGAGTTAGTTCCTTTGTTTAAGGAGAATTAGGGATGGTTTCCCCAGTTGCAATGTATGGCTGTGAAAACTGGACCATAAGGAAGGCTGAGCGCTGAAGGATTGAGGCCTTTGGATTGTGGTGCTGGAGGAGACTCCTGCGAGCCCCTTGGACCACAAGGCGATCAAACCGGTCAGTCCTAGAGAAGAGCAACCCTGACTGCTCTTGAGAAGGCCAGAAAGCCAGTGTGGTGTGGTGGTTAAGAGCGTGGGACTGGGACTCAGACGATTTGGGTTCTAGTCCCCGCTCAGCCATGGAGCCAACTGGGTGACTTTGGGTCAGTCACAGACTCTCAGCCCAACCTACCTCACAGGGTTGTTGTTGTGGGGATAAGATGGAGGAGGAGAATGATGTAAGCTGCCTTGAGCCCTTTGTAGGAAAAAGGCAGGATATGAATAGCAATACACACACACACACACACACTGAAGATGGAATTCAAATACTTTGGCTAGCTAATAAGAAGGAAGGACTCACTGGAGAAGACCCTGATGCTGGGAACGACTGACGGCAAAAGGAGAAGGGGACGGCAGAGGATGGGGTGGCTGGATGGGGTCACTGGGATGGTGGGAGTGGGCTTGGGTGGACTCCGAGGGATTGTTGAGGACAGGAAAGCCTGGAGGAACGTGTCCATGGGGTCATGAGGGGTCGGGCATAACTTTACAACTAAACTAACAGAATAAAACAGGAATGGGCCACTGATATCTTTCAGTGGTCCTGGAGGAGATGGCTGACTTGATCTGAAAACATCTTTGAGATCAAACATCTTTTACATCCCTTCTCTTTCCATTCAAGGAGCTCAAGGCAGCTTACACAATTCTCCTTCTCTCAGTCTGGTCCTCCCAACAACAACCCTGTGAGGTAGACGAGGGTGAGAGCCAGCGACTGGCCCAGAATCACCCAGTGAGTTTTCTGGCCTAGTGGGGATTTGAACCCAGATCTCCTGGCTCCCTCCAGCACTCGAACCATTGCACTGTGCTGCAGTTCTGAACCCAAGGCTTTTTTCATTTTTTGAGCACTGAATGAAGCTCACACCAGAATCCACATATTTACCCAAAGCCATCCTGATCACAGCAGTATAATTCAGTAAAGAAATCTTTGCTAAAGGTTCCCTCAGAGATCAACTACTCGAGGTCCCAATCCACCTTCTGCCCATCTTCCCATCCATGAAGCAAACTGGAGGCACTTTGATTTATGGTCGAAAGCTGTGCTGATGTGGAAGGAAACAATGGGGTAATTCAATTGCAGGGAAAGCTACACCTGGAGTCAAAGGCAGGAAGTCAAACCTGATCCTGAAAAGATTCTTTCTCCCTGCACACTGCTTCCGTATGCCGGATGGCCAGCTCTGGCTCCCCCACCACTTGCTACCCAAAGATAAAACTTGAAATACAGCCCTTCAATCAACTCTCTCTGTCTCTGTCTCTCTGTCTCTCTGTCTCTCTCTCTCTCTCTCTCTCTCTCTCTCTCACACACACACACACACACACACACTTGGGGGCTTTTTCCGACCATGTGCAAGTCAAGTCTCTGTCTTCTTCTTGGGCCATATTACAGTTTCCAGCTAATTCCACAGCCCCACCCATGAGGACATTTGCTGTGTCCCAAATATAACCATGCGTAGTCCTTCAGTAAATATTTCCTAGCTGTTGAGAGCTATCGAACAGAGAGCTCCTCAGATCTCACCACTAACAAAGGCAGATTCCAAAGGAAGCAAGCAAGATGAACCAAAAAATGGTGGTTTTTCTACATGATAAACTGCAATATCGTTTAGATCATAGAATACATCGATGTTGAGCATTTTGAGCATTGGATCAGCTTGCTGTCTGAGTAATATAACAGCAAATTGTAGGCAAAGAAATGCGGATTCTCGGAAAGAGAGAGAGAGAGATAACTAGTTTACTAAAGAACAGGGAATCAATATGTTAAAACAAAGGTAAAGGATCCAATACATGAAGCCTGATATGCATTACAGAAAAGGAAGCAAGCTCAAGACTTACCGGCCAGAGCGACCTTTGCTTTTGTGTGACGCTGGATGAACTCAAAGCCAGTAAAGAAGCTTAAATTTGTTTAGCTGCCTAAACAATGTTTGCTTAGGCAAAAAGGAAGAGAGCTTCCCTTGAGGCATTTCCGGAGCTCCTGGCAACTCTGAAGAGGGTTTCCACAGTCATGGACCTCCCCTAGAAGTGTTGCATGTACAGTCAGGGTGAACCCTTTCGGACTTCCTCTGGTATTTGGCCTGGTCCCTGCACCCGGTCCTTGCAAAGGACTTGCACCTTCTTTCATGTCAGGTGCACTAGCTCAGATCAGGTGCTGCAGGTGACACGGAAGAGGGTTGCTGCTTGCACAGGGTGTGGGACTCAATTTTTGGTCACCGTCTTGCTCTCACCAGGAGCTCGGATTGCAGGGTGAGCCAGAGAATTTGATGGAATCCCGATCCCAAGTGGATTTCCTACACAACCTTCACCTTCTCTCCTCCAGGCAGCCCTCCTTCACTCTCCTTCACCAAGGGTATGTTTATATAAAAAGCAGAGACGCACGGGTGTGCCATCCAGAGGCTGAGTCCCTTTCCTCCTTAAGATGAAGCCCAGGACTAACCCAAGACATTTCATTACCTGGGCAAAGGGCAGGATGGTGCGCCTTCTCATTTCAGGCACAAAAGCTGTCTCTCTTCAGTCTCTCTTCTGCACTATTGACGGACAACGTCCTCCACTGAAGAAGAGCGCAAGCTCATTTCCATGATGCACAGTTGGCTGCAGGTGTGACCATGCTAAAGCGGTCCTTGATTCAGTAAAGAGGAGACTATCAGGTTTCCAAGGAACGCTCCTTTCAAAGAGGGACTGAACGCCAGATCCGGTTTTAAACGCTATGCATGTAACATTTATTCTATGATGTAAAGAATACAGAAGTATAAGAATACAAGCTCAGCAACCATCAGCAATGATTTCATTCATTCACTCATTCACACTCGCATTCATGCAACGCTCATCCTCACAGCCAAAAGACCCTCCCGGTGATCCATCGGGACTGTGGGTGACCAGTAGCAGCGCTGTTCTGGCACACCCAGGAGCTGGAAAGCCCAGGCATTTTATACCTTTAAGTTGATGCTCTCAGCTTCGTCCAACTGGATCGAACAGCGAACTCCTCTGAGCGGAGCTGCCACACAGAACGTGCTGGTCCTTATGTGGAACACACGCCCTCTCCTCACATGGCATTGTCTCTCTGGTTGGTACAGCGTGGGCTTATCGTACCTGTTATGTTCCCTTCTCCAACCACTCCCGGCCTCTCAGTTTTATTTATTTATTTATTATTATTTATTTAAAGTTTTTGTATGCCATCCCCTTGCTATATAGCCCTGGGACGGCTCACAGAAATAAATAAATACAATACAAATACAGTTAAAACCTGGAAACACCCTGGCTGCACAATTAAAACCTATAAATATTAAACATTGTTAAAATATTGTTTGCATAAAAAGGTCTTAGCCTGGCGCCAAAAAACAAATAACGACAGCACCAGGCGGGCCTCTCTGGGGAGCGCATTCCACGGATGGGGTGCCACCGCAAAGAAGGCCCTCCTCCGGGTACTTTGCCTCCTGATGTCTCCCACGGAGGGCTCCCGGAGGAGGGCCTCTGCCGCCGATCTCAAGGGGTGGGAGGGCAAATATGGACGCAGGTGCTCCTTTAGGTATCCAGGTCCCAAACTGTTAAGGGCTTTATAGGTGATAACTGGCACCTTGAATTGAGCCCGAACTTCAATGGGAAGCCAGTGAAGCTGGTAGAGGACTGGGGTTACGTGAGAATAACGCCCAGTTTTCTCAGTCTGGTCAGTCCCATCAAGCTTTTTCATTCTTCATCTTCTTCTGGGTCTTAGGCCTTCAGGAACCCATGCACACTGTGACACAAGGCACACGGTTCTCCCCTTGGACAACCTGCCATTGGCCCCTAGCCACTGCCTCTCCTTGCCGAATAGTAGGGCTGGCCATCACAAGGCCTCATGGACCAGCCATAAGAGGGAGAGGTGTTTGGGAGGTCTTTCATCGTTCTCCTAACATTCACCGACCACCCTTTCTGTTTGAAGTGGGCAACTTGTAATGCTCCAGAGGGTTTGTGTTCCTACAACTCCCATCAGCTGATCACTGTACAGACTCTGCAGAAACCGCTGTTACGCAACATTGGATAGCTGGACTACTAAATGGGCCCAGAAAGTCCAAATATATAAGACTGATTCTGCTCCATCTGCACTAGCTACCAGTAACATTCTGAGCCCAATTCAAGGTGCCGGTTCTGATCTATAAAGCCCTACGTGGCTTGGGATCACAATACCTGAAGGAACGTCTCCTCCAACAACAGACACAATGGTCAAGGTCTGAGATCTTCTTCCGAATGCCACCTCCAAGAGAGGCTCAGATGTAAGCTCCAGGGGGGAGGACCTTCTCGGTGGTGGCTCCCCAACTGTGGATCAATTTCCCCACTGAGGCCTGCCTGGTGCCAACATAATCAACAGCTGAGGTCCCAGTTAACACTGCCCTCTATATGTGGGCATTCAGTGGCATGTGATGGGTGATGTCAGCTGTCTTCACAGGTCTAGTTTTTATTCAAACTATTTCAGTTGTTTAAACTGCTTTCAGTTTTATATATTGGAATATTATGCTTTATTTTATTATATTTGTTTTATCACTGTACCTGTGTTTATGTATGTTTTTTATACAGCAGTGGAATCTTTGGCTATTGGGTGGTATAGGAATAATAAACATTATTAATAATATTATAATGAGTGTCCTGATTTAAATTCTGTATTCTGCCCTGTGGGAATTTTTCCAAAAAAGCCAATCTATGAATCTTTTGGATAAAAACAAGTGAATAATATTTTTACCCTTAAGCTTTAGGATATAGTCCCATTTGATGATGTGGAGATGAATATACATTATTTATTTATTTAATTCCATTTCTGTGCCATCCCATAACCTGGAGTTTCTGTGGGTGCCTTACAGTGCTAGCCCAGCATAAAAACATCGCATAAATTACAAAAAAGCAGCTATGAATCAGATGAAATGGTAAAACAATAAAATAATAGATAAAACCTCATAATAAAATGTACTCACACCAATAAACACAACCAATAAGTTAACCAAAATCAAATTAAGATAAAGAATCCAGAACAAACTATAAATGCATTAAATAGAATTAAATGATCAGAAAACTTGTTTAAATAAAAAAGTTTTCACCTGGAGCCTAAAGAAAAGAAGAGTAGGTGCCAGGCGGGTATCCCTGGGGAATAAATTTGCTGACTGTTTCCCCCAGGGAAATACACTTTTAAGTGGAAGAAAGTTAATCCCCCAACAAGAGGTGCATGAGGGTTTGGGGTCTGGCCTTGTTGATGAGAAATGGTCCTAGGTGGCCCTCCATAACTTTCTGAACTCTGAAGTTGCCAGCTTCCAACTGGGCATGGGAAATGTGCAGAGGTGGGCCTTGTCTACCTGCTCCATTCGTGCTCACAACCATCTAGAAAGTTCGTTTTGGCTGTCTAGATGGCCTTCCCGTGCCTCATCCCTCCCCACCCAGCACTGGTTCCAAAAAGAGTTTGCTACAAGTCAGGACCGACTGAACCTTGCCTGGCGGCAAGCGGGCTAAAGGTTCTGAAAACAGCATGCCGTTGCGACCTCAGACGGCTTTTCCAAGCTCACAGTGCGGATGCTGAGTTTTCCTACAACCGACCAGGAAGTATCTACCAGCCAGAGGATTTTCTGGTTCATCAGAGCCTGAGAAGGAAAATTTGCAGTGCAGGAGTCTCTGTATTTTATACTGGAATAAGAACTTTCAGGATTCAGTGCAACCTATTAGGTGTTCAGGGGCATTTAATTGGTATCGATCCTGATTCTGTTTACTTGCTTGCTTGTTTTTATTCATTTCATTTCTATATTTCCCTACAGCCAAAGCAATATGGACTCTTTATAGCCTTTCTTGATCATTTCTCATATTTATGAATGGAATGGATCTAATATGGAAATGCATAGAATGAATAATAACATTTCAGAGCATTTTGATGTGATTTTTCAGTTGTGGTCTGCATCACACAGTTTGGAGATGTGTAAGTCTGGAGGATATGGTGCCAACACATCCATTAGTCCACAAGGCACAGATCCGGTCCATGCATATCAGAATTCGCAATGATCAAATTTGTCAAGAATCCATAGAAAGAACTCAGAGTGGACCTGCTGAAGACAGATTTCTAATGCTTCATTTCTAATGTCAGCCCTGCACCACCTTCTACTGTACTATAATCTCTATTTGTGCCACAAGAGCTTACCTTCTTGCTCCTGTCCCTCTTCTGAGCTAAAAACAAAACCTTTACCCAAATCCAGTCTCAAGCCCAGAATCTCAGTCTTGCATTTTAATTATTAGGAGAAGAAACTTTGATCATTTCATACTTCTGCCTTGTGCCAAGAAAGGAAATGAAGTGATGTCAGCATTCAGATCTCTTAGGGCATTGTGAAAGATCAATGGAGCTGTGGTGAGGTTCAACAAATACTTCCCAATAAATAATAGTAACTTAATCTTCGCATTAATATTTGCAAGTCTACCTTTCGTGGAGTGTGCCAGTTTAATAGATCAGATTACAGCGGAGCGCTGCTGCGGGAGACCATCTCCCTCTTGTGTCCAATCTGCCACATTGCAGGTCTCGATTTCCTCATTTATTCAGTCAACATTTTATGTCTCCACTTGAACAAATTAAAGATATATGGCATTTCCACTTTCATCACTACATCCTCAATCTAACCTGCTGGTTATTTTATCTTTGTGTCCAGGACCTTCCCATCCCCCCAGGATCAACCTTCTCCCTGTTCAATTCCCTGTTTTTCTTCCTATTTGCCCATAAATCTCCTATGCCATCATCTTACATATCTTCCATAATACCTATTGTATTTTTCCACAGATTGAGCCTTTGGATCTTCCACATTTCCTGTTCCTTTGCTTCTTCCTAACAGTGGCATTTTCTTCTCCGAGTCTCCCAAAAGAAGCCATTTTCTCTTTCAGTACTCCTCTTCATTTTTGTTCGTTTGTTTCATGCAGTTTCTTCTTAGGGCCAAACTACATCGTTCATCAAAAGGGTAAATGACATGATGCTTAGTTTGGCCTAGTGCTGAGCCAAGTATTTCCCAGAGGAATATTTTTTTTGTCCTGACAAAATCACTGAGATTTTTCTTTTTCTTGGTCTTCTCAACATTGGAGAATTTCTCAGAGCATAGAAAAAGAGATGGCTACTTTGCAGAATTTTCTCTGAATACTTTGAGAATGTCCTTCCATCGCAACTCCAGAGTGACACCTTGTGGAAGGAAGCATCCTGGAGCTCTCGATGCTGTGATTAATGCTAACTATTGCCCAGTTTGAAGTATGCACGCTAAAACATGAAGCCCTAGATGGTTAGATGCTGCTCCCCCGCGCTGCAGGAAAGAAGGACCTTCGTGCGCCAACAGCTGCACGCTGCCGCGCCGCGCTGCCGACGGAGGCCAGTACCACCGGCCAGGACGCAGGACCGGTTCGGTTTGCCCCCCCCCCCACACACAGGTGAGAGCGTGTGGGACAGGGCGGGGCTTTGGGAGCACCCTGTGGCCTCAAAGCGCCGGTGGTGGCAGATGCTGGCGGCCTCAGGCAGGCGGCCAAAGGGTGATGGCCAAAGGGCGGTCGACACCGTTTAGAAGCCGTTCGGGGGCCAAGCAGGGGGCTGGGCTGGCCAGGGGCTTTTGTTGAAATTGGCCTGCCTACCGTTGAATGTTAGGGAAGGGGGAGTTTTTAACTGCTTTTATAATTTTATTCTGTTTTAATCTGTTTTATGGAGTCATCCCTGGCCATGTCGAAGTTTATGTTTCCTGGGGAGCGCGTGGGCACCGCCATTGGCGTGGTCTTGGGTAATGGACGTAACAGCAGTGGGGGCTTAACGTGGCTGCGTAGAAGAAGGAGGGACAGGTGTCAGCCATCTGTCCCTCCTTCTGGTTCTGCCCCCAGCCAGAGGGTGCCAGGTAGCCTTGTCAACCACCCCTCGGGCCTGACGGTGCTGCTGCTCAATGCCAGGTCAGTCAATAATAAATCTTCCCTCATCCATGACTTGATTGTGGATAAGGGGGCCGACCTGGCTTGCATAACGGAGACCTGGGCGGGAGGGGGGGTGTTGCCTTCTCTCAACTGTGCCCGCCCAGGTATCTGGTTCAGCACTGTGCACACCCACACCCAGAGGCCATGGCTGGAGTGCCTCTACTTGGTGTTGGGCGACCAAGACAGATTGGGGATTCTGTTGGTGCACTGTGCACCCTTCTGCCCAACAGTCTCCCTGTCTGAGCTGATGGAGACCATCTCGGACCTGGTGTTGAGGACCCCCAGGATGATGGTCAGATCACTTCCTGGTGAGGTTTGTGCTCAACAGCGGCCTCTCCCTCTGTAAGGGTGCAGATGGATCCGGATGGATTCCTGAAGGCCCTGGGGGAGTTTCCGGCTGACAAGACTGGTGCTTTTGTCGAGGCTCTGGTCGAACTGTGGAATGGGGGGATGACCAGGGCTGTGGACACGATCGCTCCTAAGTGTCCTCTCCCACCAGGCAGAGCCCACTCTTCCCCTTGGTATACACCTGAATTGTGGGCGATGAAGCAGGTTGGGAGACGGCTAGAGCATAGGTGGAGGAAATCACGGGATGAATCCGACCGAACACACTTGAGAGCCCACTATCAGGCCTATGCTGTGGTGGTGAGGGCGGCAAAAAAGAGGTACTTTTCCGCTTCCATTGCCTCCTCACAATGCCGTCTGGTGGAGCTTTTTCAAGTGGTACAAGGCCTGGTTCGCCCGGGTCCTAAGGAAGATCCGATGTCACCCTCAAAGGCCCGCTGTGACAACTTTGCCAGGCATTTCAGGGAGAAAATCGCTCAGATTCGTCACGAGCTGGACACCACTATTGATTCAGAGGTTTCTGGGGAGACGCCAATGCTGCCGTCTGGTCCAGAATTATTGGATGAATTTCAGTTACTGTGGCCCGATGATGTGGACAAGGTGCTTGGACTAGTACGTCCCACCACTTGCCTATTGGACCCTTGCCCATCTTGGTTATTAAATAATTCCAAGCACGGGATTGGGATCTGGATCTTGGAAGTGGTTAACGCTTCTCTGAGGGAGGGTCGGGTGCCTGCCCCTTTAAAGGAAGCGGTAGTCCGACCGGTCCTGAAGAAAGCGTCACTGGATCCAGAGATGGCCACTAACTATAGACCTGTGGCCAACATCCTGTTTCTGGGCAAGGTGTTAGAGCGGGTGGTGGCGGGACAACTCCAAGCACTCTTGGATGAAACTGATTATCTGGACCCATTTCAGTCCGGCTTCAGACCCCGGTACGGTACCGAATCTGCCTTGGTCGCCCTGTATGATGACCTGTGCAGGGAGAGAGACAGGGGGAGTGCATCCCTGTTGGTTTTCTGGACCTCTCAGCAGCTTTCGATATCATCAACCATGGTATCCTTCTGGATAGGCTAGCGGGATTGGGGGTCAGAGGCACTGCTTTGCAGTGGTTCCGCTCCTATCTCAACAGCCGATTCCAGAAGGTGGTGCTGGGGGACTATGGCTCTGCGCCATGGCAGTTATGCCATGGAGTACCACAGGGGTCCATTTTGTCCCCTTTGCTGTTTAACATATACATGAAACCGCTGGGAGAGGTCATCAGGAGGTGTGGGCTGCGGAATCATCAGTATGCTGATGATACCCAGCTCTACCTCTCGTTCTCCACCAATCCAAGTGAGGCAGTGGCTGTGCTGAACCGGTGCTTGGCCGAGGTAAGGGAATGGATGAGGGCCAATAAACTGAAGCTCAATCTAGACAAGACGGAGGTCCTGTTGGTTGGCGGATCGGGCTTCGGAGAGGGTGGATTTGACCTGGTCCTGAATGGGGTTGTACTCCCTCTTAGGGACAAGGTCCGAAGCTTAGGAGTACTCCTTCACCCGGAGCTATCATTGGAAGCTCAGGTGACAGCGGTGGTGAGGAGCGCTTTCCTTCAGCATCGGCTGATTAAGCAGCTGCACCCCTAACTGGAGTACAACTGCCTGGCGACGGTGACACACGCGCTGGTGACTTCCCGCCTTGACTTCTGTAATGCGCTTTACGTGGGGCTTCCCTTGAAGACGGTCAGGATACTTCAATTGGTTCAAAATACTGCTGCCAGGTTGCTGACGGGGACGGGGCATTATATTCACATGACTCCAGTCCTCTGTCAGCTTCACTGGTTTCCCATTGAAGTCCGAGCCCAATTCAAGGTGTTGGTGATGACCTATAAAGCCCTAAACAGCTTGGGTCCTGGTTACCTGAAGGAGTGCTTACATCCATATATGCCCGGCCACCCCTTGAGATCTGCGGGAGAGGCCCTTCTCCGGGAACCCTCCATGAAAGAAATTAGGAGGGTAGGTACTCGGAGGAGGGCTTTCTCTGCGGTGGTGCCCAATCTATGGAATGCGCTCCCCAGAGAGGTCTGCCTGGCGCCGTTGTTATTTGTTTTTCGGCGCCAGGTGAAGACCTTTTTATTTAAACGTCATTTTAATTGTTAACAGTATTTGCTTATTTATCTGGCCAGGGCAACTTCTTTTATATTGTTATTTATTTTATATTGTTAATTTTATATTGTTATTTTTGTATTTTATTGTATTTTATTGTGTTGTAAGCCGCCCCTCGGCTTCGGCAAGGGGCGGCATAGAAATGTTTTAATAAATAATATAAATAAATAAATAAATAGGGTCAGGATACCCGACGGAATGCCTGTCTCCATATATCCCTACCAGACCACTAAGATTTCGATGGAGACCCCCCTCTGTGAACTCCCCCATAATGAAGCAAGGGGGAGGAACGAGAACAAAAAGGGCCTTTTCTGCGATCACACCTGGTTTGTGGGATCCCGTTCCAAGGATGTGTGCCGGTACCCTCAATACTTACTTTGCAGGTAAGGAGGTTTTTATTTAATAATTGCTTTTAGCAATATTTTCAGTTTTGTTGTGTTGTTACTTCTGCTGTTTTGTGCATTTGTTTTTCTGTTTTGTATTTTACACCAATTGGATTTCATGCTGTATCAATTTTATAGCTTTAGTCTTGTTGTATTTTTATGGATCATATTTTTGTGGATCAGAGAGCTGCCCAGCTATGGGTCGGCCATACCAATGTAATAAATAAAAGAATAACATTTGCAACAGCAAATCGCCACTGCTAAAGGCAAGTACTACTCCAAGAAGGAGCTGGGAGGAATGCAGTAAAATGGTCTTTGTCCTGAATTTAAGAACACAGGCGGAGCTGTGCTGGATCAGACCCAGAGGCCTCCTAGCCCAGCTTTCTTCTCATGCATTAGCCAACCATCTGCCAGCGGGAAACCGCAAGCAGGAGCTCCGTCCTGTCCATCATCCCCGGCAGCTAGCCTGCATGGACATGCCACCTCTGATGTAGTTCTCTCCATGTTTCCAGTCCTAGCTTCAGGCTTCAAGGGAGCCAGGGCAACCATGAAGGTACTACAGGGTCCCCTCCTTTACCCATGGGCCCAGTGGTGGCCACCTTGGAAGCAGTTATGCTCAAGGAACACAGCAGCAAGACACGGGGCCGATACAACAGCTCCATGTGCAACCGAGCTTCTTGTATTCCCTTCTGGGGCCTCTCGTTTCACAGTGGCATCTCCGACTGGGCACTCTCCGTCCTTGAATGCAAAGGGGTTCTGACATGCAGGTATGCCAATAGGTGGGACCAGCCTGCCCTGTGTCTTTGCTGCCCCGGAGGATGGAAGTGGGAGAGGAAACTAGATGACCTGAAGTTCACCAGCTGTGGGTGCCCGTAGGAATGGCAGCATTTACCAAGACCCCCGAGTGGGAAGTCCCATGCCAAAAACAGCTTGAAGGGAGACGCTCACCCCTCGCCAAGGACACTTGGGTATCCAGTTCCTTGGTGGTGGGTTGGATTTCCCCTTCTCCCTTCCTGCCATGGTCAGAATCCTTGTGGACAAGAAAAGTCTGAATGCCCAGAGGGAGATGTTCCGATCCGCCATGCCTCGTGGGTAGGGCCTCAAAGGTCACAACGTGGAGATGTTCCCGCACCACTGAGAACCCTAAATCCCATGCTGTGTTCAGTGGCAGTCACAGGACCCCTGCAACGTAACAACATGGTGCGCACGCCCATTCCTTTTGGCCTTTTGTCATCTCGGGTCAGGTACATTTTGCTGGGTTTCGGTGGATTTTAAAACCCTGGAAAACTCATGGGCAAAGGCTATAGCAGGATGAAGGTGGTGTCAGTTGCAACCCCATGTGTGAGTTTCATCTTTCCCACACAATTGCTGGTGACATTTGAAGGATTTGACTGAGCCGCTAGATGCACATTGGGAGAATCAGGCAAACGGCCTGGTGACCAAATCCAGAGGCATAGCAGTCGTAGGCAGAAAAGCTAAATGCACTTACACACCAACCTTGTGGCTGCTAGACAGGCATAAGTTTCTTCTATTCCCAACTATTTTATGAGGATGGGAAATTGCCCCAGCCTCGTTGCTGGGGCTCTGTGTCCTCCCCGCCCACCTTATCCCCTGTGTGGAAACAGTCATGCTGGTGGCTTGTCATGTCGAGGGTGACCTTGGAGAAGGGCTTTTTGGGGTGTTCAAGGGAGCAAGGTGGGGAAGAGACTGGTACGCCCCAAATGCAACATACCTGGCATTCTACCTGCACGTTCCCAATCACAACACGCAGCTGACTGGAATCGGCTGTTGCCATCCTGTTCCTCTCATTCTGCACTAGATGACTGCAATTGCCCAAGGTGAGGGGGCAGCTGCATTCCATTGCCCCCTTACCGAGGAATACCTCTGTCCAAACTCAGCAAGAGCTGTTCCTAAGTATGCTTACTTGCCAACAGCAGGCTGAACGTGAGCCAGCAGTGAGACGTGGCCCTTAAGAAGGCAAATGCCACCCTTGGATGGATGGCCAGAAGCATGGCTTCCAGATCTAGGGAGGTGTCGCTGCCATTCTACATGGCTCTGGTGCACCCACAGCTGGAGTACTGTGTCCAGTTCTGGGCTCCAGATTATAGGAGAGACATAGCTAGGTTAGAATAAGTTCTGCACGAGGGTCACAAATATTTTATTTATTTATTTAGGGGAACTTCTATGCCGCCCCATTCGCTGAAGTATGGTAGCCTGGTTGGGAGGGATGACATATGAGGAGAGATTGAGGGGACAGGGTCTTTTCAGCCTGGAGAAGAGGAGACTCCAAGAGGCTCTTTAAGCAAATTATAGGTATGTGAGGGAATGTCATGGAGCATAGAAGCATAGAAACAGAGTGAGTGAGAAGGGGCCTCCCGGGCCATCTAGTCTGACCTCCGGCACCAGCTGGCTCTGCTCACAACAAGCCCACCATGTGGACGTCCAGCCTATCCTTGAACACCCGCACCAATGGGGCCTCGACGACCTCCCGTGGAAGCCCATTCCACACCCTCGGGGTCCTGACTGTCAGGAAGTGCTTCTGGGCATCCAAATGGAGCCTTGGCTCCCTGAGTTTTGCTCTGTTGGAGCGTGTCCTGCCTTCCTCTGCAGGGGAGAACAGGTCATTAGCTGTTCTTCTTGCAATGAAGGATGCAGTCCAGTGGGGCAAAGCTCAAGGGACTGGGCTTCAGGTTGGATATGAGGCAGCACTTCCTGACAGTCAGGACCCCGAGGGTTCCAAGGGAGGTGGTGGAGGCCCCATCAGTGAAGGTGTTCAAGGAGAGATTGGACAGCCACATATTAGGGATTACATGAGCGGAGCTGGTGGGAGCCAAGGTTCAGACTAGATGGCCTGGGAGTTCCCTTCTGACTCACTCTGTTTCCATGTTACTCTGTACACTGGTTTTCAGGATACAGATCTGAATTCATGATCCCTGAATTCAACTGAGGGAAAACAAACTCTGTCTTATCGGTCCATGTGCTTGAGTGGTTATAAATTTATGAAGTGTGGCGATGATGTACAGTGTCATTGCGCAAGGTTGGCGTTGAAGGAATTGATTACAGGACCCATATCATAAAGTACATCAAGCGCTTTAGCTATTAAAATAGTTACATAAATTGTTCATGGTCATAACCCTAGGGAATTAATGCTCGCTCTGGTGGAATTTTACTAGGCAGAATAAAATATATTCAAACGGCTGAATAAGTTGGCAGCCATGTATAAGGTGTGTCATATTATTAACTTTGGGTGTCAGGAAGTTAAGGGTTGATGTATAGCAGAGAAATACACAATGTGTGATTGTGCGTGACATTGTCCTGCTTGGAAACTCTTTGGCAAACTGTTTTTTCTCCATTTATCTTTGTTCAGTACCTGAGCTCTGTGGGAACTGCAGTGGTCACTGTTATAATCAGTCAAGTTGCACATATTAAAAAAAAACAACATGTAGACTCTCCCATACTTTTGAGCTTAAGTACTTTGAAAAAGTAAGAGCTGATTCTCACATTTTCTGCCTACCATTTTCAGGTGCTGAGATCCAAAGACTGACCAGTCTCTTCAGCTGGAAAGCAGATCGCCTGATTGCATTTGGTATAAGGCAGAAATTCGTTTGATTTGCATCCCAGAGCAAACTTTTGTTTTCCAAACATAAGCACAAACTGGAAGGAGGTTTGCTTCTGCATGTAGCACTTTTGTAAATTTTTCCATACTGCTTGCAGAAAGCAAACATATACAAAATTCAGACTTGCAAAAATTATGCACAAAGTGCGTATATTTTGTTTAAAATTGAAAGAATGAAAATGCAAGCATATCAAAATGTCCTCAAAACATGTATGCGTGCATCCGTGTGTTTATACTGTGTGTGAAATGCATGCATTTGGAAAAATGCCAACAGAACATGTAGATTTTTTTTTTTTTTTTATTGCTCCGATTTTTGCTGCAAAGCTTCCAAGGAGGCCCAAAGCATTTAAATCCTGCTTGCTTTCAGATGAGATCTGGCTGACTTGCCGCAAAGAATTGCAGCAAAGAGGCAATGTTTTCAGCCCTGCGAGTCTTCCCGCTGGTACCTTTGCTTCAGGCCTGATCTGCAGCTCTTCTCCTACGATGCCGAAAGAGCAATCCATTTGCTTTACTACTGATTCAGTAGGTATAGCCAGCATTCATTGCCTTTTCTTCACATTTAAGTAACATTGCCACTTTTTAACCAAGTTACTGCTTTGTGTCTTTGTTCTGGAATGCATCCAAAGCCACCTTCTTTTTTTCATCCCTGGCTACCAACCAGGTATGTGCTGATACTTCAAGGTTCCTCTGACAAGCTATGTCCAGCCGGGCATGCCAGATGCTCATTCAAGTGGTCAAGGTATCAGAAATGGACATTGCAACGTTTTCCTTAGTATCGCGTGTGGGTCTGTAGGGAGCATGTGTGTTTGCAGCCTTCTGTTCGGCGATGTTGATCTGCTTTCGGAGCATTCTGGTTGACGTGGCCAAGTCAGACTTTGCATCAGAGCCTCTTGCTGCCGGCACTGTATCTTGCCTTCCTATCCACTCCATTTCTCCTGAGTTTGCCATTTCCAGAGTAACGTCCTTTGTGTTTGCCTTATTGAAAATGCCCCATTCCAGGCCACTTCAGTTAGCTCATGCCAAGGACTGAGATGTTTAGCCCGTCCGTTTCCAGCTCTGCAGTCACCAGTTTGCTTGGATTTGTACTTCTCACGTTCCATGTTCCAGCTGCGTCTTGCCCAGCGTCAGGCCTTCCTCTCACCCACGACCCTTCCTTTGCGACAGGGCCATTTGTGCTTCTCCTTTGCTCTTCTCCAGGAGTACATTGAGTCCCTGGCAACCCGGGGGCCTCATCTCCTGGCACCACTGCCTGCTTCAATCTGGATTGTCTCCTCAAAGCACATTCCAGGTGAGAAGATTCAGGAGTGGTTTCCCATCACCTTCTTCTGCACAGTACTAACCAGGGCCAACCTGAGCGTCTTTGCTGTTGTTTGTGAACGATCCTTCACCAGGGTTCCCTTCAACAACTGCTGCACCCAGTAGCTGCTTTTCAGGAGCTTCTCCACCCCATCTCTGGCCACAACTCAGCTGTGGCCACAACTGAGGAGCAGGTACTCCAGATCCAAATCTGGACAGACTATGGAAGTGGGCAGGAGACAACAGGATGGCGTTCAGTGTGGATAAGTGCAAGGTCTTGCACTTGGGGCATAGGAATAGGTGTCATAAGTACAGGTTAGGTGACAAGTGTCTGGAGAGCAGCACTTGTGAAAGGGACCTCGGGGTACTGGTTGACTGCAGGCTAAATATGAGCCAGCAATGTGATGCGGTGGTCAAGAGGGCGAACGCCACCCTTGGTTGCAT
>NW_025336273.1:171467-279352 GCF_004798865.1 Varanus komodoensis | reverse complement strand
GGTGTGGATAAGTGCAAGGTCTTGCACTTGGGGCATAGGAATAGGTGTCATAAGTACAGGTTAGGTGACAAGTGTCTGGAGAGCAGCACTTGTGAAAGGGACCTCGGGGTACTGGTTGACTGCAGGCTAAATATGAGCCAGCAATGTGATGCGGTGGTCAAGAGGGCGAACGCCACCCTTGGTTGCATAGCCAGAAGTGTGGCTTCTAGATCAAGAGAGGTGTTACTACTACTCTATACGACTCTGGTGCGCCCGCAACTGGAGTATTGTGCTCAGTTTTGGGCCCCTCGTTACAGAAAGGATATAGCCAGGTTAGAGTCAGTGCAGCGCAGGGTCACAAGGTTGGTGACCGGTTTGCAGGGGATGCCATATGAGGCGAGACGGAGGGAACTGGGTCTCTTCAACCTGGAGAAGGGGAGACTCAGAGGGGATCTGTTGGCGACATACAGGTATGTGAGGGGGTGTCCCATGGAGGTGGGGAGAGACCTGTTCTCCCCTGCAGAGGAAGGCAGGACACGCTCCAACAGATCAATGCTCAGGGAACCAAGGTTCCATCAGGATGCCAGGAAGCACTTCCTGACAGTTAGGACCCCGAGTGTGTGCAATGGGCTTCCGCGAGAGGTCGTTGAGGCCCCATCGGTGCAGGTGTTCAAGGACAAGCTGGACATGCACATGGTGGGCATGTCATGAGCGGAGCCAGCTAGAGCCAGGGTCAGACTAGATGGCCCAGGAGACCCCTTCTGACTCGCTCTGTTTCTATGTTTCTGTGTTTCTATCTCCATTGGAGACATCCATTCTCTTCTGCTGACATGAATGTTGATGCCTCTTAGCCTGGAGTCTCTGCCTTGAATCATGGAATAGTTGAGTTGGAAGGGGCCATGAAGGCCACTGGCTCCAGCCACCTGCTGGTGCAGGACACCAGCTGGATGACCCTGTTGGGAGATCAGCCTAGTGAGAGACCCTCACATTGTCCTTGGCTTCTCTGACACTCTGAAATGCCCTCGCCGTGGAAAGCTGTGCACCCAAGCGGGGAATGTCACTCAGGAGCGCTGTGCTGGTGGCACGAACTGTTTCTGGACCAATGCCCATGCTGCTCAGCGGAGCGACTGGTTTCTTTGTCCGTTGTGCTGCTGAGCGCGAACAGTGCTGCCCTCGAGAAAGTTTCTGCTCACACAGTGCCATTAATCGGGGTGGCGATGCATCGCTGGACACGACCCATGGCCCTGCTCATTAATATTAATTATTAATTATTATAATTAATAATAATCAATATGGATCAAATAATAGCTCATTAACTGTACACGAAACCTTTGCAGGTATGCTTGCTGAGATACATTTGGTGCTCCTATTCTTTTTTCTGCACTACATTCCCATTCCCTTGCAACCTAAAGTGCTAACAGTTCTTATTACTGTTTTATTAATTTTATTTCTATATTGCCTCACAGCTGGAGTCCTCTGGGCTAGTTCCCTTTCTCCTTCACTTGTCTTTTTAATACTGCAGCAGACACAACTTGCCTTCCACTGGCATTAAAAGAGCTTCTCTCTCTGCGCGAGATAAGCCACAAGTCACAGAGGGCATGAACAGGGTCGACTCAGCCACGGTCACGGAAAAACCAGCGGCAGCCCAAATGCCTGAGGAGGGTCCGGGAAGTGCATGGTCCCAGGAAGCCCACCTGGAACATTTCGCCTAGAGTCGCACGATGGGTGAAAGAACCAGACACATACCAACGTCCCCTTTTGAAACTTTGCCTTTTGAAAGCGGGTGCTATTTCCAACTATGACGGTCATGTCCTAATCGACGATGTTCTGCCTCGTTAATTAAAAGGAATCTGTTCTATCAGGGCTTTGCCAGGTGGTTACCGCTACGTGCAATGAGTCATACCCAAGATTTTTCAGAAACAGCCTTCTATACGGGAACGGGGCACGGTGCGTGGGACGTTCAGCGAACGTCATAAGGGACTTCGCTCAAATGTTCCTCTCGCTCGCTACGGCCATTTAGCCAGGTCTGGGAAAGCCTATCTTGGAGTGTGAAGTGAGCCTTGACTAATGGAAATACTACAAGGGCAGCAGCCTGTGCTGTGGACCTCTGTGAATTTCTGGTGGACATGACCATTATCCCCTGACTCGGCAGCTCGCCTTGGCTTCCACTGTTCAGAGACCAAAAGGCTTTCTCAGCCAGGTTAAAACTGTGAAAAATGTTGCAGAAATATACCAATGTTCATAACTGGGTAGGTAGAAATAAAAAGGCAGCATCAGTGGCAGAGGCCCTCCTCCGGGAAACCTCCATGAAGGATATTAGGAGGGTGAGTACCTGGAGGAGGGCCTTCTCTGCGGTGGCGCCCCATCTGTGGAATGCGCTCCCCAGAGAGGTCCGCCTGGCGCCGCCGTCATTTGCTTTTCGGCGCCAGGCCAAGACCTTTTTATGTAAACGTCATTTTAATTGTTAGCTTTATTTATTGATTTTTATATCTTCGGCCAGGACGTCTCCAATTGTATTGTTTTTATAAGTTTAATGTTTTTATTTATTGCTGTGAGCTGCCCTGAGGCTTTGGCGAATGGGGTGGCATAGAAGCTTACTAAATAAATAAATAAGTGAAAATAATCATCCAGGAACGTAAGAGTTAGACATGATCCTGAGCCAGGCTGGATCAGCCCAACGTGGTGCCAATCCCAGCAGTCTGTCGCACACAGAGGACAGTCAAAATTCCCAGGAAGGCTCAAAAGTTCAGCAGGATGGAAGACCGCATGCTGCTGCTTGCTTCTAAACTCTGGCAGTGAGAGACTTTTGAATATGGGCTTCCTATTTTGCCGCCTTAGGTAAAAGACACCGATTTCAAAGATGGGAGAAAATGCAGTGTCCAGCGTCACTGAGTTCTCCACTGTCTTCCTCAGGGCTGATCCCACCTTATTCTAGCTCCACCTGCTCACATCATTCTGATCCAGAGAGGGAAAGAACACACAATGGCTTGGGACCCGGATCCCTGAAGGAACGCCTGCGTCCGTATGTGCCCTCCCGCCCCTTGAGATCGGCAACAGATGCCCTTCTCCGGGAACCCTCTGGGAAAGATATTAGGAGGGTGAATACCCAGAGGAGGGCCTTCTCTGCGGTGGCGCCCAAACTATGGAATGTGCTCCCCAGAGAGGTCCTTCTGGCGCCGTCGTTATTTGTTTTTTGGCATCAGGCTAAGACTTTTTATTTCAAACTTATTTTAATTGTTAATTTAATATGTATTTTTAGGATTTTAAATTTTATGCCAAGATGTAACCAAGTTTTTAATGAATTTTAACGTACTTACTGTTATTTATATATTTTAATTATGTTGTGAGCCGCCCCGAGGCTTTGTTGCAATGGGGGCGGCATAGAAAAGGTTTAAATAAATAAATAAATTTTCAGACATGAAAAGCACGAACTCTGAATGCCCACTAGTATGGGTGCATCAGTGAACATGCACACAAACTCAGGAAATCATGGATCTTTCCCAAGAGTTATATTCTTGCTTTCAGAGATGCGCGTGTGAGATGGTCACATGTTTTGCAAGCAGAAAAAACATTCTCGTGCTTTCCCAACAGGGAGACTGATTTCTTTTCAGTCAGGGAGCGAGACAATGGGTTGCACCATCAGAGCTCAAAAACCCCAAAGTTGGAGGCTTCGAGGCATGTTCTGCAGAGTCGGAGAAGCATCAGACATGAGCTCTGCCTCTCAGCTCCTTGTCCGTGCTGACATCTCGCGGTGATGCTTCAAGGGTGGGGTCAGGAGATGGAGGCCCCATTTCCAATCTCTTTTCCTCTCCATTTTATCCTCACAACAACCCTGTAAGGTAGGGCCGAGAGTCAGTTACTGGCACAAAGGCATCCAATGACTTCTGTGGCTCAGTGGGGACTAGAACCAAGACTTCTCAAGTTCCTCTGCTCTTTACTATTGTACCACACTTGTTGTTGTTGTTAGTTGCGAAGTCACATCTGACCCATTGTGACCCCATGGATGACACTCCTCCAGGCCTTCTTGTCCTCCACCGTCCCACAGAGTCCACTCAAGCTCA
Source organism: Varanus komodoensis (assembly GCF_004798865.1). Classification (NCBI taxonomy): domain Eukaryota; kingdom Metazoa; phylum Chordata; class Lepidosauria; order Squamata; family Varanidae; genus Varanus; species Varanus komodoensis. Next base: position 275,312 of record NW_025336273.1, on the reverse strand, counting down.
CACCAACTGCTTCAGTGACCCCATCCAGCCACCTCCTCCTCTGCCCTCCCCTTCTTCTTTTGCCATCTATTGTTCCCAGCATTAGGCTCTTCTCCAGTGCGTCCATCCTTCTCATTAAGTGGCCAAAGTATTTGAGCTTCATCTTCAGGATCTGGCCTTCCAAAGAGCAGTCAGGGTTGATCTCCTCTAGGATTGACCGGTTTGATCACCTTGCGGTCCAAGGGACTCTCAGGAGTCTCCTCCAGCACCACAATTCAAAGACCTCAATCCTTTTGCGCTCAGCCTTCCTTATGGTCCAGCTTTCACAGCCATACATTGCAACTGGGAAAACCACAGCCTTGACTAGATGCACTTTTGTCGGCAGGGTGATGTCTCTGCTTTAGGTGATGTACCCACTATTTCCCAATAATAATATGACGCTTCTAAGACCGTCAGGACTTGTTCAACAATTTTGATTTGAGAGAACCTGTGTTTTCAATAATAAATACTTAATAGAGAACTTTCCATCCTTTTCTCTTTATATATGCACAGTGAAGCTCAAATAATTTATTTTACCAAAATGGGAAGGTATAGCTTTTTGCACTTCAATCCTGTGAGGAGTGAGAAAATCTTGGGAGTCTGGTGCTAAAGGACATTGTTTTTTTCCTGAGAGAACCCGAAAGGCTTTTAGTATTTTATAATATTTCATTTGTGACCAAGTTCCCTTTCTTTCCTGCCTCCTTCCCTAGAACTAGGAGGTGCTCCGGAACTTTGCTCAGCCTGATCTTTGGGTGAAGGGACTAGATTTGCACTTCCCAGTGTATTGCAAAATCCAGAGTGCTTTGCACTGCCTACGTAAATGAATTTGGTTTCAGCTTCCCTAAAACACCAGCAAATCTTAGCAGGCTTGGCTCACTGTGTCCTGGCCAGTGGGAATGCTTGGTGCTATTCCGGAAGAGCTTCTCTGCCCCATAAATGGACATCTGCCCCAGTGGAGTAGTCAGTGAAAGAACCTGGGGGAGCCCCTCTGATCCCAAGCTGGTGCACAGGAAGGTTGAGATGTGAACTGTGTCTGCCTTGTGAACCTGGTGGAAAATTCCATGGCACTGAATGTTGGTGGGGCAGCTGCTCCTGACTGGAACCACCAGCAGCTCATGCCATCTGCCAAAAGGGAATTCTCTTACACAACCGTGCCTTGAGGCAGCAATGGAGTTAACTCCGGAACATTCCAGACTGTAACTCCAGTGCCTCTTTTTATTTTTTTCAAACTTTAATAGCAGTAAAGTTTAAGAAGAAACAAAGGAAAGAAGGAAGGAAGGAAGGAAGGAAGGAAGGAAGGAAGGAAGGAAGGAAGGAAGGACAAGTAAAAATTATAGAGTAACACCAAGGTTAAATAAATGTTTCATAGAATATCAAGTTTTTAAAAATAATAATCACTTTCAGTCAACAATTACTATCATTTCTACTCAGTCACATTTCTTTTAGGGCTTAGTTAAAATTCATTGCAGACTCTTCTAACTGCTAACAAATTTCTCAAAATCTTATTCCTTTTCTACCTATATTTTCCCATTATTATTATCCCCATAAACAAGAAGTTGTGTGTAATACAACTTCATCTTGTTATTAATTTCTTTGCATGGTTATCTTCCTACATGGCTAGATAGTCTAACCATCACAACATAGTCAGCTAACTTATTTTTCCAGTCTTCAATGATTAAACGTTTTCTACTTTCCATTTTAAGGCAGTTTTGACTCTAGCCTCAATTACCATGTGCTTAAATTGCCCCATTCATCATAACTCAACTTACTATAACAACAGAACATCAGGGCAAAAGTTGGTTTCTAATAATCGTTTCAAGAATCCTATTCTATCTATATAGTTCTCCTTGCTATTATAAATGTTAATCTTTGACAATATTTTCAAAAATTCCACTCTGTTCACATGTAGATTTTTCTATCCCCATTATAAAGTAAGCTGTGCATTGTACTGTTTCTACTTATTTATTTTATTTATTTAAAACTTTTATATGCCGTCACCACATGCCTCGGCATCTCAGGACGACTCGCAACGTACAATTAAAAATATTAACAAAATCCATAAAATTATATAAAAACAAAAAGCAAAAAAGTTTATTAAGTTCTTTGGCTGGTTTTCTATGTAGGTAATTAGTCAATATAGAAACAGAGAAACAGAGTGAGTCAGAAGGGGTCTCCTGGGCCATCTAGTCTGACCCCAGCTCCAGCCGGCTCTGCTCATGACATGCCTACCATGTGCATGTCCAGCCTGTCCTTGAACACCAGCACCGATGGGGCCTCAACCACCTCCTGTGGAAGCCCATTCCATACCCTCGGGGTCCTGTCCTCCAGCAGGTACTTTCTGATATCCACCTTGAACCTTGGTTCCCTGAGCTTTGCTCCATTGGAATGAGTCCTGCCTTCCTCTGCAGAGGAGAACAGGTCTCTACCCACCTCCGTGTGACACCCCCTCACATACCTGCATGTCGCCAACAGATCCCCTCTGAGTCTCCTCTTCTCCAGGATGAAGAGACCCAGTTCCCTCAGTCTCGGCTCATACGGCATCCCCTGCAAACCGGCCACCAACCTTGTGGCCCTGTGCTGCACTGACTCCAACCTGGCTCTATCCTTCCTGTAATGAGGGGCCCAGAACTGAACACAATACTCCAGTTCCGGGCACACCAGAGTCATAAAGAGTTCCAGTAATACCTCTCTCAATCTAGAAGCCACACTTCTGGCTATGCAACCAAGGGTGGCGTTCACCCTCTTGGCCACCGCATCACACTGCTGGCTCATGTTTAGCCTGCAGCCACCAGCACCCCGAGGTCCCTTTCACAAGCGCTGCTCTCCAGCCACTGGCCCCCTAACCTGTACTTATGACAGCTATTCCCATGCCCCAAGTGCAAGACCTTGCACTTATCCACACTGAACGCCATCCTGTTGTCTCCTGCCCACTTCCACAGTCAGTCCAGATCCTTCTGGATATGGAGTACCTGCTCCTCAGTTGTAGCCACTGCCCCTGTTTTAGTATCATCTACAAATTTGATCAGCAGACTGGTCACCCCTTCTTCCAAATCATTGATGAAAGATTGAACTGGATTGATCCCAATTTTGCCATCTGTTCTGGATCTAGCTTCTTCCAGATGTATGCAGAAGAGTGATCAATCAATCGGTCTATGGGCCAGTGGGGGCTGGGGGTGTCCTCCTATTCAGAAAAGGTAAAACCGACTGAGTAGAACATGATGTATCTTCCATTCCGATTGCCAAGCATGCAGGCCAAGGGTGCAGTGCCGAATGGCTCCTGCCAGGAGGATCAGCTGCTAGGAGGTGAGAATGATGCAAAGGGAAATGCTTTCTGCTTTGTTGTTGTTGTTAGTTGCGAAGTCTCATCTGAACCATCACAACCCCATGGACAACATTCCTCCAGGCCTTCCTGTCCTCCACTATCACCCGGAATCCATTCAAGCTCACACCCACCACCCCAGTGATCCCCTCTAGCCAATTCATCCTCTGCCATCCCCTTCCTCTTTTGCCATCTATTGTTCCCAGCATCAGGCTCTTCTCCAGGGAGTCCTTCCTTCTCATTAGGTGGCCAAAGTATTTGAGCTTCATCTTCAGGATCTGGCCTTCTCAAGAGCAGTCAGGGTTGATCTCCTCTAGGACTGACCGGTTTGATTCCCTTGCGGTCCAGGGGAGTTGCAGGGGTCTCCTCCAGCAACTTTCTGCTTGCGGCTTTCCAAATGCTAAAGCAACATCACTGCCTTTCCATCCTGACACAATCGGTCCCACAGGCAGCCGGGTGGAAGAGCTCCTTTTCCAAAATCTGGTTCAGCATCCCATTCTGGGCTTCTGTCGGAGGCCACTGCACCAAGAAAGGCCAACTGGTTTGAGCAGCGGGTTCAACCCTGGAAAGGGCCTTCTTGGTCATTGCACCTCACCTTCGCAATTCCCTTCCAAGGGAGGTGTGAGTGGCACCCACTTTGTTTGACACCAAGGCAAGACTTTTTTAAATTTAGTATCTGTTTTTAGATTGGATTATTGGTTTGCAGCTGGTTTATTGTTTTATTGTTTACTGTTTTATTGGTTATTGGTCTTACTGTGTTTATTGTCCTCCTGTTTCCTATTTATATGGTTTTATTTACAATGTATTTTAATTTTTCTATGTTTTATGGTTTTGTTTCTTATTGTTATTTATTTTTATATATATTTTAAATACATTTATATTGCATTGTGAGCTGCCCAGAGAACCTTTGGCTATGGGGTGGCATAGAAATGAGATAAATAAGTAAATAAATAAACAGTGAAAAGCATAACTGTCGTCTGTGGAACTGAGAGTCAAAAGCATATCATTTGTTCTTTGAGGGAATTTTAGCTCTCTTGAGTAAGTAAGAAACAAATGAATGAACAACCGATCCAACATGCTCGTAGTAATAGCACTGTAGGAGCATGGATGCTTTTTCAGATACAAAGGTAGCCAACACACACAAAAGAGAGGTGAAACTAGATTTTTGGGAACTGCAACAGTTATAAACACACAAAGAAAATTTAAAAACTCCTCTGCCACCCAGTGAGGATGGAGGAAAAATCCAGCTCAATTGAACATGCTCAGTGGCTGTAGAATGCTGGTTGACGTGTTGGAAGGGTGAAACAGTGGTAGTATAAACTGGAAAATAATGGTGTATTGTGGAAGATGATCAGCTTGTATTAAAATATGAAGTTCACTTGTACTTCTTCAGCAGAACTATATGGTGACATGCTGGTTATATAAAGATTTGCTAAAAGGGAACCAATTCATTAATGGTTTCATCAAGAACGTAAGAGCCCTTCTGGGTGAGTCCAGTGGGCATTTCATCCAGCATTCAGTTCCCACGTTTGCCCTATTGAGGGCCTGAAAAAAGCGCACATGCAGACATGCTGTCCAGTGGAAACCCCCTCCCTGAGAAGGTGGTGGCCATGGGCACAGCCTCCAATTCCAAGGATTAGCATATGGCGGCCACGACAAGTAGCCATTGATAGGTGTATTCTCCACTGTCAATTGGTTGAAAGATCATGGAGGAATCCAGTAGCAATGGATTAATCCATTGTCAGCTCTGCTATCAGGCAACATCAGGGCATCTCTCTGTTTGCAAGAGCCTCACAGAGTTGTCTCAATACATCCCCCCATGAGGAACTTGATGTGACTTGGAATATGACAAAGTTGCACAACATGCGAAGAAGTCACTGAATTTTCACCAGGCAGATTGAGTCATGATTTATCATCACATCATTCAACAATGATGCAATTCACAGATAGTAGCCAACAAGTTTTCCACATGGTTAAGGTCAGTTACTTATTGACAAATAAGTTATACAGTTTGATTTTGCAATGATCTCAACCCTATAAATACACAAGCGGTCCTGAGCTTCATCCACCACAAAACACCTGGCTGAGAAATCCTTGTGAATTTCTTCTGTCCACCAAAGCTCAGAGACCAGCCATCCACCATGAGATTTCTCTATTTCTTCGTGGCAGTTGTCGTCCTCCTCTTCCAGATTTGCCCAGGTAAGCAGAAAAAGCTCTTCAGTAGCAAAGAATTTGAAACTTTCACGTGTTTAGAAAAGAGGGAGAAAGAACTAAAAGGAAAATCGACCAGTGGTTCTCATAGACATGACATTTGCTAGCCTGCCTAATTCCAAAAGCTTGGAATGGAAGCTTCCTTGATCACCATTGGTCTTCCTAACTCAATATGGTTTGCACTGGTTGGCCATGGTCCTCCAGGGCTTCAGTCCCAAATGGACATAGAGACAGACTTATTTACTTACTTACAACATTTATATACTGCTCCATTTCTAGACAGGTTCTGGAGCAGTGGACAATAAAAAAGATAAAGCAGTGGAAAAAATAGGCCAGGCTATCAGTAAAACAGTGGAGGGTCCAACAGGGAAGTCCTCCTGAAAGAAAGGTGTTTTTAGCAGGTGTTGAAAACCACATGTCAGTAGCATCTGCCTGAGTTCCAGAGGGAGAGAACTCTAAGCCACTGTACCAGAAGCTGTACTCCTGGTAGACTCTAGTCAGGTCATAGGTCCATCTGGAAGCATCAGGAGCATGTCCTCCTGTGACCTCAGCAACCAAGTAGGTCAGGGAGAAGTTGCTCCCTTGTGCATCATGGACCAAGTTCTTTAAAAGACCAAACAGTCCCCAAGTTGCCAGGACTGAACCTGGCGATTTCTGTGTCCAAAGCAGGTATTCCATTGATCAGCTGCAAGTCGGGATGGGTGATCCCTGTCGGAATTCAGTGGGATTTTGGTTTTTGGTGGCTTCTACTTTCAAAGCAAGCTGTGCTTTGCACACGCGCACACACGCGTGCACTTACACACACAGACAGGGAAATGTTCATAAGATACAGGCACAACGAGTGCAACACAAGGCTGAAATGTGCACACATTTCTTTGCCTTTAAAATAAAATGATGCAGCACACATTTAAAGTGGAAGATGGTGGGCTGGCTCAAGGTGTGTCCAGGTGAGTCAGTGACAGTGCTGGGGAGACAGGCCAGAATCCCAGGAGCTGAGCCAGACCAATCCACCAGATTTTGAGTGCCCAAGTCAATTCCTCACACTTCCCTAGCAATGTAGTCTCCACACAGTACTGTGAAAAAACAGGCTACTAAGGCATGAACTTTCCCAGTGGCCAGAGAATTCTGACTCTAGATGGATGGAGCAGGGAGAGAACAGCATGCCTGTGACCCTGAGCAGAGAGAAACTCAGAATTCAACATCTGTCGTAGGTTCCCCTTGGACATTCAACGATCAATACAAGGCAGTGAAGCATTTTTAATTTCGTATGGAATCTCCCTTCCATAAATGCTTACACTGTATCCAAAAAAGTCAGTCCAAAGGATAATCAAGTAGCCTTCCAGTTCTTCTGTTTGCCTGAGCACTTACAACTAATCTGGCTGGATGAGCCCAAGCAAGTCCACCTAATCAAGAATGTTGGTTGTTAGAGTAGCCATTTAGCATATGAAGAGGACATGAAAGGACCAGTTACCTACTCCCACTCTGAGAAAACAGGGCTGGTATGTCCTAAAAGGACTATCCTTTGCTATGCTTTTGGGCTACATAACAGACAAGAGAATTACTTAGTGAAGGATGATGGTGCTGTAGGTTGAAATACAAGGAAGCCATCCTTTTTATTCTCCCAATATTTTAATTGTTAGCCTGTTTTAATTGGTGGTTTTATATTTAACATTGGATGCTGTGCAACTGCTATTCTTAATTCTATTTTTATTCTGTTTTATTAATCTATTGTAAACCGTCCCGAGATGTCTGTGGAGGGACAGCATAGAAAAGTTTTTAATAAATAAATCCACCATGAGATTCCTCTCAGGACTCTGGGAAGTGTTTCTAACACTGGACGTTTCAGGGCAGCCAAGCTGGATAAGTTTTGCGCAGACAGAGCAAAATTCCCTCGTGCCTGCATTTTGCAGACTTCACCTGACTTCGCTCAGTCTTCTCCCCAACAGTTTATTTATTTGTTTGTTTGGTTGCAATATTTATATTCCGTCCTTTACAAAATGTCCCAGGACGGCTTACAAACCATAAATAATCAGACAATAAACAATTACAACAAAATCCCACATAACATGCATAACAAAGCATAGCTGAGCATAACGATGTTAAAACCGAGTTAAAATAATTAAATATTAAAATATTGGGCAAATAAAAAGACTTTTGCCTGGTGCCGAAAAGAATATAATGACGGCGCCAGGCGAACCTCTCTGGGGAACAAATTCCACAGTTGGGGTGCCACCGCAGAGAAGGCCCTCCTCCGGGTATTCACTCTCCTGACCTCCTTCAGGGAGGGTTTCCGAAGCAGGGCCTCTGCCTCAGATCTTAAGGGGCAGGAGGGCATCTAAGGAAGAAGACGTTCCTTCAGGTATCCTGGTCCCAAGCCATTTAGGGCTTTATTGGTCAGCACCTGCTCCTTAAATTGGGCCCAGACTTCAATCGGTAGCCAATGGAGCTGATAGAGAACCTGCATTATGTGAGAATAGCGACCAGCCCCCATCAGCAGCCTGGCAGCTCTATTTTGAACCAATCGAAGTATCCAGACTGTCTTCAAGGGCAGCCCCACATAGAGCGCATTACTGTAATGCAACCCGGAGGTTACCAGAGCATGTGTCACTGTTGCCAAACTGTGCTCATCCAGGTTGAAATGTGCATGCATTCTCTACACCATGGAGCCTCTGTGCGCATTCATTCTTGCACGTGTGGCGGTTCCCTCCTGCTGGAAACAAAATAGTGGCCAAAATGGGCTGAGTTGGGGTCAAGTTACAGAAGGCACAAGGACTGTGAGAAGAATTTGCCATAGCCCATCTCCAACCAAGCAGCCTCTTTGCTTTTCTTTTGTCTGTGCATGCCAAGAACTTAACCCTGTGTACTCTTTTGTTAGGTTATGGTTTGGTTCCTGCTGGTTTATCCGATACCATAAAATGCCGGACTACACCACGCAGCTTCTGCAAAGCTGTGGTATGCCCACCTACTTTTGAACCAACTGGGACTTGCTTCGGAGGATCAATGCATTGCTGTTCAAAGTAAGGAGACGGTTCAACATAGATCCAAGACTTTATTTAGTTTACAGAGGGTAGCAGTGCTGAGAGTAGAAAGTCATGTTGGCCTTCCTCCCAATGCTTAGGCGTGTGTGTCGTTACAACAGGATTGGCATAAATGGTACAAGTGCACAGAATGGAAAGAATGAAGGGTTAATACAGTTGGCCTTTCCTTTGTCCCTTTTCCACCCATGCTAGAAGATGGTTGCATGACAGAGACACTCAGCAAGTGTTTGGTGGGACTCAGGGGAGCTGTTACACACCAAATCAAAGTGTTGGTCCATCTAGCCCAGTATGTTGAACACTGACTGGCAGCCACTTTCCAGAATTCCAGGAAGGTGTTCATTCACTCCTACCTAGCAGTGCTGGGGATGGAACTGGAGTTCTTCTGTGTGCCAAGGTGGCACTCTGCCATGGACAACAGCCTTCTCCCCAAGACCATGAGTGGAAAGGTGTGGACATGGCCTGTGGGAAGGAGACAATGCCATGGGGACTCAAAGAGAGACTCCTTATAGTTTGCTTAGGAAAGACATGAGTGGATGCCACCAAGGACCGTCCACCATATTTGCTCTTCTGTTGTGGAAATATCCAATACAACATTGCATGGAGAAGGGAAATGGTTCAGTGGAAAAGCACCTATTTTGCCCACCTATTTTGGCCTGCCATTTCCACTTTAAAGAAGGGTGTGGGAGAGGAAGTAAAGGTCCCCCTGTCTGTCTTGCTAGTCCAAGTGGACCATCCTGGGTTCCATGGACCACTTTTTCAGCCTTGTTGAGGAGCCTGCTCCTGAGATTCTGTGTTATTCAAGTCTGTAGCAAGAGCTATTTTCATTTCAAAGCTTGTTCTAAATGATGCAGCCGCCAAAAGGGCAAATGCTATTTTGGGATGCATTAACAGAAGTATTACTTCCAAATCACGAGGAGTAGTAGTTCCTCTATTCTCCTCACTAGTCAGACATCACCTGGAATATTGTGTACAGTTTTGGGCACCAAAATTTAAGGAAGATGCAGGTAAATTAGAAAGGGTCCAGCAGAGGGCAACAAAAATGATCTGGGGTTTGGAAACACTGCCCTGTGAGGAGAGACTGAGAGAATGGGGCATGTTCAGCCTTGAGAAGAGAAGTCTGGGCGGGGCAGGGTAGGGTCTCCTTCTCAGGGTCTCCCTCTTTTAAAACCTCAAAGGCTGTCACAAAGAGGACAAGATCTCTTCTTGCTAATGCCAGAGTGTAGGACACAGAATAATCAGTTCAAGTTGCAACAACCCAGATTCAGGCTGGACATCAGGAAAAGCTTCCTCACTGTCAGAACAAGATGGCAGTGGAACCAGCTGCCTGGAGAGGTGGTGGGCTCTCCCATGCTACACACATTCAAGGTGAAACTGGGCAGCCATCTGAGTGGAATGGTGCAACGTTGTGTCCTGCAACAGCAGGGGGTTGGACTGGATGGCCTTCATGGCCACTTCCAACTCTGCTATTCTGTGATTCTATGATTTTCTTGTTGCTGGTTCCTCATACAGGAGGTGTGTGTGTGTGTGTGTGTGTGTGTGTGTAATTTTTTCTTCTGCGAAATTGTGTTATGTTTGCTAGAAGCAGTTCAGTGGGTGCTAATTGTCACTTTTAGCATTGATCATCGGGAACTGACACTCCTCTTTTGAATCTTTACAGGATCCTCTCTTGAGCAAAGTGCTGTGTCTGGCTGATTCAGGCGGCTGGGGACAGCCCCCCCCCCCCACGCCTGAGCAATTTTCTCCATCTTGCTACTCATCACTGAAAGGGTGCTTTCTATGAATACAGCATGTCTACAGATAGAATCTACAATCTGGTGGCCAAATTCAGTCTTTTCTCTCTTTGGGGCACACCATTTTTTTCTGACCACACTCTGTCCCATGTTATTGAAACCAGTCTGGATTTTTGCATGCCAACCTCTTCCAAATTCATGAATTTACACCCATTTTTAAACCTTACACAAGTCATCCTTGTGCACATTTCCTCAAGGAATATTATAAAAGGCCAGTCTTGTGATGTTTTACATTTTTTGAAATAGAATAAAAAATGGGTAACAAGCATGTCTTTGATCTCTCTTATTGTCAATGCACTTAAAAAGGATTTTAAAGAGCCAAATATATGAGGGAAGGGACACACACCGCTCATAGATTTCAAACATGTGCAATTTTTAAAAAAGACCTGACTGTGACTGTGCTCTTTGCCCTTGGAGCTACAATGGGAGGCTTTTGGGTGGGTGGGGGGGGACACTAAAGGGTGGCAGCAGGAAAGTGGGTGAGCACAAAGCAGAATTCTGTTCCTTCCTCAGTATTGGAATATCGAACAGTGAGCTGCCTTCCAGCCCTTGATGAACTTTAGCTGAAATATTCAATATATTGGAAGGACATGGTGAGCATGAACCCAAAAAGCTTTGGATCTGGCAATTTTTTGCCCTGCTTTGAGGCTCCACGGCTTTCCAAGTTCTGCCCCAGTGGCTGTGGAGATCTTTCCACATTGTAGCACTCTGGAGCGGATGCATTTCAGATACCTTCCCATCCAGCATGTGTACATTGCAAGTACACTGATCTTCCGAACCAGCATTTGAGGCATCACAGGGGACTCTGAACAGTTATCCTGAAAGACAACTCAGATCCTCATGCCAATCTCAGCATTGGCACAAAGATGCAAACATACTCAAATCTGAAAGTCATAAATCAAAATACATTTTTAAAAATACAGATTGTTTTGGTTTTGCTGGTTTATTTGTTTTCTGTTCTCGGTAGACTTCATCAATGGATATGAAAGTTATGGAAGTGAAATACGTAATATCATTCCAGTGGCCATATCAGCTTCTTGAGTGCTTGCCTGGATTTAGCAAGTACCATTTTTGCCTTTGTCACAGACGAGGCTGCCATTCATGGAATCTCTTGCTAGATGGTGCATCTCGAACAAGAAGACGAGAGGTTCACTAGTGAACCCACAGAACTTTGATGTTACTTGGCACATTTCAATACAATGCTGATAAATCATGTGGCTTCATTGGCAATATGATACACAAAGAGGTGCTTCCATCTACAAAGCAATTCAAACAGCAATTGACATCCCAAATCTGCCAATCCAGACCCCTGTGTTCCCCTTGTAGAATTCTATGATAAGGTTTTGAGGTGGCTAGATGGAAGGGACTCAGTGGATGTGGTTTACCTGGATTACAGCAAAGCATTTGACAAAGTGCCACATGATATCCTGGTTGAGAAATTGAGGAGTTTTGAGAAAGACCAATGCACTGCCCGATGGATTAGGGCATGGCTGATGGACTGGAAGCAGAGGATTACTATTAGTGCGAATTATTGGGATGGCAGATGGTGATGAGTGGAGTCCCCCAGGGTTCAGTCCTGGGACCGATCCTGGTCAATCTTTTCATCAATGACCTAGAGGAGGAGGTGAGTAGTCAGCAGATCAGATTTGCAGATGATACTAAAATGGGGGCAGTGACCACAGCAAAGGAGCAGGTACTCTCCCTCTGTAATGGTGCGGACCCGACTGTGCGAGTCCGCCCTCGGAGCTGGATGGATCCGGAGGGATTCCTGAAGGCCCTGGGGGAGTTTCTGGCTGACAAGACGGGTGCTCCTGTCGAGACTCTAGTCAAACTGTGGAACAGGGAGATGAACAGGGCTGTGGACACAATCGCTCCCAAGCATCCTCTCCCACCGGGCAAAGCCCGCTCTTCCCCTTGGTATACTCCTGAATTGAGGGCGATGAAGCAGGATGGGAGACAGCTAGAGCGTAGGTGGAGGAAATCATGGGATGAATCTGACCAAACACACTTGAGAGCCCATTATCGGGCCTATGCTGTGGCGGTGAGGGCGGCGAAAAAGAGGTTTTTTTCCACTTCCATTGCCTCCTCACAATGCCGTCCGGAGGAGCTTTTTCGAGTGGTGCAAGGCCTGGTCCGAAGGAAGACCTGGTTCCACCCTGTGATGACTTTGCCAGGCATTTCAGGGAGAAAATCGCTCAGATTCGTCACGAGCTGGATTCCACTATTGATTCAGAGGTTTTTAGGGAGACACCAATGCTGCCGTCTGGTCCAGAATTATTGGATGAATTTCAGTTACTGCGGCCCGATGATGTGGACAAGGTGTTTGGACGAGTACGTCCCACCACTTGCCTATTGGACCCTTGCCCGTCTTGGTTACTAAATAATTCCAAGCACGGGATTGGGATCTGGATCTTGGAAGTGGTTAACGCTTCTCTGAGGGAGGGTCGGGTGCCTGTCCCTTTAAAGGAGGCGGTAGTCTGACCGGTCCTGAAGAAGGCGTCACTGGATCCAGAGATGGCCACTAACTATAGACCAGTGGCCAACACCCCATTTTTGGACAAGGTGTTAGAGCAGGTGGCGGCGAGACAACTCCAAGCACTCTTGGATGAAACTGATTATCTGGACCCATTTCAGTCCAGCTTCAGACCCGGGTACAGTACTGAATCTGCCTTGGTCGCCCTGTACGATGACCTGTGCAGGGAGAAGGACAGGGGGAGTGCGTCCCTGTTGGTTCTCCTGGACCTCTCAGCGGCTTTCGATACCATCGACCATGGTATCCTTCTGGATAGGCTTGTGGGATTGGGGATCGGAGGCACTGCTTTGCAGTGGTTCCGCTCCTATCTCAATGGCCAATTCCAGAAGGTGGTGCTGGGGGATTATGGCTCTGTGCCAAGGCAGCTATGCCATGGAGTACCACAGGGGTCCATTTTGTCCCCTTTGCTGTTTAACATCTACATGAAACCGCTGGGAGAGGTCATCAGGAGGTGTGGGCTGCAGAATCATCAGTATGCTGATGATACCCAGCTCTACCTCTCGTTTTCCACTAATCCAGGTGAGGCAGTGGCTGTACTGAACTGGTGCCTGGCCGAGGTAATGGGCTGGATGAGGGCCAATAAAATGAAGCTCAATCCAGACAAGACAGAGGTCCTGTTGGTTGGCGGATCGGGCTTCGGAGAGGGTGAATTGAACCTAGTCCTGAATGGGGTTGCACTCCCTCTTAGGGACTAGGTCCGCAGCCTGGGAGTGCTCCTTGACCCGGAGCTTTCACTGGAAGCTCAGGTGACAGCAGCGGCGAGGAGCGCTTTCCTTCAGCCTCAGCTGATTCATCAGCTGCGCCCCTACCTGAAGCACGACTGCCTCGCGACAGTGACACATGCGCTCGTGACTGCCCATCTTGACTTCTGTAACGCGCTCTACGTGGAGCTACCCTTGAAGACGTTCTGGATACTTCAATTGGTTCAAAATAGAGCTACCAGGCTGCTGACGGGGACTGGGCGTTATGTTCACATGACTCCAGTTCTCCGTCAGTTTCACTGGCTTCCCATTGAAGTCCGGGCCCAATTCAAGGTGTTGGTGATGACCTATAAAGCCCTAAACGGTTTGGGTCCTGCTTACCTGAAGCAGCACTTACATCCATATATGCCCACCCGCCCCTTAAGATCTGCGGGAGAGGCCCTTCTCCAGGAACCCTCTGTGAAAGAAATCAGGAGGGTGGGTACTTGGAGGAGGGCTTTCTCTGCGGTGGCACACAATTTATGGAATGCGCTCCCCAGAGAGGTCCGCCTGGCGCCGTCGTTATTTGTTTTTCGGCGCCAAGCGAAGACCCTTTTATTTAAGCGGCATTTTAATTCTTAATATTATTGGATTTTATCTGGCCAGGGTGGCTTATTTTATATTGGTATTTTGTATTTTTAATTTAATGTTTATATTTTTAAATTTAATGATATAATTATTTTTTAACTTATTGTTGTAAGCCGCCCCGAGGCTTCGGCGAATGGGGTGGCATAAAAATGTTTTAATGAATAAAATAAATAATAAATAAATACTCCAGATCCAGAATGATCTGGACAGACTATGGAAGTGGGCAGGAGACAACAGGATGGCGTTCAACTTGGATAAGTGCAAGGTCTTGCACTTGGGGCACAGGAACAGGTGTCATAAGTACAGGTCAGGAGATAAGTGGCTGGAGAGCAGGACTTGTGAGAGGGACCTCGGGATACTGGTTGACTGCAGGCTAAACATGAGTCAGCAGTGTGATGCAGTGGTCAAGAGGGTGAACACCACCCTTGGTTGCATAGCCAGAGGTGTGGCTTCTAGATCGAGAGAGGTATTACTGCCACTCCATGAGACTCTGGTGCGCCCACAGCTGGAGTATTGTGTTCAATTCTGGGCCCCACATCACAAGAGGAATATAGCTGGGTTGGAGTCAGGGCAGTGAAGGGCCACTAGGATGGTGGTTTGTTTGCTGGGGAACCCATATGAGAAGAGACTGAGGCAACTGGGTCTTTTCAGCGTGGAGAGGAAGAGACTCAGAGGGGACCTGTTAGAGACATGCAGGTACATGAGCAGGTGCTATGCAGAGGTGGGTCATGATCTTTTATCCCCTGCAGTGGAGGGTGGGACACGTTCCAATGGAGCAAAACTCAGGGAACCAACATAGGAACATAGAAACTGAGATGCAAGGAAGTACTTCCTGACAGTTAGGCCCCCTAAGGTATGGAATGGGCTTCCATGAGAGGTGGTTGAAGTCCCATCGGTGAGGGTGTTCAAGGATAGGCTTGATGGTAGGCATGTCATGAGCAGAGCAGGCTGGAGCCAGGGGTCAGACTAGATGGCTGGGGAGGCCCCTCCTGACTCTCTGTTTCCATGTTCCTATGTGTTGCTTCATTCCAGAGTACATGGCCAAAGACCTCCTTGGTGTTTTCTGCTACAGACCCGCAGCTCCGCTTTAATCCTTGGTGTGCCAGTTCCACTGGGCAGGTCAGATTTGTATCCTCCAAGCTGCCACTCACCTGCAAGTTTCCTCAGTGCTGGGTTATCCTTTTCTAGCAGCAGAGAGATGCATGCCAAGGCTTGCATCGAGTGCATCCAACTGCATTGTGTAGGGGAGAGTTCAGGCACGTTTGGGAAAGCAAGTGGCCCTGGCTGATGATGCCTCTGATTCCCAGCGAGGGGGCTGCTGGGGCTTACTGAGGCTGAGGTGCCCGGGTGGAAAAACTCGCGATGTGAGATGCTTTGCTTGCAATTCACCACCTGAGCCTCGTGTTTGTTCCCTGGGTGGAGGCTGCAGCAAACCTTCTGGGCCAGGTCATGGCACCCGTGCAGGGTGGAAGCTCACATGAGGTTTAGAGGGCCTGAGGCCAAAAGTGAGTCTTCAAACAGTGCAGGGATAGTGGCAACAGGGTTCAGGCAGAAACAAGAAGCAAGAGCAGGGCAAAGCCAGGTGGAACAGGACACAGGCACCTGGCAGGCACAGGGATGAAGGCAGGAGCAGGCTGGAGCGTGGCAGGAGGTATGCAGACAGGAGGGCAGACAGTCATGCAGGCAGGAGCAAGAACTCAGCTCAAGGCAGAGCTAGAAGTCAGAGCGTGAGGTAGCCACCAAGAGCAGCAGTGCAGAAAAGCCCTTGAAGCAGCCTTCCTGCACTTCCCGCTGCGTCGCAAGAATGCCACATGCCTGTTACCTGCAGGCACCTACAGGTGTGCTCATGTTCTGAAAGAACCTTAGGGCAAGGGGGGGCTTGGATTCTGAGAGACCAATCCTCCAGAGCAGGAGTGGTCACAGAACCCATTATTTTATTTACCTGTAATTAATTATTATTTATTATATTTACATAGTATAATAAAAATCATCATCATAATTATTTTATGATGCAGTCAGACCCCTGCTCATGTGGGGGGTGGGCAGGTTAAATCCTGAAGAATGGGACATTCTTTCTGGGGTTCTTCATAAATGGGACAGAAAGTAGCTGAGCTGTGCCCATCTCGATCCAGGGCATTGAGTGTGTTGCTGTTAAGAGCTGTGTTCTAATCTCAGTGCATTCAGCCATGTGAGAACTGACTCAGGACTGCCCCTTTTCTCCCCCTGACACTCATTGTAAGGCCGGTGGAGATGAGTGAGAACTGTATTTCAGTTTTTTTCTGATAAGATTTTGCAAACATTCTTACAATCCTTCAAAAATAACAATTGAAAAGGCAGAAGAGATCAAAACAGTCAGATCTTCTTATTGCTGGTTGCAGAAATAGGAAAAAGGCCACCTCAGTGCATGCACAGAGTACAAATCCTGCACATGAATACCTTAGGGAGCAGCGTGTGTCTGCATGCATGGCATACTCTTCCTCAGATGGCAGAATGACCTGCCTTGGTCCGTGGTGTGAAAGGAAGCAGGCTAGGCTGGGATTGGTCCACCATTGATGCTTAGACCATGATCACATACAAAGAGCATTACTATTTCTGTTGCACCCAGTAGCAGCAATGCCAGACAAGATCAATGATGGTTCTGGCAGAAGCATGGGTACTAGTTCTAACAGCAGAATCAGAAAAAGGTTGTTCTAATGTTTTGCTCTGCATAGAATCATGGAGCACAGAATCATTCTGCATTGAATCATAGAATCGTAGAGCTGGAAGGGGCCATGAAGGCCACTGAGTCCAACCCCCTGCTGTTGAAGGACACCACCTTACACCATCCCACTCAGGTGGCTGCCCAGTTTCACCTTGAATGTCTCCAGTGTGGGAGAGCCCCCCACCTCTCTAAGCAGCTGGTTCCACTGCCATATTGCTCTGACCATAAGGAAGCTTTTCCTGATGTCCAGCCTCAATCTGGGTTGTTGCAACTTGAGCTGGTAATTCCGTGTCCTGCACTCCAGCATCAGCAAGAATTGATCTTGACCCTCCTCTTTGTGACACCCTATGAGGTACTTATAGAGGGATATCATGTCCCCCTCAGTCTTCTCAAGGCTGAACATGCCCCATTCTCTCAGTCGCTCTTCACAGGGCAGTGCTTCCAAACCCTGGATCATTTTTGTTGCCCTCCTCTGGATGCTTTCTAATTTACCTGCATCTTTCTTCATTCTTGGTGCCCAGAACTGCACGTCTATTTGCCTTGCTTCTATGGACTAACCCAGTTCCCCATCTGAATTGATGGTTGCTTTCTGCATTACTGGAAACATGTAAGGGACAGCTGTTGTCTTCACTGCCATCTTGACAATTGGGTTTGCAGGTACTGGTGCTTATCGCTCAGTTGGAATTAAACATACAGTATTTCCAAGAACTTTAAAAAGGAATTGAGAGTATTGAACAGAATTTGGTGGAGCATTACAAAATAATGGCCGAAAGAATCTTCATACTTGGATAAGACCAAGAGCTAGCATGTTGAGTCAACTTTGCTAAGCTGGAAAGATGAGGAATGGCAGCTGGATGGGTAACCACATATGGAAGCAGAGCAGAGGGCTGGACTCAATGACCTTATTTACCCCTTGTGGCTCTACTACTATTCTATTCTACAACCTGAGGGTCTCTGGGAGGCCATCTTAGGGTTGTAGGTTTTTGAAGGCATTTCCAGAAATTAATGTCTTTGGAAAATTCTTGTGCTTTTGCCAAAGTTAGGTTTATGTTGCCATATACATTGATATTTTACATACACTATAAATCATTTTCTATTGTTTTTTTAACTGTGATAAAAGGAAAGGAAAGTACAGCTTCTAAGTAAATTAAAGGAAAGCAGTACAGCTTCTCTGGATTCCCCGTTGTAGAGAATACTCATTTGATTGATAATCATTTACAGGAAGTACTATTGTAGCATATTGGCACATCAAGGAGATCCAAATCTTGATCAATGTTGAATTTGTTGTGTGTTTTATATAAACGTTTCCACTCCATATGGTCAAATGCTTTTTCACTATCTAGAAAAAATGATACAAGTTTGCTGAGAATTGTTTGGTGCCGTTTTTGTACAGTCAATCAACTGTGCAGTACTGAGTGCTATTTTCTACACTGGAGAAACTCAGTTTGATAGGATGACCAAAACTTTCTAACATATTGAAGACCAGTTCTTAAAAGCTTGGTTTAATTGTGAGATAGAGTCATACTAACTAGCATATGTGCTATCTTTTTCTTATTGCTATTCCCCAGACAGGTACTTTAGATAATTTGGACTACAAGTAGCTTTTCCTTTCATTAGGTATTCTTACTGGGGCTGATGGAAGTGGAAATCCTGCATATCTGCTCTATCACATTTAATTTGGCTTCTGGTCATAAACTTGATAAATCTTCTCCTCCTTCACCTTCTCCGTCTCCTTCCTCCTCTTCCTCCTATGAGGGACACACAAATACCACAAAAGAGCCCTACTTTGGCCTGGACATCTTCTGAACCTGTATAATCATGCTCATCAAGATTTAGTTGGATCAGAAACAAACTCTCTCTCTATATATACACACACACATACACACATACACATATATGTATGTATGCACAGAGAGAGAGAGCAAAACCCCCACACACATATACCTAATTTAAGTGCAGGAACATGTGGACCTAGGGCTTAATTCATTTAATGCACTTTATTGCAGGGTCCCTGAGTGCCTCATTCTGGGATGGCCATTGGGCATACGCATATGCAGATATGCACTACACACAAACACCATGCTTATTCACTTACATGCAGGGCCATGACCACACTCCAGTGGGTGCTCAGGATTTTTTTCTGCTGGTCCCCCATTTCCCTGCCACCAAAACCCTCCACTTGTCTGTTGCCAGTTAAGTCCATATCTGCAGCTAAAGCATCCTGCGGCAGTTCTTAAGCACCACCAAAACCTCCTACTAGACTCTCAAACCTCCCACTAGTCTCTGTTCTCACAAATCCTAAGTGATGGCAGGAATGGTGCTGTGGCAGAAGTAGGAATTATAGAGACAGGCCATCCATAGCATGTGGCAGAAATATTTTCTGATGGATCCATCTTGTCTGCAGCCTGCAGTTTGACCATCCATGTTTTGTTTTTCTATTTACATACTTTTTGACTTATGTCCCATCTTTCCATCCAACCCCCTCAAAAAAACCAAGCATTCAAGATTTCTCGAGATTATTCAGTTTAAATACTTCAAGGTTGCCATATTTGTATCAGTAAAACATTGGCAGCTTCAGGTTTAGAAATACTTTAAATAATTAAATTTGATCATAGATTAAAATAATTAATCTATGAGAAATGTTGGCCCTGAAATTTTAATAAGCCAGTCAAAGTCTTGGCCATTTCATGCTGACTTTAGATGAATAGAAAGAAGAACATCTTCCTAGTGAATTACATGTACTACCATCAGAAAGAATAATAATGGGGAAAGGTGATAATGGGGAAATATGAGCCATTTCTCATGTACCCTTCTTTCCCTTCTCATTGCTGTTTACAGGATCCTTAGACAAGATTGCTACCCTCCAATACTGTTTCTGAGTCTGTGAATTTTGTGAATTTTCATAGTGCAGGGGAAATGCTGAATTTGACCAGGGCAGCAAAGAAAGAATGATTCCTTCTCTCATATTTGCAAAATTCCACTGTTCCAAAGTGCCACCTAGAGACTATATACTGGAAAAGCTGGAAAACAAACACCCTTTGGGTTGTTCTGAGATCTCAGTTCTGCGACAACACTACAATTAGATGCAGATTAACAGACAATTCAGAGACTGGTGAACAAAAGCTCTCTGCAACTTGTTTCAAGGGGAGTAATTATTTCTTCTGGCAGTTGTTAGTGTTTCCGCTCACCCTTTTCTCCTGCTTTTGTACAGAATTCTAAAAATCACTTGGTCTGATAGCAGAAGGAGCTCTTCTTTTTCCAATATGAAATATTTTTATGGTTTTCCAAGGTGTAGGCAAAGCCCCTTGGAGGACCAGAAGGCCACCCCTCCCTCAAATTGAAAGAAAGCCCCACCCAAGCTGAGTCAGCCAATCGTACTTTACAGTTCCCTTTCTCACCATTAGACTCATTTTCCAGGGAGTCGCACGATGCAGCATGGTTTGAAAATGCCACATTTTCCAATACTGTTAAATGGAGCTGGACATTTGAAAATAGCACACATGGCGCCCGCATGACGACACTGATAATAGTTGCTAATGTTGGCAAATTCCCCTGTTGCACACACACAAACAAAAGCAAAATGCAATCCAACTGGGACAACTTTCTCAATATGTCTTGCAAACAAACATTTTTCTTTCCATTACAATTTATGAGCATTGGCCTGCAAGGACAGCCTCAATAGATTGGTCCAAATGCGAGGCATTGTGCTTACACAGGGGGCAACCAGGGCCTGTGGGAACCCCATGAGGAGAACATGTGGCATCCCCCTGCTTGTGTGTTCCCCACATAGTTTGCAGAAGCACAGCACCTCTGATACCGGAGGTGACTTAGTGTCATCAAGGCTAGTCACCATTGACAGCCTTCTCCTCTGTGGAGTTGTCCAATCCACTTTTAGACCATACAAATTGGTGGACGTCTCTCTACCACATGTTTGCAAATTATGTAGTTTAGCTAGAAGAAGCTTCCTTTGATCTTCGCTGACTTGCCCACCCATCAACTTCATGGCATGTTCTTGGGTTCCAGCAACATGAGAAAGGAACCAAAACCAAACAAGCAAGCAAAAGCTCCTTTCTCCCCATCTGCTTTCATAAAACCATGCACCAATTTATGCCCCTGTATCATTTCTGCCCATGCTTACCTTCTCTTTAAAGAGCTGCAAATATTGTAGCTTTTGTAACAAACCATTATATCTTCACTCTCAAGTATGCCATCTAGAACATGCTACAGGGCATTCTTTGTCTATATTTCTTAGTGGCAATGCTCCCCACTACTCAGCTATCTTTGATATCTCCAACCAATGTGAAAAGTCAGCCTTATGGCTTTATATCTGTGGAGAAGATCTCCACAGCACACACAGCAAGCCAGGTAGTCCAACTCATAAATGAGCAGTCCAATATCAGAGGTGCTGTTCTTAGGTCCACCCGTAGCTGGGGCCTTGTGCAGGAGGACTGTCACACTCTGTCCGGGTTGTGGTATCTTATGGGCAGCTGAATGGCCATGGTATGAGTAGAATGTTGGACTAGATGAGCCACTGAGGCTCTTCTCTTATAAAGCTAAACTCCGGACTGGTCAAAGAACCAAATCAAACCAGCTTCTAGTTCAGTAGATTTGTTAAAAAACCAAGCAAAGTCCATTGAGTTGGAAATGATCCATCAAATGAGAAGAGACTGCACAACTGCAGTTATCAAGGTCCCAGCTCACCTAAGCATCCTTCAGGGAAGAATGGAGGCCACCTGGGCTTCGAGCTTGGCTTGGTCTTTTTGACTACCATTGTCAGCCAGACACAAAAGCAAAGGGGTTCTTCTGGGATTGGGCAGTTCCCACAGAGTGAAATTCAAGCTGCCCGCTCAATAGTCCATGAAGACATGGTTCTGTGTTCTCTAACTAGTTTCTACTGTGGCTATTTCATCTAAGGCCATGGTCAGACTACGTAGATGCATGGAATGGTATCCACAGGTACCTGGCCATGTTCTTTGTCAAATAGCTACCTCCAGAATAGGGTGGCAGGAGTTTGGAGATTCTCTAGCCAATGCTTTCTAACAGATGCCCTTTTCTGCCTTTTTTTCCACCTGTAGAATACCGATTCCAAGTTGTGTTGACCAGAGCTGTGTGCAGCATTCCAAGCGTGGTCGTATCATAGATCCTCCGAAGTATGATATTGGCATTTTTAATTTCCTTTTGAAATTATACCTACTATGGAATTTGCCTTTGTTTATTCAGCAAACTTTCCCACTAGTTAGGTTTGCATGGGGGTCCTTGACAAGGTACATCCAAAGAGCTCTGCAGCATCAAACCCGGGCTTGCCCTCATTCAGCAGCTGGCCTGCCCAGTGGCCACCCCAGGTGACCAACCAGCTTCCTGTAGGAAGCTAAGAAGAGGAACCCTAGTCTGATATCAGCATCCTGCTCCTGTTTCCCAGTGACATACCACCTCCATATGGGACCTGGCCTATAGACATAATACTTGCTGGCCATGAATAGCCCTGTCCTCCATGAATTGGTCAAACTGTCCTTTAGAGTCATAAAGAACTTGGGTCCAGGATACCTGAAGGAACATCTCTTCCCCTATATGCCCTCATGCCCCTTAAGATCGGCTGGGGAGGCCTTGCTCCAGGAACCCTCTTTGAGGGAGGTAAGGAGGGTATCCAAGCAGAGGAGGGCCTTCTCTGTGGTGGCACCCAGATGATGGAACATGCTCCCCAGAGAGGTCCACCTGACACCAACTCTCTCCTCTTTCTGGTGTCAGGTAAAGACTGTTTTATTTAACCATCATTTTAATAACTAATACCACTGATTTTAATAATATCCTTAATTGTATACAGTTGAATCTTTCTTTTCTTTTCTTTTTTTTTCTTTAATTAGGGAGGATATACTGTTGTTAATTGTTTTACTGTGGAATGTTTTTAATGCTATTTATAAAACTATATTGTTATTTTTATTTCTGTATGCCATCCTGAGGCTGCTGCGAAGGATGGCATATAAATGTTTAAATTAAATTTAAAAAAAATTAATTAACTGTTGGAATGATTTGTGTGTTGCAAGAAAAGTGTCTTCTTTTCACCTGTCCTGAATCTTCTAGGTGGGACTCCAACACACTTCCACTTAGCCAATCTATGGACTGGCAAAACTGGAGCTAAACTGTCCATCCTGTCCCATTCAGACATAGATTGAGGGTCATAGGGAAAATATAAAACTATGTCTAGAACTGGGGTGGCCCAAGGCTCAAATCTCCAACCAGGATGATGCCCCCTCTGTGACTTTTGGGTTGTCCATATTGTCTCTCAGCTGAACCTATGTCAGAGGGGCATGCTGGTGAAATCTGGGGATGAAGGAAGAAATGTAAACATAGGAAATACAGAGTAGTAATGGGGACTGGCAGGTAATCACATGTAACACCGGTCTTCTATCAGTTATACTGGCTGCCAATTGAAGTCCGGGCCAATTTAAGGTGCCTGTGATGACTTATGAAGCCCTAAATGGCTTGGGTCCGGAATACCTGAAGGAGCACCTTCTCCCCTATGTGCCCTCCCACCTCTTGAGATCTGAGGCAGAGGTCCTGCTCCGGAGCCCACCTTGAAGAAGACCAGGCGAGTGGCTGCCCAGAGGAGGGCCTTCTCTGTGCTGGTGCCCCATCTATGGAATACACTCCCCAGAGAGTTTCGCCTGGTGCCAACGTTATTTTCTTTTCAGTGCCAGGCAAAACCCTTTTTATTTTCCTGCCATTTTAATGTTTAATTGAGTTTAATTCAGGTTTTAGTATCTCAGTTGCCAGATACTGTGGTGTTTTGTTTTATTCTACTTGTTTTATTGTAAGCCGTCCTGAGATGCTAGTGGTGGACGGGGGTTGAAAAGCTTTTAATAAATAAATAAATACACAACACATGCCTGATACTACTTTAGGGATATGGTAACTATCCTTCTCAACCCTAACCCTTACCTACAATAATCCATGTAGAAATCTGCATGGAATGCATAGGATGAGTGCTGAAAAAGAAAAGGATAATTTTCCAAAGAATCCAACTTTTCTGGAAAATGCCTAGAATTAAATGAATAATTTACCTGGGTCAGGAAAGAGCACCAAGACAAGGGCCACAAAGAGAAAGAAGTAAGTCTTCATAGGGAACTCTTTGGCCTAAGACAAGAGACACCAAAAGCATCAGGTAGAGTATTATAGAGCATAATAGTTCCCCAGTATACTGTCCCTGACACGGGAGGGGATATGCTGCTATGGTGACTATCAGTCTTCAGAATAGTCCACAAGGAACATGAAGGGATAAGTGCACCACATCAGAAATTTGGAAAATTAGATCTCTCCAAAAAGGGGAGCTGTTCTTGCAAATGTCGTCCAATTCTGCAAGGAAATACAAACATGATCAGCTGTTCCTTTAAAAAGACCAAACACACACACACACACACACACACACACAACTATTTTTTTCACATTAGAATGATGTGATCACCTGTTTGGGAGCTGGTGTGCCTACAAATTTCTCTCACACATTCTCTGCACTCACCACTCGGAGCACAAAGCTTCAGTATCCACTGGAGAGCAGCAGTGCAGATTTCTGGAAGAGTCACTTAATGACTCTTGGCCAGGTACCATCAAGCTCTCCCTTCCTTCTGGATATCACATCATCTTGCACTTCTTTCTGGGCAAATCAAAGGCGTGTTTCTGCTTCTTCTGGCTCAGCTCTTCTGTTCTTCTGGTCCATGGTCGGCCTGCCTCAAATCCACCCTCTCCGCAGAGGGTGTGCCACCAGAGGCCCCCATGCATTGAGAGCAATGGAGGAATCACTCCAAGATCCTGATGGCTTTCAGGCAAGACCCACACTGTACTTAACCTCCTTGACCTTCCAGGGACAGAT
This sequence comes from Varanus komodoensis, assembly GCF_004798865.1. Taxonomy (NCBI): domain Eukaryota; kingdom Metazoa; phylum Chordata; class Lepidosauria; order Squamata; family Varanidae; genus Varanus; species Varanus komodoensis. Next base: position 250,510 of record NW_025336273.1, on the reverse strand, counting down.
TGTACAAGATGATAATTCCTTCATGTCGATTCTGATCTTAATGGATTCCCACAGGTAGAGGATGTCTTGTTCCATGACTCAGCAAGTCACAGAACTATTGTGGAAATTTTATTTATTTATTTATTTATTTATTTAAACAACTTATATGCCGCCCCCTTCACATAAGCCTTGGGCATCCATCTAGGGGACAATCAGAGATCCATTTTTTTTTTTTTTTTTAGGCTTCTATGTGCCTAGCTCAGGAAGTACCTACAGCCCTTACCATGAAGCAGGAATGGTGAAGCCTAGCACATCAGGGTCATAGAATGACAGAATCATAGAAGAGTAGCGTTGGAAGGGGCCATGAAGACCGTTGGGTCCAACCCCCTGCTGTTCCAGGACACCAATTTATGCCATTCCACTCAGAGGGCTGTCCAGTTTCTTTTTTGGTCAAGGGACAGGGCTAACCCTACAACTGCTCTTTCTTCTGTTCCCTTTTTAACATGGAGATGAGGATTCTCTGAGCTCCTGCCCCAGTATCTGAACTAGTGACGGATGCCACCATGGTAGAAGAATAATGGAATGATGGGTGGGGAAGATGGTGGTGGTGTTAGAGGAAGTATCTCTGTCCTCCTTTGCTTGATGGGCACTGTTTCCTTTCGATCTCCTGTTGACCCTCTATAAGTTTTTCATAGTAGGGACCTTCTGTGCAGCACAGTTCCTAAGCTGACTCCAAGAACCTTCCAGACCTCTATTTCTTTCCTGAGTTTAAAAGAATCAAATGAAAAGCAATAAATAAAGCACAAAATAATAAACCACTCAAAATCAATAAAATAAAATAGCTATATAAATATAGAATTAAATCTGTAAAAATACCTGGGTGGAAAAAAAGCTTGGGACCAGTAAGATAACAAGTTTGGCTAGTTGTTGTTATTGTTGTTGTTGTTGTTGTTATTGGAGAGTCTGTCCTGTAAGCTGAAACTCTTGACTCACCTGCTGGCTGCAGTGGAGTTTTAGTCCAATTCACTTTTTTGGTTTAGTTTAGTCTCAAATGTATCCCGACCCATCACAACCCCATAGACAACATTCCTCCAGGCCTTTCTGTCCTCCACCATCCCCTGGAGTCCACCCAAGCCCAGACCCACTGCCCCAGTGACACCTTCTAGCCACCCCATCCTCTGTTGTCCCCTTCTTTTGCCAACAATCATTCCCAGCATCATAGACTAGTAGAGTTGGAAGGGGCCATGAAGGTCATCAAGTCCAACCCCCTACTGTTGCAGGACACCACAATACACCGTCCCACTCAGAGGGCTGTCCAGTTTCACTTTGAATGTCTCCAGTGTGGGAGAGCCCACCACCTCTCTAGACAGCTGGTTCCACTGTCGTATTGCTCTGATAGTGAGGAAGCTTTTCTTGATGTCCAGCCTGAATCTGGGTTGTTGCAACTTGAACTGGTTATTCCATGTCCTACACTCTGGCATCAGCAAGAAGAGATGTGTCTTCTCCAGTCAGTTGTTCAGGGTCCGCTCCAGGGAGTCCTTCCTTCTCATAAGGTGGCCAAAGTATTTGAGTTTCATCTTCGGTATCTGGCCTTCTAAAGAGCAGTCAGGGTTGATCTCTTCTAAGACTGATTGGTCTGATTGCCTTGCCATCCAAGGGACTCTCAGGAGTCTTCTCTAGCACCACAATTCAAAGGCCACAATTCTGTGCTCAGTCTTCCTCATGGTCCAACTTTTGCACTCTTCTCTGAATCCAGACTTTTTGAAGTCCAGACCTAGAATGTGACCTGAGAATACAAGAGGGAGTTCCTTTAGTTTTAAGAGTACTTTAGCACATGTTATCCCTTCTCACTTCCATTAGCTGATCATTCCATTCTATCATCTTTCCTTTAGGAGGAAACAAACTCTATTCTGCTTGGCATTTCCACAGCTGTCCAACCCATGACTGGAGCACAACTGCTGACTAATGGAAAGCTTCCCTGGTCTGCACAATAATTCATGCTTTCAATTCATCCAGTCCCGTCTTGGCTCAGGTGTGGGCTTTGTACCAGGAGGTCCCTGACCCTTTGAGTAATAATACCTAGAATTCATCGAATCACAGAATCATAGAAGAGTAGAGTTGGAAGGGGCCATGAAGGCCATCAGGTCCAGCCCCCTGCTGTTGCAGGACACAACGTTACACCATCCCACTCAGATGGCTATCCAGTTCCACCTTGAATGTCTCTAGTGTGGGAGAGCCCACCACTTCTCCAGACTGTTTCTACTCTCGTCTTGCTCTGACAGCAAGGAAATTTTCCTGATATCTAGCCAAATTGATATCAGCCTTTGCAACAGTCAGATCCTTTGATCTTTCTACACATTATCTCCCTACCCAGTGAGTATAATTTCTGCACAGTGCAGAGATGGGAGGCTGAAATATACTTGTCAAAGGCCACCTCTGCATGGCAAAGGAACAATCTGACCCAGAGGACTCGTCCTTGATGCTTCCGAATATTAACCAATTCTGTATTCAAGCAGCCAGAATGGTGTAGCTGTCTGAGCACTGGACCGGGATGAGAGAAGGTTCACTTGGTGGATTTATCTCACAGGATCCAAGTAAGAAGGATAAAGGGGATTGAAAGTCTCCCAGCCTGAACTTTTGGGAGGGAGGGTATAAATGCAATAAATAAGAAGACACTGCACTATTTATATGTGGATGTTCTTGCTTGTACTTGTACTTGGTTTTCTCAAGTATGCACTAAGAGCAGCTTTGATGTACGGGTTAATATGTGTGGGCATTATAAAGAGAGAAGATTGGAGAAGGTATGAGGGAGGACTTTCTTTTCAAAGGTCTGGCATTCCTAAGGTGGAGGTGGTGGTGGGTTGGTCCTAAGAGCTACACTAAAAATGTGCCTGAAATGGAAAAGTACAAGAGGGCGTCCTAGTGATAGGAAGCCAAAGGCAGATGTTTCCTGGACAACATCCCCAATCCTAAGACAAATGGAACCCAGATTTTCAATGGATCAGAATTGTGATGGGCACACTATTTTGAAATTGTACAAAACCCAGGACCTTCGCATTATGCACAACAAGCAAACTTTGGGGCTGGAACCCACTGGGGGTTTTCCACCCCACTCTTGCCAGTGACACATTTGCTACTGCAGTGGCAGAAATCACAGAGATTTTGCAGTGAAGCAAGGTGTGTGGGGACCACGTGCCTTGTTTCCAAGTAGAATTAGACTTCTGGAGGACTCCAAAGAGCATTTTTCTGGTTGCGGACAAGATGTTTGTTCCTCACCTATGTTTGTTTCCTGTGCAAAAGCACGAGGCTTTTTTTTATTTTTTGCCAACATGGCAGCTTAGACTTGGGGTCTTGCATCAAACTGGGTGGTTAGCCCCTTCTGATTGTATGAATGTATGACTGTACGATTGCGCAGCTCCATGATTCTATGGAATTCGGCAGTGAAAGGAGAATCCAGCAGGAGATGCCCACCAAGGTACAGGAGCTGAAGCAGAGGTGGCAGGAAGACCTGCGTTGCTGAGGCAACAGAGCAAGGAGAGATGAGCAGTACAGGGCACAGCAAGGTAAGGCAGGGACCAAACCCGCAGTGAGCAGGGGATGCTGTATTGCTGAGGGTCAGGCAAGGTGCAGGTACAGCAGCACACTGGAGGACCTAGACTGCTGAGCCCGGTTCTGGAGGGAAGAGCCTCCTCTTATATGGTTCTTCCCTCGGGTATCCCAGCCGGAACTTCTCAGTAGACTGAGAGCTCCAGCCGTGGCTGGGACTAACCCTGCACATCCTGAGGTGGAAGTTCTGGTTCTGGCCACCAGATGGAGCCCCAGGGCAGCCCAGGCCTCACATGCCTTTGGCTGCACTATTTCTCAGGTCGGCCCTAAGAACCACCCTGGGAATTCTCATCCCACACTGATCTGTGATCAAACCTATTCACGAGTGTCCTTCTTGATCTGAAGGGCTGCCCAGTGTCTCACTCGACACACTAGCAGGACAATAAAGTGTGCCCAACAGCTCTACTAGTCTATGATTCAAGCGCCACAATGCTGAGTACATTTTTCTACTCATCTTTTCCTTCTGACATGGAAGAAAATGCACAGTCCTGGAAGCATTATTTTGTTTGGAGGCATCATTCTTACCTTTAGCAGCAAGCATGTGTTGGTCAACACCGCCCCACATTTGTATAGGTAGGTTTGCAACCCCCCCCCCCCATTGGCATGTATCTTGGAAGTATTGACGCCTCAGTTGTGGCATTGTCAAGAGAATTAAGCAGAATTGGGGGGATGATATCTAACCTTCACTGTAAACCAACATTTCTAGTTCTATTACAGATGGCAAAGATATCAATCCCTTGTGTAGACCTCAGAAAAGACAGTTCTCTAGAAAATGTGCAGTTTTCTCACCTAAGCTTTTTGTTTCCTTTTGGTGGGGCCATGATTCATTCCTTGGACACACCTTTACTTTCTCTTTTCTAAGAACCAGTCCAATTTGCAAAAGGACTGCAAATTCCTACCAGGTAAGGTGAGAAAACCTCAAAACCAATCCTTAGGACTAGACTGGGTCTCAAATGGATGGCAAAAGAATAGATGACAATAGATGGGGGAAAAGAATAGAATAGATGACAATAGATGGCAAAAGGAGAAAGGGACGGCAGAGGTTGAGGTGGCTGGATGGGGTCACTGAGGCAGTGGGTGTGGGCTTGGGTGAACTTGGAGGACAGGAAGGCCTGGAGGAATGTTGTCCATGGGGTTGCGATGGGTCAGACTTTGGGACTAACAAGGACAAGGTCCCAAAAGCCTGGCCGGTAAGTCTCAGGCATGGCCCCTGACCTGACAGGTGCCTTCTGGATGCTCAGCCGATTGCACCCCTCCCTCATGGGCCAACTCAGGCTGACACACAAGCAAGCAAGCAAATCAACCCATGCACTTGGATAACGAGCTCGCGCCCATTTACAGTGTGAGTAGGGAAAAGTCTTCTTGCAAGTAGTCCCTCAGGAGGGAGGCCAGCAGTGGCCAGCGAGGCCTGCACCGACAGCAGGGACAGAGGGACCCCCCGGAGGCCGCATGCGGGTCACCGTGGGGTAAGATTGCACCATAAGCCCCCCATGGAACACGCAGCTCTCCCTTCCCATGCCCTTGCTGCTACCTGGCATGCCAGGTGCAGGGGAAGGCGTTACAGGTGGACAGTGGACAAATAGCCAGGTGCAGTTCAAAATGGCTTGAATGGGGCATGCTGGGAATTGTAGGACTGTAAGGCCTGGCCAGACATGTACCCTAAGGATGTCTCAATGCAACTTCCTTCCTTCCTCCGCTCCGTCAACAGAAAAAATACACAGATTCAAATTTGCCCGTCTTCTTATTAGGAGCAGAAACTTTAAAAGCATTCAAACAAGGACCTTTTTGCTGGCCCTGCAGTTCTTCCCGAGGCAATCATGCACATGCTGGAAGTCTGGCATTCAAATAGGATTCCTTGAGAGGAGGTGAGATGCCATCCGGTCACTCAGTGGCATATCTGAGAGATTAGAAAAAATAAGCCAAAGCTGAGAAATACAAGTCAAATACAGCAGTCTCTATTTTAGCATTTATCTTCCCTGTCTCCTCAGATTTTGTAGGTTCTCCTCCTAAGTGAGAAATTTGCTACGCTTTTTAACATCATAGCCCAGCTCATACCTCCTGGGCTCACATTTGGTCAGCTGAGATCAGAAATCTGTCCATTTCTCTGCCTATGATTCATCTCAAAGAAGGGAAGTGGTGTCCAGCAAAATGCATTACATTTCATAATTTTCCAGAATGTGTGGAAATATGCCCTAGCGATTGGGTTGATGCATCGCAAATCAAGAATATTCATGCATTCTTTTAAATACATCCATCATATCCCCTTTTATTTAATTTCTTTCTAAGCTGAACTGTCCCAGGTGTGGTAGCTACTGCTCATAAGGGAATTGCTCCACCCCTGATCATTTTTGCTGCTTTTCACTGCACCATTCCCAAATGCATAATTTCCTTTTTCAGGAAGATGACCAGAACTGAAGACAATATTCTGAGAGTGGCCACAGAAATGATTTGTCTAAGGGAAGGAAGATCCCAGCAGTTCTAGTTTGGGTTCCTTTCTGAAGGATGCCTTGCGTGGAGTTGGCCTTCTTCACAGCAGCTGAGAGGTGGGCGGGCATTCCACCGAGTGTCCACGACCACCCTGAGGTCCCTTCCAGTGCGAGCTCAGGTCCCACCCCCTTTTTGCCACAACATGGGTCCATCTACGTTTGCTCACACTGAAATGCCCTTGCAAAGTCGCCAGACTGCTTGACCTCCCTTTCCTCTCTTGCTGGCTTTCCCTCAAATGTTGCTACAAGCCTCCAAAAGTCAAATGGAGTTGTTCTGCTCCATTGGATCCTAAGGAGCATTCAAAAGAGAAACGGGACAGCCATTTGCATGGGATGGTGTAAACCAGTGTCCTGCACCAGCAGGGGTTGGACCTGATGGCCTTCATGGCCCCTTCCAAGTCTACTATTCTGTAATTCTACGACTGCGGAATGCTGAAGAAAGATGAGGAGGGCTCATTTTTGTTTTGTTTTTAGTTATTGGACCAGTTTAGAAGGGGGAAAACTGAGTTATTTTTTCTGAATACTCACTCCTCTCTGAGAAACATAGAAGAAGAATGAGTCAGAAGGGGTCTCCTGAGCCATCTAGTCTGATCTCTGGCTCCAGCCAGCTCCACTCATGACATGCCTGCCATGTGCATGTCCAGCCTATCCTTGAACACCCTCACCGATGGGGCCTCAACCATCTCCCATGGAAGCTCATTCCACACCCTCAGGATCCTAACTGTCAGGAAGTACTTCAGGAAGGAAAACTACGAATCTGTGATACGTTTGCGAGGTATTCATTTCCTGAAGTGTATTAAAGGATCATGCAATCTCTCTGCTTGGATATAACAACAGACACAGACGTATTAGCAACAACAGGGCCATGATGGTTTCATTGAGCCTCTCTTCACTCACTCATTCTTTTTGAATGGCTCACAAGGGTGCATTTCAGCTACAACCCTGACTAAGTTTGCCTAGTCAAAGCTACGGTTGCCCCAGTGGCAATGTATGGCTGTGAGAGTTGGACCAGAAGGAAAAGTGAGCACTGAAGAATTGACGCCTTTGGATTGTGGTGCTGGAGGAGACGCCTGTGAGATGCAAAGAGATCAGATCAGTCAACCCTAAAGGAAATCAACCCCAACTGTTCTCTAGGAGGGCAGATACTGAAGATGAAGCTCAAATGCTTTGGCCACCTAATGAGAAGGAAGGACTCCCTGGAGAAGAGCCTGATGCTGGGAACAATAGATGGCAAAAGAAGAAGGGGACGGCAGAGGATGAGGTGGCTGGATGGAGTCACTGGGGCAGTGGGAGTGGGCTTGGGTGGACTCCGGGGGATGTTGGAGGAGAGGAGAGCCTGGAGGAATGTTGCCCATGGGGTCGCAATGGGTCGGCACGACTCTGTGACTAAACAACGACAAGGTACCACTGAACCCAGTTTGGCCTCCTCCTCAGTGTGCATGTCTAGGTTTGCACGCTTCATTGCTGCATTTTAATGGCATCTTCATTCTCACCTTATACAGCAGACATAATCCTCACGACAGTATCCAATATTTTCAACCATGGAGCTTATTGGGCATTCAAACAGTCTACACGTGCCAGTGTATTCTGCACATTTAGCTTCACCAATAATTTCAGTGGAGCCTGAGGAAAATAAAATCAAAAGGCAGACAATGGGAAAACCATACCGCAATGACTCATTGGGTTTCTAGTTCCATTACAGCCAGGAAAGCCCTAAACAGCAGATGAGCCGGATAGACCTTCATCCCTCCTCCTCTTTTCCATCCTTGTGGAATTTCTCTGGTACGGATAGCTTGCGAGGACAGGCCTCAGGCTTCAGGGACATGCTATCATTGTGTAACTCCACTGCTGGCATTGTATAACACTGAAAACCAAACTGGGCATAAGCTCTGGGGAAATTCAGATCAGATTTGCTGTTCTTCAGAAGAGACCTACTTTCCTGTTTAGAAATCACCCAGATTTGCCCAAACCAGCCAATTTTGGTTCAAGATTTGGAATCCCACCAAATCTGAAGCCGACCACTGGCCTTTGGCCCTAGTCAGGGAAGGAAGTTTGTTTTCTTGGAGATAAACATGACACAGAAATCCACGATATTTGTTTATTTATTTATTTAGAAAGCTTCTATGCCACCCCATTCACCGAAGCCTCGGGGCAGATTACAGCAATAAATAAATAATAACAGTATAAAACAATATAATATAATTGGAGACATCCTGGCCATAAAAATAAAATAAATAAATGTTAACAATTAAAATGGCATTTAAATAAAAAGGTCTTCACCTGGCGCCAGAAAACAAATAACGACGGCGCCAGGCGGACCTCTCTGGAGAGCGCATTCCATACATTGCATAAACCACATATGCATTTAAAGGAAGGAAATCATTTTGCACATTATCATGCAAAAGGGAGAAGAAGGTACGTAAACAAACTATCAGGGAAAGAAATGAAAGGGGACCTAAAAAGCTTGATTGTATCTTGTGTGTGTGTTGTTGCATTTCCATGGGGAAAAAAGGATCTGATATTCTGACAGTTTCTCAGCCCTCTTAACTGAAGACCAGAGAGGGGTTGTTTTCGGAGTGCCAGGCTATGTCTTGGAAAATTGTGGTCCAAATCCCTACATCGCCAAGGAGGCGACTGTCAGTCCAAATGGTATTACTTTAAGCTTTGTTGCAGAATAACAGAGGCAGAGGTAGTGTTGTAAGCCGCCCCGAGGCTTCGGTGAATGGGGCGGCATAAAAATGTTTAAATAAAATAAAATAAAATATAAAATAAAATAAAATAAAATAAAAACGAAGGACACCACACACCAAGCATGGAAGACCTCAGGCCTGTGCATTTCAGAGGTGGACTTTGCTTTCGACGGACCCTTGGGATCAGCCTACTGAAGCCCAGGAAGAGAATTGGCCAAAGTAGGCAGGCATATCCTGAGCATCGAGGAAAAAAGTGCTCCGGGACATACCGGTCCCACTCATTTGTGATCAGCTCACAACTCCACTCACACAAAACCTTCCCCACCCTCTCTCTCCACACGGCCCCAACAATGCAGTTTATGTAAAGAGCCTGCTCTAATACTGGGAGACAACCAGGAGCCAAAATCCCTGGCCAATCTGCTCATCCCCACACTGAGAAGTATTACTAACTATCACTGAGTCCTCCACTCCCCCATCTGAGCTCTGAGGAGGAAAGCATGGCTACAACTGTAGTAAGGAAATAAATACTCCATTCTAACCTGTATCTCAGACAGTTTTCCTTTTTCTTATTCAGGGTTGTATTTCCAATAAGCTAAAGGCTTTTCCCTAAGTCTCAACAGTTCTAAGGATCCTGGGTCAAGTGCCAGTGTAGTGTAATGGTTGGAGTGTAGGACCGGGACTCAGAAGACCCGGGTTCTAGTCCCCATGCAGCTATGGAACCCACTGGAGGGGCCCTGGGCCAGTCGTGGACTCTCAGCCCAGCCTTTCGTACAGGGTCCTTGCCTTGAGGATAATGTACTGAGGAAAAGAAGGAAACTCGGGTTCTATGCAAGAGGATAAATGGGTGTCCTCACCAGAGGGCTATGAATGTAATGCCTCAAGTGGACTGAACCAATAACTGACCTGTGTCAGGGAAAAGCAGCATGGACAAGACCAGGAGCACCCCACAGAAGGTCTTCATAGCTATGACAAAGCAAAGGAATGACAAAGCAACAGAACCAAGAGTAGCAGAGACAATGGCGTGCTTTGTTGCTTATATACCACTCTGGGAGTAGCAAGATATCAAGCTATTAAGATTTATGTTGCGTTGCAAGTGCGTTCCAAGACGGGGTGATCACATACTAGGAAGTATTCCTGGAACACCTTGATTGACAAAACTCAGCCACAGTGGCGGGCCACTGCATACGAGGATGACACGGTATGATGAACTGATAAGGGCAGGAAGGAGCCAAGGAGGCACTGGGTAGCCACTCCGAGCCTGGCTTCATCCTGGCTCCGCCTGCCATGCCGTGAAAGTCCCTGTCCTTGGCTCGGTCCAGACTTCTCCCTTCCTTCCGGCTTTATTGCATCGGCACCAGTATCTCCATCCACCTGCACCACCCCTGGTCCTGGTGCCCCAGCTGGAGGCAACCGCAGCCTCTGTCCAGGTCCTGGCACCAGGCCTCTCCAAGCCTTTGGGAAGTCCCACCAAACAATGCTGACGGAATTGCCCCTCTCTGTATAGTTAAATATTTTTGAACTGTACCTGGCTATTTGTCCACTGTCCACCTGTAACGCCTTCCCCTGCACCTGGCGTGCCAGGTAGCAGCAAGGGCACGGGAAGGGAGAGCTGCGTGTTCCATGGGGGGCTTATGGTGCAATCTTACCCCATGGTGACCCATATGCGGCCTCCGGGGTGTCCCTCTGTCCCTGCCGTCGGTGCTGGCCTCGCTGGCCACTGCTGGCCTCCCTCCTGAGGGACTACTTGCAAGAAGACTTTTCCCTACTGCACACTGTAAATGGGCGTGAGCTCGTTATCCAAGTGCATGGGTTAATTGCTTGCTTGCTTGTGTGTCAGGCTGAGTTGGCCCATGAGGGAGCGGTGCAATCGGCTGAGCATCCAGAAGGCACCTGTCAGGTCAGGGGCCATGCCTGAGACTTACCGGCCAGGCTTTTAGGACCTGGTCTAGACCTAAGGATTGGTTTTGAGGTTTCTCACCTCACCTGGTAGAGTTTGGCAGCCCTGAGAGGGAAAGCCCCCCAGTGCCCACATGGTGTGGACCTGAGGAGTGGCACTCTCAAAGATGCAACTCAGCAGGCTAAGCTGCTCCCCCAGGACGTGGGCAGCCAAATTGCCTGTGCAGGTTAGAAGCCCACAATGGTTTGTTTTTGTTTGATACGTTGCAAAATTGTGCCCAATCCATTACAACCCCATGGAGAGCATTCCTCCAGGCCTTCCTGTCCTCCACCATCCCCCAGAGTCCCTCAAGCCCATGCCGACTGCCCCAGTGACTCCCTCCAGCCACCTCAATCTTTGCCGTCCCCTTCGTCTTTTGCCATCAATCATTCCCAGCATCAGGGTCTTCTCCAGTGAAAGCTGGATGAACCTTTCTGCAACCCCATGTCTCTGAAGGTCAATGGCTGGGGGGAGATGACCTCCATCAGGCAGAAATACATATTTTAGATATTATTATGCTTTATTTTATCTCCTAACCAGTCCAGGATATCACAGGAAAATATCTTGATGTACTCCGGACAAAAACTAGGGTGCAAGAAAGCAATGTGATTTTAATAGGAGTTAAATTTTAATAGGCATGCTATTCTTAAGTCAATGGGCACAAACTGCAATTGCCATGAGCTATACTGGAACAGTAAAAGATGGATTAGGATTTCAGTGCAGTGCAACAGAGCTAGCATAAGTGTACTTTTAAATAATGCTTAAATGATCAATTGCATCAATAACTCAATTTGATAGAAAAGATATTCAGAGAAGGAAACATTTTAGAGAAATGCTTGCGGGTTTCATTAAGGGTTCTTCATCTGGAATCACAGAATCACACACTGGAGTTGCAGGACTCCACATTCAAGCAGCCAGGGTCTCCAGTACGGGGACCTCGCCAGGCCAGCCTTCCCCCGCCTGGAGGCCTCCAGAGGCGTTTGGACTGCAGCTCCCAGAATTCCCATCCAACAGTGCCTCCAACTGCATTTTTGTAGTGTAACCCTGAGCATCGGAAGAATAGTGAAGGTGTGAAAGAGAGAGAGCATGAAAAATTTAAGCTCTCTCAGCGATGCAAATCTGAGAGGGGATCCTGCATCTATTCTGTGTGTCCCAGGAATAACTTGTCATTTATGGATTCCTAGAATCAAAAAATCATCGAGTTGCAAGGGACCTGTGAGGCCATCAAGTCCAACCCTCTGCTCTCCTTCCAGGTTGAGAAACCAACTGGACAAGCAGCTGAAACTTACTTTGATGGCGCCTATAGGACACTATCAGAAACTGGATCTAGGCAGTGGGTGGGCTATTGGGGTAGGGGGCAGGGCAGGCTGTGTGACCCACAGAGTCGCCACCCAGGGAGTTTCGGAGCAACAGGTGGGAGGCCGCAGTCACTTCTTAGGCAGCTTCTGCTACCTGCATTAACTGTCTTTGTCTGCCTAAAGGTATGGCTAGTTCTGCTGTGACTTGCTCCTGAACTCTGTACGTCACTGCGGTAGCCAAGAAGAAATTGTCTGTCTCTCTGCCCAGGGTTCCTGCTCCTGGGAAAGGGACTGAATACGCACAAGAAGGTACAAACCGCACTGTTGTATCAAGCATTGCCATGTTGTCCAGTGTCGTGTTCCCATGGTGGTTGGGTGGTCACCTGGACGGCCTCCCCCCAAGTAAGATGGAAATTTGTCAGGTTCCCTTTCAATCCCATCAGAAATGGTGGCCATGAAGGAGATGGAAGGCGATTCCATAGCTTGACTTGGTGCTATATAAAATTTATCTTACCATAGTTGACCTGCCCTGACTCTCCCACCAGCCAGCTTCATTGGATTATTATTATTATTATTATTATTATTATTATTATTATTATTATTATTATTTATTATAACATTTCTATGCCTTTCTATTTCTATGGATGACCCCACTGGGTTCTAATATTAGGAGAAAAGGACAAAATCTCTCACTATCTGCTTTCCCTGTTCCGTGCATAATTTTGCTCACTTCTGTGCATCTACCTGTACTTGAAATGGTGAGATTCTGTCACACAGAATGGTGCCCCAAGAAGAGCAGAAGTAAAATTCCCCTTTCTTTGCCATGATGAATGTAGATTTCCACGCTTTTATGGTGCACTCCAATATCCGATAGGATGCTTTGCCAGGTTGGAGTCCTGTGTGTCTCTACTCCATAACCATTTAACTGCACTGCTCGGTTGCTAGGTTTCCCTTGGTTCTTCCCCCCTAAAATGGTGAGGGAAGCTCTTGTGTCTCCTAGGAGGTTGGCCATGGTTTTCAGGTTCCCACTGGTGGCTTTAACATCTGGTCTTCCCTATTGGTTGGGTTTCCATTTGTTGGCCCACTGGGAAGGCAGGGGGGACCTGGGCATCCAACCTGTACATACAGGCAGGAGTGGCCTTAAGACTTCTGATTGCTCAGGCTGCTGTCTGTTGTACTTACGTCCTCACAAATTCATGCTGCGGGTGTAAACTGAATGGATCTGAATGATTTCAGTCCAAGGAACCCTGTCCGAGTCTTCGACCATTTTCCGCAACCACCAATCATTTCCTAACGAGAACTCCAAATTCCCAGTCTTGTTTTCTTACAGGGTTATTGTGTAGCTTGCTCAAGGCTGGGGGACTTTTCTTAAACTTGAGACAAATGAACAGTGCAAACCAGTGAGTGCTTGCCCTGGTTCCATTTGACTGATTTTTCCACTGCTGGGACTCAGCTGCTGCCGTGGTTAAGAGTGTTGGGAGACTGAGCTAGATAATCCCAGTGGATGTGGGTGATGTCTGTGCTATCTTGAGCCAACTTAGTATGTATGTATTTATGAAATTTGTATGCCATCCAATTACCAGCGTCTGGATGGCTAACAACATAAATTAATTAATGACCCACTCTGGTTGCAAATACAATATTAAAATTCAATATTAAAATATTGATTAAATAAAAAGGTCTTATTCTGGCGCAGAAAAACATATAATGATGGCACCAGGCGGACCTCTTTGGGGAGCACATTCTGCTATGCCCATTACCCATAATCCACAGCCTGTACAGAAGAAGCTAAGCCATCACACAAGGCTGACTGAGCAGAAGCCAACCTGGCAGATCACCAAATGGATTCTGGGTTGATCCGGTGGTGCAAGTTCACCACTTTTGGTGGTGGAACTGAAGACTCTGGTGCAAAGGCCAGACTACGCTTGCGTGCCCAGGCTGATCTGGGCTGGGTTTGCAGGCGAGACAAAATGGAAACAGCCACCCCGCTTTCCGTAGTAATTGACTAGTGCTAGAAAGTGCCATGACATTTATTTGACTCAACAGAATCGTGGGGCAAAAGAAATTGGCATGTGCAGCAGGGACAGCAATGTAGCGGCTGTTCCATTCCCACGTTCCACATCAAGCGTTTGCTTTCTTTTGGCAGCAAGCCTTCCTCGGAGTACAGCGCCCGAGCACCTCAAAGGTCTTATCCGGACATCTCCTGGTGCTGCAGAAGCCCTTGAGTTGGCGACAGGTTCCTCCATCTTTTATGCTGATCCTGGAGCTGGCAAAGCCTGTTTGAAGACACGAAAGCACAAACGACAGACCAGGAACACGGATGGGATGCCCAAATCCCTCCCAGAACCAGGCTGAAAAGGCTGGTTGATGTTTCAGCCCTTAGCAGCTTGATGTTTTATGTTCCCTCCCTTAGAGTAGAGGACACTTCAAGCCCAGGGAAACTTCTATGCTCTTGGAGCCCAGCTGTGAAGTCAGACGGTTTTTCTGGACACACAGATCGGCCTCCAAAAGTTCAATGTCATCTAAACTATGTCTAGCTGATATAGGGTTGCACAGTAAGTGACTCTTAATGGCAATTCCTTCCCTCCCTTCCTCACACACATTTTAAACAATGCAGTCATCAAATCTTTGTCATTTAAATAGCTATCGGAACAGCCACCCCGCTTCAATGAAAATGGACTGGCTTTTCCCATCTGGGGATATCAGACAAGATTAGAAATGTAATAATAACAATAACAATAACAATAACAATAATAATAATAATAATAATAATGATGCTGTGCTCTCTCTCTCTCCCCCTCTCTCTCTCTCTCTCCCCCCCTCTCTCCCCACCCCCAATTTTGGCATTACATTTCAAGATGTGCCGTAATATTTCATAAAACATCATACATATTGCGCTGTCCGTCCTTAAGTTCTGCCTTTGCTTTTATGAATGCTTGCTATCTGCTTCTCTAGACATGTGTATTGGCACTTTCATCCCAACATTTCTACAGAGTCTGGAGAAATCTGTCAACAGGTTTTCTCACTCGAAACAGGCATGATTCTTAAGTCTATGCCCTGCACAACTGTTCGAAAAGCCAGATACAAGTCTCCTAACCAGCCAACTACGACCTAACCAAAAGGGAGAGGAAGAGGAAGGATCGCCCACTATAAGAATTTGCCAAAGGATAACACTTTTCTGTGGGTTCTTCTGCTGAGAGCTGAACCTACCTGGATTGGGAAGGAACAGCAAAGGAAGTACAAAAAGGAAAAGATGACAGATCTTCATGACTGTTGCAAAGCAGGGACAGGTATTCGACTGGCGATGCTTAGGCGAAATATTGAGAACGACCGAGAGGGTGTACCTTTTCTGGCACTCATGTACTCTGATCTGTACAGTGTAGATTTTATATTGTTAATTTGTTTTATCTTTTGAATGCATTATATTTTAATTTATGTTGTGAGACGCCCCGAGGCTTCGGCGAATGGGGAGGCATAGAAATGTTTTAAATAAATAAATAAATAAATAAATAAATAAATAAATAAATAAATAGAAGCGATGTAGCTCAGCCCTAACGCGATGATTGGGTGAGGGCTCATCTCCCCAGGGTGCTGATGTTCCACCTGTTCTCCAATGGCTCACGTGTGCCTAAAGTACCAAAGATTCTGCAGGTCCTCATTGATTCAGTGCCATCACCAGAAGCCCAAATGGGCAGCGGCACCAGTTAAGGTTCGTGTACAACCTAAGCTGTGACCCCTCCTAGGTAAAGGTGGGCCTGCTACAGTTGGCCGTGCTCTGCTGACCTCCGCTTTGGACTCCTGCAATCCACTGCTTTTGATGACTGCCTGAAATGATAGCTCGCTCAAGACATAGCCACGGGGCTTTTAAATTGGGTGCAGCATTGGAATCTCCATTCACCAGTGCTTAAAGAGCTCAACCACCCAGAAAGCTTCAGCTGTGGGGTGGTATAAACATGTAATAAATAATAACAACAAGAAGAACCAGCTTCCAATTAATTTCCAAGCATAGTGCAAAATGCTGCAGCTTGTTTCCAAAACCCTCCACTGCTCTTTTTACTCAAAGGACCTGTTTACCCAGCTCAGAATCAGGTTAAAAATTTGGGTTCCCTCATGACCTGAAATTAAGCATTTGCCAATGGAGGAGAGGGTATTCCACTGATCTTGTTTATAGACTTGTCTGGAGTCTACATTAATCTATCTTATGTTTCTAATGTTGCTTTTATATTCCCAGGCTTTCAAACACTGGTGTATTTTTACTTCACTTGCAATTGTCTTTAATGCTGTCTTTCATTAAGTACTGGGTTAATTATTATTGAAAGATAATACAGACTTTTTCTTTAACCAACCAGTAAACTTTGAAGGGTTGAAGTCCAATGGATCATCCTGTCAAATTGCTCTAATGTTTGTTTGTTTGTTTGTTTTAAGCATTTATAGATGTTCACAACAGCCAAATAGCTCCCTGGATGGTTTACAATTAAATTACATTAAACAAGAGACAAGAAAATCCATAGAACATTGGAAAAAGGCAATAAATAAAATCATTAATTCCACCATCAGGGACACCAAACATGCTGAGCTCATATAGTGGCTAGATTAGACACATTTTATATTTTTATAATATCAATTGTAATTTTGAAATTCATAAACTACTCACTTAAAATTTGAATTAAAACTGTCAGCAATTAAAATACACTGATTTTTTTTTAAAAAAAGTGTTTGCTTGATGCCAAAATGGGTACTAGGTAGATACCTGGTGCTCATCTCTGGGGAGTTGATTCCAAAGATGGGGTGCCACAGCTGAAAAGGCCCTACCCCAGGTAGCCGTCTCTTTGCCTCTACTGCTAAAGGAGGCCACAAATGGAGTATTGCTTTCTTAGAGCCAGGGGAGTTTGCATCAAGCTCAGCAGCAACTTGTAAAATTTGCATATATTTCAGACAAAAATTGCAAAATTCCAGCCGCAGTTTGGATAAATGGCAGCCACACTTGACATAAACTTTACACCAATTTGGGCTCAACTTTACACAAATTTCCCTGGCTTGAACAAAACGGATCAAGCTAAACTATGAATTTCAGCCTACTTTAAAAGTGGAAGCTGTTAAAAGGGTGGGGAGAAATTGGCTTCATCTAATTTCTGTTCTCGAGTCAGCAAGATGCTGAAACTCCACTGAGCACAAGGAGTTAAGTTTATCGGTGTTGACCTTTCTTACTGGATATGCTTTTGCATATTATATTGGAAGAATAATGTTGAACAAATTGTAACAGGAAAGAGTATGGCTTAGAACCTAGGAATAGTTGGACTGATACAGATTTCTGTGGAATATTGCCCAAAGATCTTGCTGACTATTAATTCCGGTAAAACAAAAAGATTTGGATATTTGAGCCTTTTGTCTTTCTCTCTCATAAAATGTATGCAGTTCCATCTGCTTTAAAGAGTGCTAGTGCTTTTTTTTAACCAATAAGGAAGAGAAGTTTTTTTCTGATGTTCTTCATGTGGTCCGTGCCAAAGCTTTGGCCCAGGGTTATCCAGTGTGCTTATACAGATGTACGAGTTTGCCCCAAGGTCCAATGTGTTGTTTCATGATGATCTAGCATGTTCTTAATAAACTAATCCATGGGAGATTAAGGATGTTAATGGAGTGCAGCACTGCAGACAGAAATCTTGCTCTTTTCAAGAACTTTTTATTTTATATCTGCCTCGTTCGGCCTCTATTCTCAGAGTTGGTGTACACCAGTTGCTGAAGAGTGGGAGTAGGTGGAACTCCAGTACCCATCCTGCTGGAGGGATCCGGCGGGCAGCTGGTTTTCAAGAGGTGAACAGAGTGCTAGACTGGATACAGCATTGGTCTGATCCAGCATGGCTGTTCTTATATTTTTTTGTTCTTATTCTTGAGCCCTGGTTTGTAAGTCTAAACCTTGTGAATTCTACGACAAGGTTTCGAGGTGGCTAGACGGAGGGGATGCAGTGGATGTGGTTTACCTGGATTTCAGCAAGGCCTTTGACAAAGTGCCCCATGATATCCTGTGTTGAGAAATTGAGGAGTTTTGGGATAAACCAATGCACAGTCCAATGGATTAGGGCATGGTTGATGGACCAAAAGCAGAGGGTAACCATTAGTGGGGAAACATCAGGATGGCAGCCAGTGACAAGCGGGGTCCCCCAGGGCCTGATCCTGTTCAATCTTTTCATCAACAACATGGATGAAGGGGTGACCAGTCTGCTGATCAAATTTGCAGACGATACTAAAACTGGAGCAGTGGCCACAACTGAGGAGCAGGTACTCCAGATCCAGAAGGATCTGGACAGACTATGGAAGTGGGCAGGAGACTACGGGATGGCGTTCAAGGTGGATAAGTGCAAGGTCTTGCACTTGGGGCATAGGAATGGGTGTCATAAGTACAGGTTAGTGGACAAGTGGCTGGAGAGCAGCACTTGTGAAAGGGACCTCGGGGTACTGGTGAGGGTGTTCAAGGATAGGCTAGGTATGCACATGGTAGGCATGTCATGAGCAGAGCCAGGAGTCAGAGTAGATGGCCCAGGAGGCCCCTTTTGACCCGCTCTGCTTCTATGTTTCTAAGTCATCTTTTACAGCTTCAGCCAGCTAGAAAACCTCTAAAGTCTAAGGCTTCCTTCTTCTACAGAGAAGCCAGGAAGGAAAGAAATGAATCCAGCCCATAGCAATCTCCTTCCAGCTGTTCTCCTTGTTGTTGCTCTCACTTCTCTTGTTCTTGCAGTCCCAGGCTCAGCAGAGTGTAGCCAATCATCACAGAAGGTATAAATCAGGACTCAGCATTGACGAGTGGCATCTGCCCAGCAGGAGCTGGGAACCGCTAGAAGTGGGAAAGGATCTGGAAATGGAGAGCTCAGTGGGAGAGGTCAGGGTAGGACCACCCCAATGTCATACTCCATGCTGCTTCACGGGCCAAAACCAGATCCTCCTGAAGCTGCCTGACTCATCGAGGGCGTGTGTCACAGCCTCAGCCAGCCTTCCTTCCCAGGAGGTTCATAACAGCCCACGGGGAAGGTCTTTTCTGGACCTTCTTGAACCTTCTGCAAAAGGAGAAAAAAGTGGTGACTGGGAGAAGAGGACTGTGGTCAGGGTGGAGGTCCACACTGGTGAACTGTCTGCTTCACTGAACTTGAAAAGCGTCCTTGAGCCAAACGAGCCAAAGTTTACCTGGACCTACAGATCTTCCTTGTAAATCTTCTCCTAGCAAATTTTCCAAATTACTTTAGCTTATGGCAAGGCCAAAGCTTTCATAGCCAACTGCAGGTGGGAAGAGAAAGCTTCAGCTATTGGGCAGTATAGAAATGAAAGGGACAAGAGATATGGAGTCACGCTACCCATCACTCCTTGGACTTTTCTATTATTTATTTATTTATGGATTTATATCCTGCCTTTTTCCTACAAAGGGCTCAAGGCAGCTTGCATCATTCTCCTCCTCCATCTTATCCCCACAACAACAACCCTGTGAGGTAGGTAGGGCTGAGAGTCTGTGACTGGCCCAAAGTCACCCAGTTGGCTCCATGGCTGAGCGGGGACTCGAACCCGAATCATCTGAGTTCCAGTCCCAAGCTCTTAACCACGACACCACACTGGCCCTCAATAAAAGTCCAATAAAAGTCACCAGAAGTGACTTTCCAATAAAAGTCACCAGAAGTGGGTCACAAAGATGGCACATGGAGGATGAAAACATCGCCTGACATCTCCCAGCAAAAAGAATTAATCCCCAGCAGAAGATCAGTTGCTGTTACCAAAAGGAAGCTTTAGGGGGAGCAGTTAATCTACTCCTGTAGCTCCAATCGGGATTGGAAGTTCACAGCCCCCATGGCTGCTACATGAAAGGTGGTGGAAGAAAACTGGGCATCTACGTTGCTTGCGCTACATGTCCGGCGGAATGGCCACATGGTATACTGGGCATTCTATGCATACTTTATGCATATTTTCTTGAATGCACACATCACCTGTGACCGTCTTTGAAATATATGTATTCTCGTTCCATTTATTAAAGCATATTTTGCACGTTTTTCAAAAAAGTACTTTTGCTCAAAAACTGCACCTTTTCATGCACATTTTCCAAAAGTGCACCTGTGGTCAAGTGCACTCTGCATAAAACTCCTGGTGAGCTCAGAACTGCACGGACTCCAACTGCAGGTTGCATCTGGATCTGGTCCAGAAGGTGCAAAGCAGGAAATCCTGCTCAAAATTGAATTTCTGAAGCTTCCCAAGTAGATGTGGGAGTAGCACCCTCATCAGACCTCTTCCAAAAACTCAGCGATTTGTGACAGAGTTCAGTGCAGAAACCCACTGGAAAAAGAACCTTGCAGCTGAAGAAGCAGAAGCAGGAGAAATTCCGTGCATTTAATTGAGTATTGTCCCATCTCAGGGCTCTAACTCGGATTGTTCTGGTCCATGAGGAGATTCTGTAGACCCAACCACTGGGATGAACTTCTGCTACAAAATTGGAACTGCTTCTCCCGGATCACTCAGAGGGTGTGTCCCGGTGGGCCTTCCTGACTCTTCCTTAGAGGCCAGGTGTAGTGCTGAACTCTTTTTTAGGCAATAAAATAGAAAATGATTTTTATTTCTTGGCTATCCAATGCCTGTTTAATAACTGTGATCATGCAATTGTGTAATTATCTATTTTATTTATGATGGTTCTAGCCCCCACTTTTCTTCTTGCAAGGAACCCGAGGCAGATCCCGTGGTGTTTCTCCACTCCTTTTGATCCTCACAAATGCGGGAAGTTGAGCTGAGAATCAGTGAGTAATCCGGAAGCATTCCGTGAGCCTCATGGTCAAGCAGGGATCAGACCTACAGGAAGTCTAGTTACCTTCAGTTAGGTAACCTTAAGTTCCAGTCTAACCACTGCTGCCATGTGGCTTTTGTAGATGTTTTAAAAATTAAAACAATAAAATCTTTTTTATGGAGGGCAAGAGTTAGAGTGTGATCAGCTGACCAGGGATAGGGTTAGAATTGTCTAGGGATGCACAGAATTCATCTGCATTTTACAGATTTCGCGGTTCCCTTTGAACAGACAACAAAGCAAATGTATTTGTGATGCAAATCTATTTTGTGTCGATGTAAATCGTTCCCATAACTCGGCACTTTGCCGAAAATATGCAAATCCCCCAATGTGCATTAATTATTAATTATTATAAGCAAATTATATATAATAATTTGTATAATTATTATCACATTGCATCTATACCCTGCCTTTCTTCCTCTTGCAAAGAACCCGAGTGGCTTTCAAGGTTCACCTCCTCTCTGTTTTATCCTCACAACAACAGCAACAGCCCCATGTGGTCAGTTAGACTGAGAGTCTGAGACTGCTCCAAAATTATCCAGTGAGTTTCAGGGCTCAGCAGGGACTAGAACCTTGAATTTCTAGAGACCCAGTATGGCACTCTGAATTGCTGCACCACACTGGCTCTCAAATGTGTGTGCCACTCCATAGGAAAAGATGTGCATTTTTAGTGGATGCTTTGTTAGGGTTATTTTGCATTTTTCTACTACTATACGTGTGGAAAAGTACAGAGGCGAAAACAGAATGATCGGGAAGTGAGCACATTTCTTCTGCAGCCAAGTCCTCTGCAGAATGTGTGGCCTGGACTAAGAGAAAACTCAGCTCATGAGTCAGTTGTGACACCTCTGACATGCCCCCCTGGCCACCCCATAGCCCCCAAGTGGCCTCGCCAGGGATGCCCAGAGACCAAGTGACACATGCCTGAAAAACACTGAAGATCATCGCACCGGATCGCAAAGCAGAATCATCCACGGCTGATTGCGGAATTCCCTCCCGCTTCCCATCAGGCGGGCTGTGCAAAAAAGCCACGACCCATTTGGCAGCAAGTATCAAGGTGAGCGGCCACCGGGAGCGCGTTCCTGCCCTGCATGGTGGTAATAGCCCGTTGACCTTTTCCACATCAGCGAGCCCCGTGCAGGAACCGCTCGGAAAAACGACTCTGCTTAGCATTAATAGGTGCACCACACAAGGGTCAGATGAAGGGCACCAGCTTGCTTGAGTATTGCCGAACTCTGCAGCATGAGAAGGAAGTGAACTTTCCTTCCTGATCTGCCTCGTGATAGCGGCTGCCCAAACATGCCTGGTGTACCCTCCAAAAACTTTATATACTGCATCCCCTCTTCTTACGGAGCATCGCCAATCTTGAAACTCTCCTCTGGTAGTGCACAGCAACAAGCATTAACGATGAGGATTCTTCTTATTCTCTGTGTCACCTTCTTGTTCCTCTTTCCAGCAGTTCCAGGTAAGAGATGCTGCAGGTGGAAACAGGAATGAGAGGATTTGGTTTCGGGGTGATGCTATTTATTTATTTAGGAGACTTCTATGCCGCCCCATTCGCCGAAGCCTCGGAGCGGCTCACATCCATAATAAACTTCAATAAATAATATATATTAACAGTATAAATTAAGTCTCCCTGGCCAAAGAATAAAGTGAATAAATATTATTAACAATTAAAATGACATTTGAATAAAAAGGTCTTGGCCTGGCGCCGAAAAACAAATAACGACGGCGCCAGGCGGACCTCTCTGGGGAGCGCATTCCATAGATTGGGCGCCACCGCAGAGAAGGCCCTCCTCCGGGTACTTACCCTCCTAATGTCCTTCACGGAGGGTTCCCGGGGAAGGGCCTCTCCTGCAGATCTCAAGGGGCGGGCGGGCATATATGGACGTAAGCGCTCCTTCAGGTAACCAGGACCCAAGCCGCCAAGTGAGTGTCCTGCTCGGATATATCTAGTTGTGCTTTCTAGCTAAAGCTTCACACAGGACAGGAGAGGCACCTGGTATGACTCTCAGCTCTGCTGTGAACTCATGGGTGGCCTCAGGCAAAGCTGCTCCCTCAGCCTCTGTCCCCCACACATCTGCACTTGGTGGAATTACCACGTGGACTTCTTCACGGGACTGTTGTAAGAACCGCAGCTAGATAATGCCGACAACGTGTTTGAATACTTGCAAGTGGCAAATAAATGCGATGCGCTCTGAGGCAGGGAAAAAATGGGTCCAGCATCACGGGCACAATTGTAAGGACAAGAGTTAGCAGCTGAGGCTTCATGGGAAAGTTGAGTGTGAAAGGTTCCGCTTGAAGCACGACTCATGCAGGGACATCACACGGGGGTTCTGGGAGGCAGGGCCGAAGGGAGGGCTTCGAGAGGGTACAAGGTCGTGAGGAAGTGAGGGGATTCCAGATGGCGGAGGGTTATGGAGCCCTGGAGGAGAAGATCACAAAGGGGGTGTATCAAAGGGGTTGAGACCATTGAGTGTTTCTGAGGGGTTTGAAGGTGAGGGCAAGCAAGGCCAGCCCAGCCATGAGGTAGCCGAAGTCTCAGACTTCAGGAGGCACATTCTGAAGGGCAGGAGCCTGAGGTTCGTGTAGCTCTGCCTGCACCGTGCTCCTTTCCACTGCTGCTTCATTCCCCACAGCCCTTTGTCTCACGTTGAGGTCGCCTGGCAGTGAGACATCAGCAAAGGGAGCTCCTCGTGGGACCCCTGCAGGCTCCTCATCCGTTGCCACCACCCTGTGGCTTCCTCTGAGCGCCTCCTAGAATAGGGCAAAGGGCAGCTGCTCTGGAGGGCTATGCCAACCATCCTCCTCCTCCAAGATGTGCGCCACAAGCAAGAGCACCGTTGTGTCTTTCCAGGCCGGCAGGCCAAGGACTCGGGACATCAGTGCAGCCCGATCCCTGGAGAGCCACCCCAGCTGCTCTCCTCTTGCCCTTTGCCTGCTCCTCTGAGGCCTTCGCCAGGATCGAGGGCTCCGATGGACAGGGAGGCCTCATCAGACGCCTCCTGCTGCAGAACAGGAGCCACTGTGGCTCCCCGGAGAGCCTTTCCTGCCAAAACGTCCTTCTGGGAGGGTTCCCTCCTCAAAGTGAGGCACGGGCAGGGGAGGTGGCCTCAGGATTCACTTGTGGTGCAGCAACGTTGCCGGTCCCCCAGGGCCTCCCTCTGCGGTGAGGTCCTTTGCAACAAGGCACGGTGAGGTGGCAGGTCAGTTGCCGGTGGTGGCCAGGGGGCCAGAAGAAGGTGACAACCACCAAGCACTGGGAGGAAGGAGGCAGCAGCCGCCAAGGGGCTACTGGAGTGTGATGTTAGGGGCCAAGGGGGCAGAAGTGCCACATCCATCGTCCAGTGGCAGAAGCACTAGCCCAGACCTGGGCATATCACGGCCCGCGGGCCACATCCGGCCCGATGGCTGACCCCGACTGGCCCACATGGCTTCAGGGCACTTGTTGAAGCCCAAAACAGACCGGATTTCTCTCACTGAACAACAACAAAAAAGAACTGAGGTAACGCAGACAAACCAAGCTGGATGCATTTATAGGGAATCCAAAGGCAATTTGGATTGTTGAGTTTTCTGTTTCTCTGTTCTGTTATAACTCGCAAGGTCTGTACCTTACTATGTTAAGCACTGGGAGATGACATATGTTGTAAATTTGTGCTATAGAAGTAAAATTGAATTGAATTTATTGCTTTTCATGTAATGTTAATGTTGTTAATGTTTTTGTGAATATTCATTAAATAGTGTTGTTCTGCGCTCCACATTTTCATTGTGTCATTGTAATGTTTCATTTACTGTATTCATAGAGACATATATTGAGCAGAGCTGTAAGTGTACTGGTCCGGCCCTTAACAACTGTCAAAGTTTCTCATGTGGCCCCATAGGAAAATTCATTGCCCACCCCGGCACTAGCCTTTGCTTCAAGGGGATGTGCTGATGTAGCCGCTGGCAAGGAAGGGGGTGCAGGGACTCTCCTAAGACCCTCGCCTTCCAGGTCCTTCCCTCCAGGGGAAGCAGGCAGAATGGCCTGGAGATGGTGGGCACGCCATGAGAGGAGCCGACTGGAGCTGGGGGTCAGACTAGATGGCCCAGGAGACTCCTTCTGACTCGCCCAGTTTCTTTGTTTCTATGGTACAGGCTAATTGTATAGATGACAATCCACAGAAGCAGGCCTAACATCCGCCTGCAGGATCCTAACCTTGTTCCCTGTATATACTGAAGCAAAGCTCATTCTCTAGCCAAGATGGTGCCATCCACACACAGGAGGGAGATGCCAGCAGGCTAGGGGGCACCCCAAAGTCTGCACAGTGACCAAGAATATTATGGCAGGGACAGAACCCTGTGTGGGAGAAGGAAACCTCCAGCAGGTCTCTGTGTGGACCACATGTTGCTAGTAGCCATGGCTATTGCAGAAAAGGGGGTACCTCATCCAGGGGAAGGGTCATGCAGTGGAACCCCGCAAAAGAAGCCAAGGGCTGCTGGCTGTTGCGAGCCCTGAGCAGCAATCCGGAACGCTGCAGCTTCTTAAATTGATCATAGTAACATAGAATTCCGTATGTTGGAAGGGGCCATCAAGGCCATCAAGTCCAACCGCTCCACTGTTGCAGGACACCAAGTCACGCTGTCCCATTCAGACGGCTGCCAGTCACCCTGAATGTCTCTGGTGTGGGAGAGCCCCCACCTCTCCAGGAAGCTGGTTCCTCTGTCGTACTGCTCTGACAATGAGGAAGCTTTTCCTGATGTCCAGCCTGAATCTGGATTGTCACAACTTAAGCTGATTCTTCCGTGTCCTGCACTCCGGCATCAGCAAGAAGGTATCGTGACCTTCCAATTCATGACAGCCTTTGAGGTCCTTATAGAGGGACAGCATGTCCCCCTTCTTGGAATATTCCATTCCAAGTACTTTCTTCATATTAACAATACAAGCCAATGATTAGATGGAAAGCTTAGAAACAGTGGTGCGACCAGATTTTGTGCAAGGCTAGTTTTAGGCGGGGGGAGGAGGGCGGAGGCCATGTGACCTACGTGCTAACAAAATACCCCCCATGCTACTCAACCCACAGCTCCCGCCCGGGAATCTCTGCCTCTCGTTCTCACGTTCTCTTCTTTCATTATTACAGGAAAAGGTAAAATACCTCGTTGCGGGCTGCTCGGAGGGTTCTGCGTGAGGGGGCCATGCGCCACGATTATGGTGTCTGTTGAAGGGAGCTGCTGGAGGAAAGGTCTCAGCTGCTGTACAGTGTAAGGCCAAACTCACTGCCTTTGTCCTGTTAGGCAAGGAGCTGATATTCCAGCAATCTGGCAATAAGGAGGCAGATCAGAGGCATCCCAACTGACTCAGAAGTCAGTCTGATTGAACTCAATGTGCCTTCTGGATGAGCAGACATGCACAGGGCTGGAAGTCCTATTCCCTGTCTTGGAACTTAAGGACTCTCTCTTTCCTGAAGAGAAAACCCTAAAGGGTCTGGGCAGTAGACCCTAAATGAAGGAAGAGTTATTTGCTCCTTTTAGCTTGCTTTTCAGATCAGCCGCAGAGGTCTGTCTAGGAGCAATTGCTGTCAAAAGCAGACCAAAATCAGGAGATTTCCTGTATTTTCAGTCTTTCAAATCCCTTTGTTCTGAATAACAGGTGAAGGATTTCGTGCCAGAAGCTGTTTGGATAGTTCAGATTTTCTCCTTGCTTTCATGACTTCTTTCTCTCTCACCATTTGTGTTCTGGTTCCTTGGAGTGGATTCCATAGTTGCCTTGGACACATTACAACTTTCTGCTCTTCTCACCATTTCCCTTCCGGTGCCTTTCTGAATTACATTTTCTATTTCGTTTGCTTTTTGCACCCCCTCAGGACTTCAAAGGAATGGTGCTTGAGAATCTCCCACTGCACTTTCCAACTCTCCTTAGGTAGACCCTTCCAAAACAGATCCCTGATGTGTGAGGGATGCATCCTATTCCCACTGATCCCTGGGTCCAGGATGAAACCTATGTCAATTTTCTCTCTACTTAATGATGCTTCTTTATTTGACCCAGAGGATTACAAACTATAAACTATAATCCAGAGAGTTCCAATCTGAACAGTCTCACCTCTTTATCAAAGCAAAGTTATAGGACTGTAGGGCTGGAAGGCAATCTAGAGGTCTCCTCTGCTCAGAACAGAAATTTTCCGCTCTCCTCCACCTGTGCGTAACCGTTTCCAGGGACTGATGGCAGTCTGCCAAGCTCTGTGTGACCCTCCTGCCCCTTAAAATTATTCTTAAAAAACAAATAGCCATTCTGGAAACTTTTTTTTACCCCATCCATAATGACTTTTGGGCTCTCAACGCATTAAAAATTAGCTTGGAAACAAGCTGCTGCTGATCTTTTTAGTGCTGTAGTGATATATCAGTCTTTTCTTTCCATTGAATTTTAGAAAATGAGCCAGGCAGAAGATCTCTCCCTTGAATGAAGAACTGTGTATTTGACCTGCAAAAGAATGTTAAGTGTGGTGGAAAATCCAATAGGAATGGCTCTCCCACTCACTGCGTGACTTGACATCTGTCTTTGTCCTACTGAGAAACTTGATCGCTATTTCATCTTTGATGCCTAAGAACTCAGGAGTGTGTTAGGGTTAGAATCATCAGTACTTTCTGCTGATGCTTTTGATTTCTGTATGACTGTAATAAAAATACATTTCCAGCAGCAGAATTGTGACCGAGTCTTTCCTTGCTTTTACGAATTAGATCACAGGCTGCAAATTAGCAGAACACGCCTTCCGTTTCTGATCTGGAAAGCTCCCAGGATTGGAACAAGTTCCTCCTCAGGACCAACCGGTGGCGCTCTGCCTCTCACTTCCTGAGAAGGCGGAGCCAATTGCAGCACCTGCACCATTGGCCGGCGTGGAGGGCTATGCGAGGCGACCACACCTTCCTTCTGGGTTTGGATGGAAACGAGAAAGCATCAGGAGAGTGGTTCAGAATGGACAGAGGAGGCTAAAGGATTGGATTGTGAAGACTGAAATTGCTTATATGCAAAGTCAGCAAGAATATGTAACTTGCATTTTCAAGGAATTATTATTACATCCTACAAAGCCATTTGGGTGTAGATCCAAGGGTCCTGGGACCAAAGACTTGCAGTGAGAGCAAAGTATCCCAGGCAACTGCTGGGGTGTTTCTGGAAGGTTGTGGGAGGCTGAAGAAAAGCGTCCGAGGGTCTTTCTTGAATCCTGGGTATGGGAGAGACAGGGTACCTTAAGGGCACTTTGTGCAGCCTGATTGTGTGGCGTAGTTTCAAACGACGGCCCTCTCCATCCACACACACTCACTTCTTCCAAGATGATCAGGGCAAAAGCATTTTAACTGCAGTTTTCATTATGTTAGACCTGCCACTAGAATGCGAAGGACAAGTGCTGCCAAGGTCATCCACCAAAGACACCAGCTCAGTTTGAATGGCAGCTATTTTAGGAATCCGGTTTGATGCTAAGTGATGGGTGGAACCTGCTGCTTGTGGTCCAGATGGTGGGAAAGTCTGACATTGCTCCATAGGCCGGACCATCCAATTGGATGATGCAACTCATTCAGTGGAGTGGACTGCAGGATCACTCTCAACAGCCTCTTGCCTGTCACTGTGCCGGCTGACCTTGACATTCCCAGTAAGGGTTAGTCTTCTTCCAGTTCTGATTCAGATTCTGGGGTCCCAAGCCTGGAAGGCCAGGGCAACTTCTTCTTCCTTCTCTTTTCTCCTCCTATTTTTTTATTTACTTATTTTATACTGATAATTTTAATTTTATATTTGTAACTCAGTGTATTTTTTGTATTTTTGTATTTAATGGTAATTTATTATGTTCTATTGTATTTCAATGTATTTTATTGTGTTGTAAGCCGCCCCGAGGCTTCGGCAAGGGGCGGCATAGAAATGTTAATAATAATAATAATAATAATAATAATAATAATAATAATAATATCTGAGAAGAAGCAGGCCGAGTTCTTGCATATTGCTCAGACCCAGGAGCTCTATAAAACCAAAGATGAGGGAGACTAAAACAGCCAAGAAGTGCAGTGTGGAGGGTTTCCATGGGTCTGGGGCAGGGACAGGTGTGTCCCAGGGTAAAGGTGGTGGAGCTGTTCATGTGAAGGTTGGTACTGGTGCCACACTGCTCTACCATTTTTCTCTTCATTGGTTGTCCAACTTCCCTGAGTGCAAAAGAAGTTGTTATATCACACACAGGAATACCAAGATGATGTGGATGGTTTTAGATTTGTCTACTTTGCCTTCTACAGCCAAAGCTCTCCGGGCAGCTCACAAAATGCCTGGCGACAGTGACACATGCGTTGGTGACTTCCCGACTTGACTTCTGTAATGCGCTCTACGTGGGGCTGCCCTTGAAGATGGTCCAGATACTTCAATTGGTTCAAAATAGAGCTGCCAGGCTGCTGACGGGGACTGGGCGTCATGTTCACATGACTCCAGTTCTCCGTCAGCTTCACTGGCCCCCCATTGAAGTCTGGGCCCAATTCAAGGTGTTGGTGATGACCTATAAAGCTCTAAACGGCTGGGTCCTGGTTACCTGAAGGAGTGCTTACGTCCATATATGCCCGCCCGCCCCTTGAGATCAGCGGGAAAGGCCCTTCTCCGGGAACCCTCCGTGAAGGAAATTAGGAGGGTGAGTACCCGGAGGAGGGCTTTCTCTGCAGTGGTGCCCAATCTATGGAATGCGCTCCCCAGAGAGTTCCGCCCGGTGCCGTCGTTATTTGTTTTTCGGTGCCAGGCAAAGACCTTTTTATTCAAACATTATTTTAATTGTTAATATTATTTATTTATTTTATTCTTTGGCCGGGGTGACTTAATTTATACTGTTAAATTATATTGTTTTATATGATGTTATTTATTTATGTTTGTGAGCTGCCCTGAGGCTTCGGCGAATGGGGCGGCATAGAAGTCCCCTTAATAAATAAATAAATAAATAAATAAATAAATAAATAATATGGGATACGAAACACAGGGATGCGAAAATCCAGCCGGAATCTGGCTGTCCTGTGCTGAGTGGACGTCTTCCTTGCACTCAGGCCAGAGGAAAGTCCACGGGTGCTCGAAAATGCTGGTGGACCACCGCTTTGCACCAAGTATACAGTCTACGCAATTCTTTGCACAAAGGATGCAAAGGCCACAGGCCACATGTGCAGAAGCACAACTCCACCTGCACAACAGGTGCATGGACAGAGGGTGGCATGTGCACCAGCTGGCACCGTGGATCCTCTTGGACCCACTTCCTGCCTGACGCCCACACAGATTTTGGTGTGGGGCAGACTTAGGGCAGAAGGAAAGCGGGTTAGAGTCTAGCAAGCAATGCTGAGGAAAGGTGACCCTCAAACTGGATTCTTCACACATCTTGATTTTAACAATACATGTAAAACATAAGTTTTGGGTGGAAGGAATGAGGTGGGGTATGACGAGACGAGACACACCTATGTGGTGTAAATTTGGGGCAAATTTATTTAAGGAGACAAATAGAAATTAGAAAAGGGTCCAGAAGAGGGCAACAAAAATGATCCAGGGGTTGGAAATGCTGCCCTGTGAGGAGAGACTGAGAGAACTGGGCATGTTCAGCTTTGAGAAGAGGAGGCTGAGGGGGGACATGAGGTCCCTCTATAAGCACCTCAAAGGCTGTCACAAAGAGGAGGGTCACATCTCTCCTTGCTGATGCCGGAGCGCAGGACATGGAATAATCAAGTCAAGTTGTGGCAACCCAGATTCAGGCTGGACTTCAGGAAAAGCTTCCTCACTGTCAGAGCAACACGGCAGTGGGACCAGCTGCCTGGAGAGGTGGGGGGCTCTCCCACACTGGAGACATTCATGGTGAAACTGGGCAGCCACCTGAGTGGGATGGTGTAATGTGGTGTCCTGCAACAGAAGGGGGTTGGACTTGATGGCCTTCATGGCCCCTTCCAACTCTATGATTCTATGATTCTAAGTAGATCTGCAAAGGGAGGTTGGTGTGTGAGGATCACCGCTCCTCAGAACTGTGCCTTCAGGTACTGGGAGGTCTTCCCATGGCACTCCTCACCTGGGGATGCAAGACTCTGGGTGAGGTGAGCAGTTTGCCTTAATGGGCATTCGGATCTCCCCACGAGCCCTCAAAGCCCTGAAGGGCAGGTTTCCAATAGCGCCACAGTGATGCCTTTCGATGCTCACCACCCCAGCTCCTACTACCTAGTTCCGCATCAGCTGAGTTCCCTCAAAAGCAGGCAGCAATGGCTACGCACAGCACATCTTAGGAAAAAGGCAAGGGAGAGGAGACACCATAGAAGTGTTTACAAGAATGCATGGTTTGGACAAAGTAGAGAGGAGACAGTTTTCTCCCTCTCCCATATTTTATTTATTTTATCTTTAATTAAAACTTTTGTAGACCATCCCATTACCGAAGTCTCGGGATGGTTTAACAATACAAAATGTTAAAAAAACAAAAAACCACAGCATCCTAAAATTTAGCTAAAATAGAACCCCAATTAAAACAGTCAGATCTTAAAACACTGGGGGAATAAAAAGGTTTTGGCCTGGTTCTGAAAAGAATAAAGTGACGGCAGCAGGTGAACCTCTCTGGGGAGCGAATTCCACAATTGGGGTGCCAAAGTGGAGAAGGCCCTTCTCCGGATAGTCACCCCCCTAATCTCCTTCAGGGAGGGCACCTGGAGAAGGGTGTCTGCCCCAGATCTTAAGGGGCAGGTGGGCACGTATGGAAGGAGACGCTTGATCCCTAGGTCATTCAGTGAAGCTGATTGCTGGGAGGTTCAGGTCAGGTGAAGGGGATGATACTGCTTCTGACCATTCTAGCCATCAGGTGGTATGTGAAACCATATCCAGGAGCCATGCTAAATTCCATCTTCCTACTTTCAGTGCTAATTCCTGTGCTGAGCCAAGGAAGGCACAGTTGAAAGGAATAGGGAGAACACCGAGAAAACCATTTTAGGAGACTCGGCAATGCGAATCCTATTAAAACCGCATCGTACGCTGTCAAACGCTTGGAAGCAGGTGGAAGAGCACAATGCAGGTGCCCAGCGGAACTCAGTGGGAAGAGCATTACACAACTGGGGAGAGCCCCTGTGCCCCCTCTGAACCTCCCTTGGGGGAGAAACCAGAAAGAGCACCTCCAGATAGGATCGCGGTGTCAGTTTATACCAGGGGAGGAGCTCCACCAGGTATTCCATTCCCAAGCCAGGTAAGGCTTTATAGGAGAAAGCCAGGACCTTGAATTCGGCTCTGAAAAATACAGCACACTGTCAAATGCCTGGGAACAGAGGAATTCTTGGTGCTGCGCAAAACTCAGTGGGGAGTGAGTTCGGCTCTGAAAAAACCAGGCATGTGTAACATTATCGCAGCTTATGCACAATTCAATAATTCTTCATCATTTTATTTTTATATATTTTTTGATAAACTATGGATATACTTACACGGAAATAACTTGCATATTCAAATGGCAAGTTATTCAAACTTTTTATTCAAATGTCATTTTAATTGCTAATATTATTTGCTTAATTCTTCGGCCAGGGTGACATATTTTATAATGTTAATGTGTTTTATATTTTTAGTGTTTTATATTTTAACTGATGTTTTGTAAGCCGCCCTGAGGCTTCGATGAATGGGGCGGCATAGAAATTTTTAAATAAATAAATGAATAAATAAATAAATATGATTGTACTGCAGAGCTGATACTAATATCTGACTTAGGCCTATATGTATGTTCCATAAATTAACAAAAATAATTTAAGTAATACAAATAAACGATTAAAATCATAGAGTAAATACAAATGATCCAATTTTGTGCCTATTCGTGTGGGAGTAACATGCATGCAATTGCACTCCAAAGCTGTTACTAATATCTGACCCATGCAGTATTCCAGAATTTACTTTACTTTACTTTAATTTTTTAAGAAACCCTAGTTCTATATACCCTGAAGTGCCTGACCCTGTCTAATCCTGGAAGCTAAGTAAGGTCAGGCCTGCTTAGAATCTGGATGGGTGACCTGAGTGTATGATTCTGTGATTATTGTTGTAAACCGCCCAGAGAGCTCTGGCTATGGGCAGTATAGAAATGTTGTAATAGAGGAGGAGGAGGAGAGGGAGAGGGAGAGGAAGGCATTTTTCCAGTAACGACTCGTTGCTAATCCTTTGGGAGAGTAGCATGGTTGCCCAGCAGTCACATACATGGACCCTCGTTAATTCTCTCTCCATTTCCTATGTACGTTCTGGCTCCAAAAGGGCAACATGCGGTCCGTGTCAAATGAGGCTATAAGCAAGAGGACGGCATACAAAAATTCTAAATAATCAATAAATAAACGACTTTAACTGAAAACGAAGGCTGAATCTTAACTTGGCTTAGCTGTCCTGGCTATGAGCCAATGAACATCTTCTGTCCAATCTGAGTATTTTGATTTCTCTCCAGCTCTCTTTTTTTCCAGTTTTATATTGGGTGGATCCCAGGCTTTGAGGTTTTTAATGGATTTGTTTTGTTTTGTGTAGGATTTGGGAGCAGATCCAACTGAACTGCTAATATATCAGTCCCATGAAAACAAGGTTAGAGAACTGTGTTTCCAGTTTGCTTTTGATCGAAATTTGCACCTCGCACCTTCCAAGAAGGAGCACAGACCTAAAAGCAACCAGTGCTTTATGTCGGGACATTTCTCGGTTTCTGATGCGATTGTGGAAAAAATACATCAAGCATTCAGAAATGTGTTGGTTTCAAAAAGGGTATGAAAAAATGCACGCAGTTTTAAGAATGTGTGCCATTACTGTGTACACTTGAAAAATCCTCTCCATTTTCTCCACACAACAATCCTGTGAGAAATCGCAGAATAGTAGAGTTGGAAGGGGCCATGAAGGACATCAAGTCCAACCCCCTGCTGGTGCAGGACACCACGTTACACCACCCCACTCCAATGATTGCCCTGAATATCCTGAGAGGACATTAAAGTCTAAATCTCCTGAGCCCCAGTACAACACCCAAATCACCACATCGCACAGGTTCTCAGAATCATGATGTCTATCAGAGGTTCCATGAAAACCTTCTTGCTGCTGTGTCACCAGAATGGGTAGGACACTCTGGGAATTGTGGGGGGGGGGCTATGGGGGGCTGTGAAATAGCTCATACACCACCCTAGATCAATGGCTTTGGTCTTTTGAAGGTGACAGCTTTGATTAGACAAATTGATGCACAGTAAACCAGCCCTGAAAGCCATTTTGGCTAAGGGGGCGGGATGGAAATTCAAAAAATAAAATAAAATAAAATAAAATAAAATAAAATAAAATAAAATAAAATAATGAGAAGAGAAGAGATAGAATAAAGCAAAAATGTGGTTTGCATCCCTGGTGATTCTGAAGCATGAGTGGAGCACGGTGGCCTTTTGGGTCCTCCAGTTTCCCTGAGATGAAGCAGCTCAAGAATTTTACCTCTCAGCTTTGAGACAAGTTCACTGGAATGGTCTTGCTCTGCAGAACATAAACCGTGCTATTGCAAGAAACCCGTTTTCCCAAGCATGAATCCATTAAATGTAAGCATTTAAAGCACAGCGCAATTGTAATCCTTTTTTTAACATTTCAATGTTTATTAATCAACCAGGAGACCCGCAGGAAGGGCTGAGGCCTTTCTGCATCTCTGAGAGGGTCTCACTGTGGGAGCCTGTTAGTTATTACCATTAAATGGAACTTGGTGTACCAAAAGAGCGAGTCTTTGTGCACTGACCCATATGGAAAGGAGTGACCTTCATGCCTTACTTATTCTGTTAGTGAGAGAATGTCAGAGTTGGTTGACATTGGTCGGAGACCCAATAAACTGATTTTTAATCCACCCTTTCCTGCTCCAATCCTGAATCCTTTGTGGGAACAGCCCACCAGAAGCCGGAAAGAGACAGAGAAAACGTAAAGAATTGCGAAACTTCGGAGGCGGCATGCAGCCAGTTGAAAGAGTTGTGTAATGGTCATTTATACCCCATAAATATGTGGCGCGTGTTCCAACCTTGGGTGGGCACTTGGTAGGAAATTAACCTGCCTTGCGAAATGAACAGTTGTTAAACTCACCTTTGACTTCTTTATTCCTCACCAACCGCATAAATATCGCAGCTCTTCATTGCTAGATCCTGCTTGATTTGACTTTCTACTAAGAGCTGCAGAAACCATCAGCCATGAAGACCGTTCTCCTTCTCTTTGCCATCTTTCTGCTCGCCTACCAGGTCATTCCAGGTAAGAAGAACAACCAAATGAGCCCAATGGTCTTGAAGTAAAATCTGTGGGAAGCTGTTATGTTGGGCGTTTCTCAGCAGCTGGGGAAAATTGTGGGGTTTCCGTCTGTAAAATGTGGAATTCTCTCATTATTGTGGTGAGAAGGCACTGGGCATCGACGGCATCTCTCCAGTACCTGTTTCTTTCCCAGAGCATAAGCAGAACTTCTCGGAAGTAAGGGGCTGCTCTTTAAGCCAGAAGAACAGCCACGGGTTGGGCACACCTCAAAGAGGGACGTATTCTGCTTCCCATCCCCTTCACTCTTCAAACAGCTCACTCTGAATGATTTTCACTTCCTCTTGGATCTTGACCCTTCATCCCATGGCCTGAGGGGGCTTCCTGCTTCCAGCCCCCTCCAGGGACCCTCATGCTTACCTGCTCAGCTGTTTGTTCTGCAACTTCATCAGGGGTGCTGTTCTTGCGTTTCCCTCCCTATCCAGCCCATTCAGGGGTCCATTCCTGAGGATAACATATTATACCAGCCCTAGATATGGTGGGAATCCTTCCACCAATAAGATCGTGTAGATATGAGCATGCACTACGAAAAGTTCTCTTTGCCCCTCGAACTCTGGTCAGTTAGAGTGAAGAGTGATTTCCAGACATGAAGGAACAATACGCTCTTTTGTCATAGACTCGATCTTCCATAAAGTGTGTGGTTCAGGGAAAATTGCACGAGCGGGCCGATTCTAGTAATCAGAGCAGAGACACTGTAGAAATACTGCCCACTTGACCCATGCTCTGTATCTAACGGGGAAGGCTGGTTCATGGCAGCTCACACCAGAGAATCCACTAGGAGCTCCAAAAAGCTTCAACTCTATCCGCAGTTAAATCCTAACACAGGCAACCGATCCATAATAGCCTAGTGGTTATACTACAACCAGCCTTTTATCTATCATTGCCCACTGCCATGGCTTTTTCCCTCCCCGTTTATGACACAATTGTAATGGTTTTGTAGATTTCATTGGGTGCACTTGACGGACTTTAGCTCTTTATTTATTTATTTATTTATTTCCCGATTTATCTCCTGCCTTTTTCCGACAAAGGGCTCAAGGGCTTACATCATTCTCCTCCTCCATCTTATCCCCACCACAACAACCCTGTGAGGTAGGCCGGGCTGAGGGTCTGTGACTGGCCCAGAGTCACCCAGTGGGCTCCATGGCTGAGCGGGGACCAGAACCCAGATCATCTGAGTCCCAGTCCCACGCTGTTAACCACGACGCCACACTGGCTCTTGCATTATTCAGAGGCCACCAGATGCTGGCAGCTTGGACTCTGGGCTGCTCCAGGACAAGCCGAAGCCCAGGGAGCCGAGCCCAGGGAATCTGAGGGATCCCCACTCACAAATCAGTTCCTTACACATCTCTTCCCTTGGAAAGAAATGCTCCCGCACAAAGGTGACTCACTTCTGAGTTGAATTACCCTTCGGCTTACCCTGGAGTGGAACTGCAAATCCATTTATTCTGTTTGCACCTGGAAAATTCACCCTTGGTTCTTCACCTTTCTTCTCAAGCTGTTCTCACATGTGGATTTGCTTTGTTTTCATTTGTTTGTGTCATGCAGGAAATGCCCAAGCAGCAGAACCGGATACACTTCAATGTGTTCGTGCTGGGGGCTCCTGCAACTTCGGAGAATGCAGGCCACCTTCAGTGGCTTCTGGAACCTGTAAGGGTGAAACTCTGAACTGCTGCAAATGGTAAGGCAGATCTATCTCCGAGGTTCTCCACAAACACAGTGGTTCAAATTGACTAGGACGTCATTTCGCCTGGTGACGAGGCAGCTTTCTTCTCTCGGCCTCATCACCTGTCCATTTTCACCCATTTCCAGCACGACCCTGTCCCAGCCCTGTCCTAGGAGCACTGGGCTTCTCCATTTTCAGCAGGAGAACCCCGAGTGCTCAGGTCCACTGGCAGGCTTGCTCAGGTTAACTGCCCTGAAAATGGCATGGACCAGGGTCAGGAAGACAAAGGAAGGTCTTCTCCCATGGTCTCCCTTCTGGAAGGCAATCGCTGCCTTGATCCTGCCCCCCTGTACCCCTTTTCCATAGATGCTCTAATGCAGTGGTTTTCAACCTTTGCACAGCTGGGGACCAGCAAAAACAGGGAAACAACCTCAGGGACCACTGAGGCAGAAGTAAACAGCACCGCATGCATAATACGGTATTCTGTGTATTAGTTTCCAAACACAGTACCAGAAAAAGCAGAAATTCTCCAATGCAACCAGAAACCGAGCAACACAAATGCCAACGAAAGAACGAAATACCAAAATCGGTGCAGCGGTGCTCCCAGCCAGCACCCAGAGAGCTATCCCTCCCCCTTCCTGCTCCCCCCGGTGGCACTGGTGCACCCCCATGAGTGCCATGCCAAACGAGGAAGAGGCGGTGGGGCACAGATGGCCCCCGTGCTGATCTGCAGCAAGTGGAATGTGTCCCCCTGCCACGGACTGGCCCCGGCCCCCAGACCGGTGGTTGAAAACCACTGCTTTAATGGATCATGTGCTCTTATCAAAGAATGGGAGAGACATTCATTCAATACACATTTCAATATCAATTCGCTTAATTTCCCACTGTCAAACTAACTACAACTCAGTTACCTTTCACAGTCTGGACTTCTCTGACTTTTGCAATAGAATTCTCCACGCAGAATGTTGCCTACCAAGCAGCATATATTTGGAGAAATAATGTGCAAATGAATCGTATCAGGAAAATGGCATGCAAAGCGGTACATTTTAGGCAAAAATGTAAAGTTTGGATTTGGATAATGTGCATAAAATGTTGAAGACGTTTCATATGAATCTTTTAAAAATCCTCAAAATGAATCAAGCAACCCCCACAGAAGTTCCCTCCCTTCTTTGTTTTAGTTTTGTTTTTGGAGATGCATGTAACACATGTAATGAATTAAGCAAACACACACAGAGGCAAACATATATATCAATAAAATGACATGAGAAACGTTTCAAGATTTCTGGGGCACACAGACTTCCTGGACAATTACGTCCCGCTCCCATCTTGGAACCTGAATCTCTTCTCTCTCTCTAGGCCTCGTCAACGTTCAGCATGAGAAATCCGGGAAGCACCATGTAGTATGCATGCTCCTGAAGAAGGCACTGAATGATGGTACCTGGAGTGGATTTACAGCCATTCACAAGGAGAGCAAACCTATAATCTAGAAAAGAGAAACCAGTGTTACTGATGTAGTTCTCTGTGCATTAAACACAATTCCAGCATGTTACTTGTACATTTTTCTTCATTTATATCTATTTTTCATATACATAATTTTATTTCATTATACCAGACTAGATTCCACACATCTGGAGTGACTCCAGTTTAAAAATCCCACCAATAGCATTTTAAGTCATTGATTTCAGTGGGAGAGGTTTAAGCATGGACTTAACAAATCGTACTATACTCTGTGGAAATTGACAGCACTTACCTTCTGGGAACCTGGGAAATTTGGGATCTAATCGATACCATCGACCATGGTATCCTTCTGGATAGGCTTGAGGGATTGGGGGTCGGAGGCACTGCTTTGCAGTGGTTCCGCTCCAATCTCAACGGCCGGTCTCAGAAGGTGGTGCTGGGGGACTTTGGCTCTGCGCCATGGCAGTTATGCCATGGAGTTCCACAGGGGTCCATTTTGTCCCCTTTGCTATTTAACTTCTACATGAAACTGCTGGGAGAGGTCATCAGGAGGTGTGGGCTGCGGAATCATCAGTACGCTGATGATACCCAGCTCTACCTCTCGTTTTCCACTAATCCAGGTGAGGCAGCGGCTGTGCTGAACCGGTGCCTGGCCGAGGTAATGGGCTGGATGAGGGCCAATAAACTGAAGCTCAATCCAGACAAGACGGAGGTCCTGTTGGTGGGTGGCTCGGGCCTCGGGATGGGGAACTTGGGCCTTGTCCTAAATGGGGTTGCACTCCCTCTGAGGGACAGGGTTCGCAGCTTGGGAGTGCTCCTTGACCCGGAGCTGTCTCTGGAAGCCCAGGTGACGGCAGTGGCGAGGAGCACCTTCCTTCAGCTTCGGCTGATCCATCAGCTGTGTCCCTTCCTAGAGAATGACTGCCTGGCAACAGTGACACACGTACTGGTAACTTCCCGATTAGATTTCTGTAATGCGCTCTACGTGGGGCTACCCTTGAAGACGGTCCGGATACTTCAATTGGTGCAGAATAGAGCTGCCAGGTTGCTGACGGGGACTGGGTGTTATTCTCATATAACCCCAGTTCTCTGTCAGCTCCACTGGCTCCCGATTGAAGTCCGGGCCCGATTCAAGGTGTTGGTTATGACCTATAAAGCCCTAAACAGCTTGGGACCTGGATACTTAAAGGAACGCTTGCTCCCATATATGCCCTCCCGCCCCTTGAGGTCAGCAGCAGATGCCCTTCTCCGGGAACCCTCTGTGAATGACATCAGGAGGGTGAGTACCCAGAGGAGGGCTTTCTCAGCAGTGGTGCCCCATTTTTGGAATGCGCTCCCCAGGGAGGTCCGCCTGGCGCTGTCGTTATTTTCTTTTTGGCACCAGGCTAAGACCTTTTAATTTAAAACTTATTTTAATTGTAAATTTATTTATTTAACTAGGTTTAACTAGGTGTTTTTTTTTTTTTTACCCGAGAATGCACTGAGGTTTTTTTGAGGCTTTATTGAGGTTTTATGGTACTGGGGGGTTTATTGTATTGGGGGTTTTAATGTATGGTTGACTTTTTTTTTTTGATGTTGTGAGCCGCCTCGAGGCTTATTGCGATGGGGCGGCATAGAAATGTTTTAAATAAATAAATAATCCACTCAGCCATGAAGCACATTGGGTGACTTCAGGCCAGTCACAGACTCGGCCTAGCCTACCTCACAGGGTTGTTGTGAGGATAAGACTGAGGAGGAGGAGGAGGCAAGCTATGTATGCTGCCTTGAGCTCCTTAAAAGGAAAAAAAGGTGGGATATAAATGCATACATATATACATACATGTAATATTGATATGTTGCAGTGAATGTCCAAAATATGATTACCCAGGTATCACTATCAATTTATCCCCATTTTTCAAATGAACACAAGGGAGCACTCATAATCACATTTACTAGAGTGTGAACAAGCACAACGCATCTGTTGGTATTTGGACAAAAGCTGGTTGTGTCTTGAAGTGGCAATAGTCATGCGAATGCAGCAGTCCCTCATCCATTGGGCACCCACTGCAACACGGATACATTTAAATGTACAAAACATTTTGTTTCATCTTCTTAAAATGGTGTGAACCTACTTTGAGATTTAGGAACATGCAGGAAAGAAATTGAAAGGCACATACCAAAGCAAACACAGCAGATTTTCCCAGTAGTTCTTGGTAGATCGCCTTATCACATTGGAAGTGGATCTGCTGGGGTGGCTGTTAGGTTAATTAACATAGAAACATAGACACAGAAACAGAGCGAGTCAGAAGGGGCCTCCTGGGCCATCTAGTCTGACCTCTGGCACCAGCTGGCTCCGCTCACGACATGCCCACCATGTGCACGTCCAGCCTATCCTTGAATTAAGAGGGAAGGTTCGACCAAAATGCAAACATTATTTATTTGATTGATCTGTGCTCTGCTTTC
Source organism: Varanus komodoensis (assembly GCF_004798865.1). Taxonomy (NCBI): domain Eukaryota; kingdom Metazoa; phylum Chordata; class Lepidosauria; order Squamata; family Varanidae; genus Varanus; species Varanus komodoensis. The sequence goes on along the minus strand of NW_025336273.1, from coordinate 209,895 downwards.
CTGCCAAGAAAAGTGGCCCTCAAGTAGGAAAATGGCACGGATGACTCCATAGCTACTGCAAAGGTCTCCTGGGTCATGATCCACTGGAAAGTTCACCTACCAGGAATCCAGGGCACCTGGATTCCTCCATGGCCAGAATGGAGACAGGACATGCTGTCTCTGACCATGCCAAAGGTGGTACGAAAGAACAATACTCTCTGGATGCATGATAATGCAGGAGACTCATCAGCGAAGCCTTCCACCCCAACCCAAAATATTTAAAGGCTCTCCCATTCCAACAGACACAAAAATCTTGAATGATTTCTAATGAATTCGCATGATGCTCTTACGATGAAAAAAAATCCACGGAAATTCCAGGAAAGTCGATTCATGCATGAGCAGCTACGCACACCTCAGGAGATATCACAACACCGGAGGAGAAGGTGCTCCGTATTCCTCAATGGCTGCGGTCACTTGCATGAACATCCAACCTGCACTGCTTGCCACCCGGGAACAAAACAGAGGCGCCAAAGACCGGGCAAGGCTCCCGTTTTACCAACAGACCAGGAGAGCAGGTACAGAAGATGGTGGATGCCAAGAACTTGGTTGCTGTACAACATCAGACTTTGTGGATTCTCACTACTGAGTCTTGCCATCAAGCCCATCCACCCAATGAGTTCCGTCCATGCAGGGCATGAGGGCTGCTCTGGACTCCAAAGGCTCAGCTAGAAAGCATCTATGGATGCTAAGTCCTGACCTTCTCAAGCTGAGGGATGGGAACAGTCGTGTGGTCTAGTTTCTTCTGCCATCCAGAGCTGGTTGGTTGTTCCAAGTGTCCCCCATGCAAGGGCTCCCCTGCAACCAGGGCTGACTGGGCCACCACTATGACAGCCTCTCAGCCTCGAGTGGGAAGCTCAAGAGGAGCTGCTGCTTTATTCTACACATGCTTCCTGTCTGAGGCTCACCTCTGCTAAGCCTCCATCCCGTCAGCATCCGGGGCTCACCATATCTCCAACATGGGAGCAATCATTCTGACCTTTCTTGCAGGGTGCAGTGATAAAGGACCTGTGAAGAACCGTGTACCATCAGAAAGCTACATATACATGCTAATGATAATGCTTACTGCTTGTTGAAGCAAAGCTCTGCTTCAGTTACAAGGTGAGAAAGGAATTTTAGAGGAAGGATCCTAGAGACCTTCCCCCTGTTTTTCTTTCCTCTTCCTTCTCCAATTTTAGCCCTTCCCACCAAAGCACGACACCGTTCCAAATCCCATTCCCCAAAGAATCCCATCTCAGATATGGTGCCCCCCTCTCCCTTCCAAACCAGCTTCTGAGTCCGAGGAGGGTGAGGGCCGGATGGGGAGATGACCATAATTTCACTCTCCCCTTCTTCTCCCTCTCCCCAAAACTAGGCTCCAGGTTGGAGAAGGACAATGGGGATGCTTCAGATTACCCCTCTCCCCACAAAAACACCCTGGTTCTATATATTGGCCTATTTTTGATCATTTTCATCTTTATCTCCAAATTATGCCATTGCCTTCTGGTGGAGCAGAGTTGTTACATGAAGCTCGGTTCTTCCCTGGAGACCTGACGGAAGTCTGGATCGCTGCATGAATCCTGCACACTCATACTGAACTCCTTTCAGAACATAGATCCTGATGGAGTCAAATTATTCCCAGCTCCTCCATTGCATAAGGAAGGCATCAGAAAGGTTTGCAGAAGTCTGGGGTGTGGAAGGCTCAGGGATAAACCGAGTGAAAATGGCCACGCCAGATTCTCTCATCTATGTGTGCATAGTTAAATTTCCCTGGGGGTCAGTGAAATTCTCCTTCAGTTTGGGTGGTGGGAAGAGAAAGAGAGGAACCTCTTCTGGTCAGATGCAAATCATTAATGTTGAATGAACCATTTTGATGGATGAAGAAGCAATCAACTCAGAGAGGAGGACTGGGGTGGGCTTGGGTTAAGCCCACTGCTTTTTAATCAGTATGATAACGTTGGATCCCCAGATGTGCTTCAGATTCTCTACTCCTGAATGGTGAAACTGAGGTAGGATTTTGCAGAACATTCTGCAGAAAAGGACCCAGTTCTAGAAGAGATAGAAGAATGAAAAAAGAGAAATATTTTCTGGAAGTATTTTCTAGGCCTGCCCAACCTATGCGCAAAAGCGAGCGAGCGAGGGAGCAAGCAAAAGTTCCATTTAGGGTGGTCTGCATGGTCTGCATAGTCATGGCTGGCGAGGGTTGGGGCAGGGAGAAAACCAGGAAGGGGAAAGGGCATGAAATGGCTGGCTGTCTGGAAGGGACACATCCTGGTGCAACAGGTTGTTTTGTTATTGCAAGTCCCTCTTTTGAATATTAAAAAATGAATAAAGCAGGGGAGCTGGGCCATCCTTCTCTTGCCAAGCAAGAAGGAGCCCAAAAAGAAATGGAAAAGGATATATAGGCATGGGATGTAAGGACCCGAGGGTGTGGAATGGGCTTCCTCGGGAGGTGGTTGAGGCCCCATCGGTGCGGGTGTTCAAGGATAGGCTGGACGTGCACATGGTGGGCATGTCGCGAGCGGAGCCGGCAGGAGCCGGGGGTCAGACTAGATGGCCTGGGAGGCCCCTTCTGACTCACTCTGTTCCTATGTTTCTATGTTTGATGTAAGATGTTTACATGCAGACACACAGGTGGGCTCCATTAAGGAAGTCACTGCCTTGAGTTTCGAGGAGCTGAGCAAGGCAGGACATTTCGGACAGCCTCCTTTCACAGGGTTGCCATAAGTCAGAGCTGACTTGGCAATGCATCACATCATCATCATCCTCAACAGGATGTTTTCCCACCTTTTAACACAGCCCCCCCCCCCAGCAATTTGATTTTCCTAGTGCATAATACTTGAATGTATTACGGACAGTACTTTAGTTCCCTGAGGACTTCTTCTATAGCTCTGAAGATGAAGTATGAATGTGCTAATTCAAAATATTCTTCCATTCTTCTTCAAAACCCAATTCCATAGACAGCAGTTAACAAAAACAAAGCTGCAGGACTCCTAAACTCTATACATAAAGGACACTTTTAGTTTAAATGCATGTTTTGTGCAAACCTTGAATAAGACTAACAACTTAGACCAAGCTAAGCACCCTCCCCCAACGAGTGGTTTTTCTGAATCCTGCAGAGGCCCAGAGAAGTACCGCAGTGCAGGAATGTGGGTATCTCATCCTTTGGGCCCCCATTCAGATGCTATTATTTATTTATTTATTAAAACATTTTTATGCTGCCCCTTGCTGAAGCCTCGGGGCGGCTTACAACACACTAAAATACAATAAAATACAAAAATAACAATATAAAATTAAAATTAACAATATAAAATAAATAAAAAATATAAAAGAAGTCGCCCTGGCCAGATAAATTGAACCCAGATAATAGAAATGTAAAGCTGTTTTGTAATAGTAAGAGTGTCCAACCCACAGAAATGCCAGGTTGACCCTTTCATTCACTACTGCTTTGCATTTTCTTTGCTTCTGAGAAGCAAGAACACCTTCCCAAGGATCCAGAACCAAGGACGCTGAGGAGAGTTCTGGAAGACGCATGTAAAAATCCAGTTTCAACTGAAAGAAAATTCGCTGTGCAAATATTGTGGTGTGTGTGTGTGTGGTGGCTATGTGAATGCAGGGGGAAAACCCACAGAACACAGCTCTGCCCTGACCTTGGCTGTTGGGCAGCCAAGTCCTTTCTCCTTCCCCAAGGGGCTGGAAATGCCGGCCCTCAACTTCGGAGTTCTCACGAGGAAAATACGGCAACCTTAAACTGTTTCGTATTACAAGGACTGACCCTTTGCCCTCTCTGAAGAAACGTGGCTTTTCATCGTTCCAGGCAAGCAACCTTCCTCCTCCTTCGGGCCTTCCCTTGCAGGCAGCAAACTGGTACAAGAAACCTGTTCTTCTCTCTTCAAAGGGAAGTAATGTGGGTTAACACGGAAGAGGGCTTTCTCCATTACCAACTCCTCTCGCATCTCGTTTCCTCCACCTTCCCAACCACCTTGAACTCAGTATTTGCCATCTTCTTTTCTACCCATTTCCTTTCTGAATCTGGCTTTTGGGTGCACTACCAGTCAAGTCTTGGAAATTTGCATGCAAAGAGAGATAGGAATTCAGATCTAGACAAAGACAGACAGACAGACGTATAGACATGAGCGGTTTCCTTACAGGCATCAAAGTGGGACTTTGGGGCAGAAGTCCAGGGCCCCACCCAGGAAAATGACTCTTTCAGAGATGGAGAGCTGGTTTACCATGTTCTGATGTACAGGAAAAAATCCTCATTGAAACAGCATGGTATGGAAAGTGGGCATTGTTAAGACTATTAAGTTCAAGTCATACGATTATCGTGTTGTAAGCCGCCCCGAGGTTTCGGCAAGGGGCGGCATAGAAATGTTATAATAATAATAATAATAATAATAATAATAATAATAATAATAATAATACGATTATGTATTTTTACCACTTCGTATGAAACATTTGTTTCAGCTCACGTTTGACCAGCATACACGTCCCGGGACTTAATATGAGTCTGAATCCAGTCCACAATCCAAGTCCCGTACATCTGCTGGCTTACGATGCACTTTGCAGAAAAGCAGTTAGATTTTAAAAATACACACACTTGAAAACATTGCGTAATCACTGTATACTTTTGAAAATAAATATTAAAATGTGCACAAACATGCTTGAGCCTTTGGAATGCGCTCCCTAGAGAGGTCTGCCTGGCACTGTCATTATATGCTTTTCAGCGCCAGGTCAAGACCTTTTTATTTAACCAATATTTTAAAGTTAGTTAATTTTAATGGCATATTTATTTATTTAATTCATTTTAACTATGTTATTTTATACTGTCGTGGTATAGCCAATTTATTTATTTGTTTAGGATTGGTGGGTTTTAATGTTTGTAAACCACCCAGAGAGCCCTCTGGGCTATTAGGGTGGCATATAAATGCAAATAATAAAGAAATAAAAATGCATAGATTTTAAAAATGCAACAAATTTAATGAAGAGAAATGGAAACAGATGCATAAAAATTCATACTATATTTACTTGCATGGAACATGTTTAGATTCATGACATGGCATATGTTTCCCAAATTAAGTTGAAGAAGGAGAAGGAGAAGGAGAAATAAATGAGCTAAATAAAATTATAACTGTGTTATATACGCAATTGCCATGAGATTTTTTTAAAGCCTGAACATATGTAATAGTAAAAAAGCAATGTCACACAAATTAAGCTAATAAAACACATGAATAAGGGCAGAATCTCGGGGAAGCTTGGATAGGACATGGATAGAAGAGGAAGAATTGTTGGAAAAGCCAAGGGCAGTGGAAAACATGTATGGGAACGATCAAGTCGATCAATTCCAAAATACAAAAATCAGCTTCAATAATGACGACTACGAGAATTTGTCACTGAGACTCCTTAGCCCACGGTTTCTACTTCTGGTTCAGTTGCAGAATTCAGACCAGGGCTCAACATGAAGTTTTTTTCCTCCCACCTTTTCCTTCATCCCGGGACTCAACACTGTTTGCAGCCAGTCCAGATCCAAAAACACCAACCGCCTCCCAGAGGGCTGTGCCAGAGAGCGGGGAGGGAAGGAGCCAGGCTAAAGTTGCCCATTCCTCTCAGGATGCAAACCAACTCAGGGTTTGTGGTAAATGCCCCTCAAGATTAATTGCATGATGCCAGAGGCCTGGGTGGTGGAGATAAATGCTGACTTCTTAATAGATCCATTTATTGATTAAATCTTAATAATAACTTGATCATTTCACCAGGTATTTCTCTGCTTTCCAGACTAGATGAAATGCATTTATTCGTATGGTGCTTACAAAGAACTAAATTTGTAGTTAAAACTAAATTTTCTTATTTTCTCTTCCTTCTTTCCTTCCTTCCTTCCTTTTTTCCTTTCTTTCTTTCAAACTTTTGTAGACCGTCCCATTACCAAAGTCTTGGGATGGTTTAACAATACAAAGCATTTAAAAAACACCCTAACCCTAACCCTAAATGCAATTATAATAATAATGTTCTATATATGGACGAGCTGGATTCTTGCTGCCAAAACAAGACCAGGAGCAGATTGTGGTAGCAACCATGATATCCAAAGATTAATACTCAGAGAAAAGCTGCAAAAGATCCCATGCAGGGAAGTTGGTGCTCAGGATCTTACAGCCAAGAATCTTACTCTGCATGGAGTAGGACATGCCGGGCATTCAAGCCAGTTTCCATAAAGGGATTGGCACTATCCATAAGTCACAGGATCACAGGGAGGAGTGAAAATAAAAAGGTCTTTGCCTGGTGCTGAAAAACAAATAACGACGGCGCCAGGCGGACCTCTCTGGGGAGCGCATTCCATAACTTAGGCGCCACCGCTGAGAAAGCCCTCCTCCGAGTAGCCACCCTCCTAATTTCTTTCACGGAGGGTTCCCAGAGAAGGGCCTCTCCCGCCGATCTCAGGGGGCGGCTGGGCAAATATGGATGTAAGCGCACTATGAGCAGAGCTAGCTGACCGATCCAGACTTCCACCCCTTCTGCATTCTCCTGCTGCTCCATTCACTTCAATGAGTCCCCATCCCCACAATAGAAAGGGGAGGAGAGAGGAGCAAAATTGTTTCCAGCTGAAGCTGGTTGAGTGAGATGTCTGAACAGTTTGGATTGATCTATCCAAGGGTTATCGGTGTGCCCAAGGCTGCGATGAAAGATTACTCGTGTTTTTCAGGAGCACGTTTTGCAATGCTTCGTACATTTTGTAGGTCTTCAGCTGTCCAGCGTGCTATTTCTCACTCCCCAGGGAGTATAAAACCACAGATGCACTGAGGTTGGTGTCTCCTGTCATAAGGACACAGAGGTCCTAAGAAAACACTGGTCTGACCCTCTCATAGAAATGAAGACTCCCTTTCTTCTCTTTCTGATTGTCACCTTGTTCCTCCTTCCTGATCCAGGTAAGCAGTTAGTTCAGTTCTAGACATCCAAACTCGCAGAAATATCAGGACCTAGGGAAATTTCTAATCCTCCGCTCACCTTCCTCTTCTCATTTCCATCCCCCAGCCTGCCGTTCTTTCTTTACGTGTGTAGGGAAAATTAAAACAAAAACAGTACAGAATGAAAAAGTAATAAGTACATTAGAAATCTTAGCGTCAGAGTCATATAGACAGATTTGGACCAGTGAGATCAACCCCCTGCTTAGGGCAGGGCATCCAGCTTAAGCTTAAGAGAGGTCCGCCTGGCGCCATCGTTATCTGTTTTTCGGCGCCAGGCGAAGACCTTTTTATTTAAGCGGCATTTTAAATGTTAATATTATTGAATTTTATCTGGCCAGGGCGGCTTATTTTATATTGTATGGTTGTATTTTATTCTAATGTTTACATTTTAAATTTATGATTATAATTATTTAATTTATTGTTGTAAGCCACCCCGAGGCTTCGGCGAATGGGGCGGCATAAAAATGTTTAAATAAATAAATAAATAAAATAAGACATCCCTAACCGATGGCTCTCTGGTCTCTGCCTGAGTATGGAGAATTCCATACCTGAATTCCCCTCCACCTGAGGGAGGATTCTTTGACTCCCTTGCCAGCTGGTTTCAATATCTAACCACTTTAGCCATTAGGGTGCTGTTCCTAACCCTAACCCTAACCCCATTCTTGCTGTTAACCAAACACGGCCTTCCTGTAACTGAAACTCATGTCTTGTACCTTGTCCTTTTGGTTGGCAGAGTAAGTTTCATCTGAAACTTCTCAGTGAATAGAAGGAAATTCCTAGAAGGGTTCACTATAACTCGGACTCTCCAAACCTCCTCTGAAGCTCTTCTCTCATGCCCCATTTCTTTTCTTTTCTTTTCTTTTCTTTTCTTTTCTTTTCTTTTCTTTTCCATATATATATATATAATTTTCCATATATATATATATATATATATATATATATATAATTAAATTTTTTAAACTAAGACTAAAAAAAATCAAACATCACAAACATCACTAACATTAACATTGGATTCACTGAGTCAACCTCCTATTACATATTTTTTAACATTCTAATATCAAATTCCAGTTAGTTTATCATAGTTTGAAAAACATCTCTAAATTTACGCCAAGTCCCGTTTCTCCAGCCAATTATAAAAAAGAGTTCCAAGTTCGATAGAAATCAGTATCCTCTTTCTCCTTCAGTGATAAAGTCAGTGTATCCATTTCTGCACAGTCCAAGCTCTTTCTTAGAATCAATCCATCGGTGGGTAGTTCCTCACTTTTCCAATATTGAGCAAATGCAACCCTCGCCGCCGTAATTAGATGCAACATCAAATAGATTTCCTGTCTGTTAACATCTTCTTGTATAATGCCTAACAAGAAAACTTCAGGTTTAAAAGCAAAGGGTTTTTGTAATATTTCCTCCATCCATCTAGGTATTTTAATCCAGCACTTTTTCACATTATCACAAGTCCACCACATATGATAAAAAGTACCCACTTCATGTTTACATTTCCAACATCTATTTGACATATTTGGAAACATTTTAGCTAGTTGACTTGGTCACAAATACTATCTATAAAACATTTTATATAAGTTTTCTTTATACGGAGTTGCTAAAGTTACTTTAATGTTTGTTTCCCATAGTTTTTGCCACTTTTCTAGTTCAACATTCTATCCAAAGTTTTGTGCCCATATTATCATAGTTTCCTTAACCTGTTCTCCTTCCATTTTCCTGTCAAGTAAAAAATCATATAGTCTTTTAATAATTTTCTCATCTGTTTTAAGCATCATTTGATCAAATTCTGTTGTCTCTATAGAACCCCCATGTTTTACAATCCTTGGCATATCTTGGTTGCATCTGCACCTTATCCCACCAGGAAATATTAAGTCCCTGTTCTTGTATTTCTTGCTCCAGTTTCAGGCCACCATCCTTATCCAGGATATCGCCATATCTTACAATCTTTTCAAAGTTCAATACATTTGGATATACAAAAGCTTCCATAGGTGAAAGCCATCTTGGTAACTTATTATACAGTTTTAGCTTTAGTTTTTCCCACACTGACATTAAAGATCTTCTAATAAAATGACTCAGGAAGGACCCATGTGACTTAGCTTTTTCATACCACATATAAGCATGCCATCCCATCTGCAAGTCATGACCTGCAAGATCCAAAATTCTCTTATTTTGCAACATTACCCATTCTTTTAGCCAAGTTAAAACAGATGCTTGATAATACAACATCCAATCAGGAAGACCAAAACCTCCATTTCTTTTAGCTTCCTGAAGCATTTTTAATTTAATCCTTGGGTTTTTTTCTCTCCAGATAAACCTCGAGATATGAAAGTTTAAGTCATCAAGGAATTTTTTATCAATTTTTATGGGAATCATTTGAAACAAAAAAACAAAAGTTTAGGTAATGTATTCATTTTGACAAGAGCTATTCTTCCATTAAAGATAATGGTGAATTGGACCATTTTTCCAAAAAGCCTTTAATATCCTTCAATAATTTATCATAATTGTCTTCTTTCAAGGTAGTACATTTAGCTGTAAGATAGATTCCCAAGTATTTAACCTTTTTAACAATCTGCAAGTCTACTTGTTCCTGGAGTCTTTCTTTTTGTTCTCGCGTAAGGTTTTTAACTGACAATTTCATTTTTTCTCTATTTATTTTCATTCCCCTAACTTCACCATATTCTTCAATCTGTTGTAAAAGTTTGGGCATTGTTGAAAAAGGTTCCTCCATTGTAAAAACCAGATCATCCACAAATGCTTGCAATTTATAACTTTCATCCCTAATTCTAGTTCCTTTGATGCCCACGTCATCCCTAACACATCTATTCAGTACCTCTAAAGTCATAATGAACAAGAGCGGTGACAGAGGACTTCCTTCTCTTGTGCCCTTTTGAATCTCTATAGGGTTTGAAAGTTCTCCATTAATTAAGATCCTGGCCGATTGCTTTTGATAAATACTTGATATCGCATTCATAAATCTTTCACCAAACTCCATTTGAATCATCTGTTTTTTCATAAACTGCCAATTAACATTATCAAAGGCTTTTTGGGCATCTAAAAAGAATAAGGCCATTGGCTTTTTGGTATGTATCTCATAATATTCTAAACTATCCAAGATAGTTCTTAGGTTATTCTTCATTTGTCTTTTTGGCAAAAAGCCATTCTGGTCTGGATGGATAAAGTCTACTAATAACTTCTTTAATCTTTCTGCGAGTATGGAAGCAAAAATTTTGTAATCCACATTTAATAGTGATATAGGTCGGTAATTTTGAATCTGTGCTACATCCATATCTTCTTTTGGTATTAATGTGATATTTGCCTCGATTCAAGTAGTTGCTATCTTAGTATTTGACGATGCTTCATTACATATGTCTTTTAAGAGTGTAGCAAAAATTGCTTCGAAAGATTCGTAAAACTCGGCTGGTAGTCCATCCGGGCCAGGAGTTTTGTTATTCTTTTGGCGCTTGATTGCTTCTATTACTTCCATGATCGTGACTTCTTGGTTTAATAATTTTTGATATTTCTCTGGGAGTTTTGGTAACTTTCCCTTTTGAATATATTCTTTAACTTTCTCGATTGAAATCTCCTTCTGATAAAGCTTTGTAAAAAAAGTCTTCCGCTATTTTCTTGATTTGTGTACCCTGTGAATGTAGCTGTCCTTCTCTGTCTTTCAATTTCACGATCAATCTCTTCTCTTTTTCTTTCTTAACTTTATGTGCTAACCATCTCCCTGGTTTATTAGCATTTTTGAAGAAATTCTGTTTGGTCAATTTCATTTGTTTAGTAAGCTCATTTGTATCCAAAAGGTTTAACTTATGCCTTAACTCATGCCCCATTTCTTTGTTGCTTTGTGATTACACGAACTGGCGGTGGTCAGCGTGAAACTTGCTTGCTTGTTTGCTTATAGGGCTTACATCCCCCCTTTCTCCCATGGTGGGATTCAAGGGGGCAGCCTGCAGTTCCCTGGGGGGGGGGGTCTCCCCTCCAAGTCCAGGCCAGCCCCTGCTTTGCTTCAACGTGGCAGATGCATAACATCCTTCCATTGATAAAAGCAGGACTGATTCAGTCAACAACAGCCACTGGTGCACATTAGGAAAATTCAGCAAAACGAGACCAGGAAAATGAGGTGCATGAACTAATGTAGTGGCACCCAAACGGAAAGAGAGAGGGAGGCAGGCAGGTGGCACATGTCTGCCCATTTATGAGGATTTTCAGTGGACTTGCGCTTGCCCTTGCGCTCGCTTTCAGAGTTTCCAATAGGGCAACCTTACCTGTTTTGTGAACAACAATGAAAATTCCATATATTTCTACCTTAGGATACAATTCACTGGGATCCGGGGACACATTTAAGTTGCTAAGGTATAGCCTGGCCATCTCAGCCTCAGGTCACTCACTTACCCCTCCAACCCGTTTGTGTCCTATCACAGACAGGGTTAAATTCCTATTTTGGGACAAGATGGAGCCAGAGTGTGAGTTGAGCAGTTTTGCCTTTTCTTTCTCACCCATCAGCATTTTGAGCCTTCGCTGCCCAGCTGTCACTTCTGTCCTGCTTTCATTCTAAGAAATCCTTTTTGTTATTCCTCCATTCATTCTGACTTTTCGCCTTCCTAATTTCATCTCTAACATTCTGGACTATGAGCTGAACGTAGCTACCTTCTACCTCCCAAATAGACCCTCTTTGATTTTCGGAAATATGTTATATTTTTGTTTAGCCATTTTGTGATTGTTTCTGATGGAAACTTTATGAAGTTCCACCATGCTTGCAACTGGTTCCCATTTTTGACTTCCTGCCATGGATGATCTTGAGGGCTGATAGGATGGTTGGTGTAGATGCTGCAATATTTTCAAAGAATGCTGTCAGAGGGCAAAAAGAAACGGAGATCCCTTTAATCTGGTAAGATCCTGGCTCTTCTTTTGACCTTGGCCACCAGTCTTCTGTGTAAAGAAATTTACTCAGAGGGTTGTCTCAAAGGCTCCTGGCTTCATAGGGATTAATATAACCAAAGTGGTCCATGCAACAGTTTAAAGGGAAATTTGCAGACAGTGTGTGCAAAGCTTGATTCCTTGCATTCTGTTCTTCTGATCTTTGGGACAGGAAGATGGTGATCTGGAAGTGAGAAATTTACGCTTAATTCCTTTGTCATGGTCAGAGCACTTCCTCATGAGGTTTGAGCTCAGGGATGACCCTCCCTCTGTAAGGGTGTGAACCCTATTAAGATGGTTTGCCCCCAGAGCCACATGGATCCGGATGGATTCCTGAGGGCTCTGGGGGTTTTCTGTTTGATATTGCTGGCACTCCTGTTGATACTCTGGATGAACTGTGGAATGGGAAAATGACCAGGGCGATTGACACGATCGCTCCTAAGGGTCCCCTCCCACCAGGGAGAGCCTGCTCATCACCATGGTATACACCTGGGATATGGGCAATGAAGCAGGCCGGGAGACAACTAGAGCACAGGTGGAGGAAATCTCGGGATGAATCTGACCGAACACTTTTATGCGCTCCTCATTGAGCCTATGCTGTGGCGGTGAGGGTGGCGAAGAACAATTCTTCTCCACTTCCATTGCCTCCTCACAGTGCCATCCAGCGGAGCTTTTCCAAGTGGTACATGGGCTAATGCATCCTGGCCCTAAAAAAGATCCTGTGGCCCCATCGATAGCCTGCTGTGAAGACTTTGCCTGGGACTTTAAGGAGCAAATCGTTCAGATTCGTGACGAGCTGGACTCCACAGTATATAGGGTTCCATTATGTGAAGTGTCCAGAGCCCCGTCTGGTCCATCATCGTTGGATGAGTTTCAGTTGTTGTGGCCTGATGATGTGGACAAGGTGCTTGGACTGGTACACCCTACCACCTGCTTACTTGACCCATGCCCTTTGTGACTGCTTACCAAAGCCAAACACAGGATTTGTCCCTGGGTACAGGAGGTCATCAACGCCTTACTGAGGGAGGGCCAGGTTCCTACCCTTTTGAAGGAGGCGGTGATCAGACCCATCCTGAAGAAGGTGTCCCTGGATCCAGAGGTGGCCGCCAATTATAGACCGGTGGCCAACATCCCGTTCTTGGGCAAGGTGTTGGAGCAGTGGTAGCGGGACAACTCCAGGCACTCTTGGATGAAACTGATTATCTGGACCCATTTCAGTCCGGTTCCAGACCCGGTTATGGTATTGAATCTGCCTTGGTCACCCTGTACGATGACCTGTGCAGGGAGAGAGACAGGGGAATGCATCCCTGTTGGTTCTCCTGAACCTCTCAGCCGCTTCTGATACCATCAACCATGGTATCCTCCTGGATAGGCTGGCTTACTTGGGAGTAGGAGGCTCTGCATGGCAGTGGTTCTGCTCCTATCTGGCCGGCCGATTCCAGAAGGTGATGCTGGGGGACTATGGCTCTGCGCCATGGCAGTTATGCCATGGAGTTCCGCAGGGGTCCATTTTGTCCCCCTTGCTATTTAATAACTACATGAAACCACTGGGGGAGGTCATCCGGAGGTGTGGGCTGCAGAGTCACCAGTATGCTGATGACACCCAGCTCTACCTCTCTTTTACATATTATCCAGGTGAGGCAGTGGCTGTGCTGAACCAGTGCCTGGCTGAGGCAATGGGCTGGATGCAGGCCAATAAACTGCAGCTCAATCCAGATAAGATGGAGGTCCTTTTGGTAGGTGGTTCAGGTTTTCAGATAAGTGATTTTGGCCCTGTCCTGGATGGGGTTGCATTCCCCCTAAGGACGGGGTCTGCAGCTTGGGAGTGCTCCTCGACCCGGAGCTGTCTCTGGAGGCTCAGGTGGTGGCTGTGGTAAGGAGCACGTTCCTCCAACTTCGGCTGATCCATCAGCTGCATCCTTATCTGGACGAGCACTGCCTAGCAACGGTGACACTCACTCTGGTAACCTCCCGGTTGGACTATAGTAACACGCTATACGTGGGGCTGCCCTGGAAGACAGTCCTGATACTTCAGTTGGTTCAAAACAGAGCTGCTAGATTGCAGTTGGGAGCCAGTCACTATTAATATACAATGCCAGTCCTCTACCAGCTACCCATTGAAGTCCGGGGCTAATGTAAGATGCTGGTATAGACCCATAAAGCCCTGAATGGTTTAGGACCAGGATATCTGAAGGAACGTCTTTCTCCCTATATTCCTTCCTGCCCCCTAAGATCTATAGCAGGGGCCCTGCTCCGGGAGCCCTCCTTGAAGGAGGTTAGGAGAGAGAACACCCGGAGGAGGGCCTTCTCTGTGGTGGTCCCCTGGCTCTGGAATGCACTCCCCAGAGAGGTCCACCTGGTGCCGACAGTATGTACTTTTCAGTGCCAGGTTAAAACCTTTTTATTCACCCAATATTCAAAGGTTTAAAAGTTTTAATCAGATTTTATTCATCCTCAGTCATATTTTACCTTGCTATTGTATTAATTGGATAATTATCACACTGTAAGCCGTCCAGAGACTTTTCGTGTAGGACGGGATAAAAATATCCTAATAAATAAATAAACACAATCATACTGCAGTGTCTTGTTTCCATGCTCTCCATTTTTACAATAATCTCGTCTTCCTCATTTTACAATTGTGTTTGCGTCGCTCCATTTTTTTGGCATGTATGTTTACTTTGATATATTTTTGTCAGCTGCCCAGAGGACATTGTTGTAGCCTCCCTAGGAATACTGTGTAGGAATCGGTTTGGAGATGCAAACTGAAGAATTCAGGTGAAGTTCTTTGGGAATTGCAGAACTAAGAAAATGGGAGGAAAAAGTTAATTTACCTGTGCTAACTCACTGAATAGCTGTTTCCCAATGTGTTATCTTTCTGCAGGACACAGTGTATCAAATGAAGCGGAATGCAAGCGTGAAGGGGGCTTCTGTATCATTGCAATTGGTAACCCATGTCGGTTTCCTTATGGCTTTATTGGAAAATGCAGTTGGTGGAAATTTTGCTGCAAAAAGTAAGTTGGACGTGCAGAGTTAACCATCAGCATGCACTGGTCTCCCTGTTTCCTCATTCACTCAGCTCTTCCTCACTGCTGCTGTTTCTTTTGCTTCATCATCATCCTCTTCAGCCTAGGACGGGGAAGCATGTCAAGCCTGATTCCATTTAGGTTCTTCTCCCTCACCCTCCTCCTGCCCAGCTTTAGGGTTCCAGTTCTTCCAGATGGCTTGCATTCTTAAAAGACCCAGCACTTATTTGCAAACATCTTTCTCTTCAGTTTTTAAGATATTCCACTTGGTACACATGGAAAAATAGGTATCTTTATGTGTGTTTTTACAAATGTATGCATTCCCATATTGTGTAGCACGTGTGTGCAAATGTATGTATCTCATGCACATTTTCCTAGTCATTTATATGCCTTCCTTGCAGCCTTTGAAAACGTGTGCACACACAGACACCCAACACACACCAGACCCTCCTTGCAAAAGTTGGAAATTCCTGGATTTTGGCGATTCCGTTTAATGCTGCAGTTCAGGAATTGTGAAAATGAGAAATTTATACTGAAATGGGAAATGAGCGAATTTCTCACGATCCCTCATTTCATGGAACGTTCTTGGAACTCTCCAGGAACTCGGATTGTCTGTGCTGCTTTTCCACGCTTTCAGTCGCACAGAAGCCTCGCCTATTCTACTTTTCATTTCCTTTGAATCCATGCATGTGGAAATGTGCATATTGAAACATGCATGGAGATGCTTTAAAAATACTTCAGTTTTGAGAAACCCCTCAAATTAATGGCACAAGGGGCAGAACTTACACTCCTGCAAAGTGACATGGAAAAAGCTTGGCTCTTGCTCTCACCAAAAGGGGCAGCCTCTCCTATGAATCACCTGACAGGAAAGGTCTGGGAACAGCTGAGTGGTGGCATTTCTCGGACGGTGAACGGATAGCTCACACAACCAGGAACGCAAACAGGGCCCCTGCCCGATCGTGTGGAGCTCGTTGGCCCTCCTTGGCCAAGCACAGCTGCGAACTTTTCCCATCAGCCCAAGGGGCAGGACTGGAGTGCCTTCGCCTCCCATTTCCCATCGTTACAAAATTCAAATGTGCTTAGATTCTCTTTGACTCACTCAATGAGTCCCGGAGCAGAGAGGCGGCTTTGGGGCTTGGGAAGGCCAACCCTTCAAGTTGGCCTGCAACTAATTCAGAAACAATAAATCCTCCTCGGATAAGATGATAGAATTTATTTCTTAATTTATTAGATTTGTACCTCACATTTCCCCTTTTTTAAAGAACTCGGAGTGGTTTGCATAATTTTCCTCCTGCTGCTCTCAATCTTGTCCCTCATGAAGATAATGAAGATGACATTGCATTTATACCCCATTTTTTCCTCTTATGAGGGACTCATTTTGTCCCCACAACAACAACCTGTGAGGCTTGAGAGTCTGTGACTGGCCCAAAATCACCCACGTGAGCTTCGTGGCTGAGTGGGGCCAGAGTTGTGGGGGGAGAGGGGGACTAAGGAGCGGCTGCAAGAATTGGGAAAGTTCAGCTTAGGAAAAAGGGGTGAGGAAGGGGAGACATGGCAGAGGCACTTAAAATAATGCATGGAGTAGGGAAAGTGGAGAACCCAAAGGGGTCTTCCCTTGAAGCTGATCGGTGGGAGGTCCGGGATACGTAAAAGGAGATCCTTCTTCACACAGTCTGTAGTGAAACCACGGAACTCACTGCTGCAGGAAGGGGTGATGGCTGCCAATCTGGATGGCTTTCGAAGGGGACTGGGCAGGTTCAGGAGGGAAGAGGCTGTCTGTGGCCACTAGCCTTGCTGGCCATGGGCTCCCTCCTCCACCCTAAGGGACATGTTCGCATGCCCCACTTGCCGAGGAGCTGGGGCAGGAGGAAGTTTGCACCCCTCCTGCTGGAGGGATCCTGTGGGCTGTTGATTTGCCACCGTGTGCACTGAGAGCTGGACTGGATGGACCTCGGTTCTGATCCAGCCTGGCTGTCCTCATGTTCCCATGTTTGTAACTCCGATCTCCTGGGCGCCCACTCCAGCCCTCAAACCACTGCACTTCCCAGCTCTTTCCAATGCACCCGAAACAACCACCACACAGAAATGAATGGAAAGGCTTTGCTGAAGAAGGATGCTTTTAGCGAGCATCAGAAGGGCAACCGTGTGCTGGATCAGCCAGTCTCTCCCCGCCCAGTTTCCGTGTGCCCAGGGGGCAGCTCGCTGCCTGTGCGAAACCCGCAGCAAAGACCCTCTTGCATGATCTGCCCCCCCACCCCGATCCGCCCAGCCTTGCCCTCTTTGCTGCTGAGCCCCTCACCCCCAGGAGCCACTGAGATCTACCACAGCGGGAGGTAGCACATTCATAGTTCAACTACGTGAAGGAACAATTATTTTACTCGTTCGTTACATTTATTCCCCATCCCTAATCCATCATGGAACCAGGGTGGCAGCTCGCTTCCCTGAGAACTGGCAGACCGAAACTTGCTGAGCTTCGGGAAGGCGACCGCCTCCTGGGCCTTCTGCTTTCCGCCCATGAGCTGGGGCCTTGTATTCTTCCAAGTCCCGAATCTTCCTCCAGTCAGCTTCTTGGGAGAATCCCAAAAAAATGGGAGAAATGGTCCCCCCACCCAATTTCTGCACAGCAGGCAAACTTTGCTCAGCTGTCCCAAGCTCTTCTTCTCGCTCTCCTTCCTTATATGCCCTCACATCCCTTAAGATCAGCGAGAGGCCCTGCTCCGAGAACCCTCCCTAAGAGAGGTAAAAAGGACACCTACTCAGAGTAGGGCCTTCTCTGTGGTGGTGCCCAGATTAGGAATACGCTCCCCGGAGAGGTTCGCCTGGCGCCAAGCTCATAATCTTTCCAGAGCCAGATCAAAACCTTTTTATTTAACCATTATTTTAAAGGTTAGGTTTTTTTAAATGTACAGTCGCTTTTTAATTTATTTTTATTTGTTATATGTTATTTATTATTGTTAGAGATCGTTTTAGTGTATTTGATTTTAATAATTGTAAGACGTTCTGAGATGCCATGCATAAGGGGTGGCATATAAAAGTTTTAAATAAATAATTAATAAATAAATAAATAAATGACAATGCAGGATGATCATATTTTAAGCATTAAGGAAGCTTCCGGACTTAATTTAGACACAAATGTGCCTCAGCCATGAGAAATGTGGGAGGGGCTCATATAAAGAGTGTCTCTTAAAAGCCTTCATTTCCCTTTGCAGATTAATCGGATGAAGCAGTGGAGTAATCCACTTTTCGTGGAATGAAGAGGCAACATAACCGCTTCAAGGAATACCCATATCTGCATTACTGTTAGCCGGGTTCTCCTCCTTCTCTTGCACTCCCAAGAATCTTTTCGACAAAGTGATGTCTCTTAAAATATTCTGTTTCTTTTTCAGCATTTAATAAAGTTAAAGTGCATTGAATTGGGAATGTTGGTACAAACCTGAGATACCTGAGAACTGACACACACTGCACAGGACAACCTAAGCGACCACTTAATTACTGGACAGATTGCAGCTGTTTTGAATCCCTGCCTCCCACCAAACATTCTGGGAAATAATTGCAATTCAAGCAGGAAAGAATGAAACTGCTCCTTGATTTCAGGCCATGCTCTGCAGCCATAAATGCAATCCATGAAGTTCCTCTTTAGCTGTAGTGCTGGAGAAAGCAATCAGTGATTTTTTAAAATGATTACAAATCTCCTAGACCTGCGGGACCACTTTGGGAAGAGGCAAAGAAAGGTGGAAACTCAAATCAATCCATTCCATCTAGTGATAGCAAATGCCATAGCTTCCCTCCACGAAGTGTGAAGAAGACCTTCCTTTTATTTGTCCAGAGCCCCCACCCATCTTTTTTATGAAAGGGTCCTTTTGGGTTCTAGCAATAGGAGAATTATCTGTTGGAGACAGACAGGTATGTGAGGGGAGTCACATGGAGGTGGGTAGAGACCTGTTCTCCCCCGCAGAGGAAGGCAGGACACGCTCCAAGGGAGCAAAGCTCAGGGAACCAAGGTTCAATTTGGATGCCAGGAAGCACTTCCTGATGGTCAGGTCCCCGAGGGTGTGAAATGGACTTCCCCGGGAGGTGGTTGAGGCCCCATCGGGGACGGTGTTCAAAGACAGGCTGGATGTGCACATGGTGGGCATGTCATGAGCGGAGCCGGCTGGAGCCAGGGTCAGACTAGATGGCCCGGGAAACCCCTTCTGACTTGCCCGGTTTCTATGTTACAGAAGTGGTCTGTGCTGTGCACACGTCAATGGAGGTTGTGTGGATCCGTGCTGTGAATGCTGCAGAAGTGCTTCCAGTGAACACTGCCCCCCGCAAGCACCCCCCCCCAAGTCATCACACGGCTCCAAAAAGGAATGTTGCTGGGATATTCGTCAGGCACCAGGAAACCCCACGAGGCCTGCTGCAGGCGCATCTCTAAGCCCCCTCGTTACCATTCATCACCACAATATGCAGAGACGTGGCCCAGGTTTCCCCAACTAGCAGCCTCCCTGAGATTGGCTCCTCTCGCTCCACCCTGCTCCTCGAATCTGTAAAAATCGGCACGAACACTGCCTTGCTTTCTCCACGGAAAGAGATGGTTATCCAGTTGAAGGCTTCTGAAATCCCTGCCCTGCATCCTCACTGGCCACACCCTGACAAACTACGTCTAGTGGCAAAAGTAACTTTCCTTATACACATGTAATACATAGGTGCGTAATTTTATAGGTATTCCTTGCAATCAATATACCTAACCACGATGTGATCTAATCAGTTTTTTGTCTTTTCTTGGTTTTTTTTTTAATCAGTCAGGATTTTTAAATAGCTTTTTTAAATGCACAGATGCGTTTAATTAGATCTTTTAGTGCTGGAGACAGAAAAACACAGGCAAATAGCATGCAGTACCCAATTCACTATGCATAATGTATCATCAGCTGGAGGCCTTTATTTTCCATGCCAGGCAAACCGAAACTAAGGTGATATCACAAGCTGGAGCCTTTAGACACACAGTAATTCTGATAAAAAGTGTACAGTTCTCAACTGCTCTACAATCTTGCTTGGCTATGTGCTTGTTCTTTAGTATCCCAAACAAAACCTTTGTCCCTTCCCAAAGAGGAAGTCTCACCTCTACATAAGCCAGGTAAGCTTTTCTAGAGATGGAAGACTAAGAGGTAATGATACGAGTGATACAAAGCAGGGTTGCAGTTCTCTTGAGGTTCTCTCTCCTCCCTCCCTGCCTCCTTCATGGTGTGACCGTGTTTGGACCTCCCACATTGGATGCAATCTGTGATTAAAAATCTGTGCATTTCAGGGCTTGTGCTACATTCTGCAAAAGAAGGAAAGGGGAAATGTAATGCACACATTTAGGAAAAAGTCCCTCCCCTCACCTCAAAAGTATACATTTCAAAAGCTGCACAAACATGTTTTAATCAATGAGGGAGTGTATCCATTAATGTGGCTATTCATGTTGACTTTTGAAAAAGAGTGTGAAGATTTTCCTCCCATTGAAAAAAAACAAAACAGGCCAAAAACTTCAGACACATCCAGCACAAAATGGACTTGAAAGCGGGAAAAGGAAGGTGGAGGAAACTGACTTGACAGATTTGCCCAGTGATGTGATGAAACTCCACACAATGTGTCCTCACCTTCACAAACTTCTTCTCCTGCTTGGGCCTGTCTTAGAAACTGAGTC
This sequence comes from Varanus komodoensis, assembly GCF_004798865.1. Taxonomy (NCBI): domain Eukaryota; kingdom Metazoa; phylum Chordata; class Lepidosauria; order Squamata; family Varanidae; genus Varanus; species Varanus komodoensis. The sequence continues at coordinate 189,310 of NW_025336273.1, read as the reverse complement.
AAGAAATGCTCATGGAAGTCCAGTTGCACAAACAACCATCTTCTTCCACATTGCATGGGGCACAAAGGCGACAAGCCATGTTCATGGAAGAACGTTTCGAGATCTCGCATTCCTGACATGCAGTGAAACAATCAGCCCCCAGGATCCTGGCCCCAAGCCATGGAAGGCTTTGATCTGTGCCCGGAAAGAGCCTGGAAGAGAGTGTGGTTCCTCAGTGACAAGATCAGCCCCCAGTGCTGAGCCCCGCTTAACAATCTCACAGTTCTGTTCTCAACTTACTGAAATTTGGACAGCACCCCACGCAGCATTGAGGAACACAACCCCATTGCACTGCATGGCTTTTGGGCACCTCCAAAACGCGAAAACTCCTTTTTGTTCATGGCCTCCATTTTTGGAGTGCTCCGCGACATGCGTATTTGGAAAGGAGTGCCCGTCTTCCATGCCTGCCGCCACCGCAACGGCAACACGAGGGAAGAAGGACATTCGCTCCCCAATTTCGGTTCCTGCAGCTGCTCCTGATGGGAAAGGCTGCCGGATGCAGAACCCGATGTCCACAAGCATTTGCAGGCTTCCACTTGGCTCAGCTTGCTTTGCAGGACCAGGCTGAACACGAGAAGAATTGGGAGGGGCCGATTCCACAGGTGTTTGCCCCCACCCCACCTGTGCCGCCCATCTTCTGTGGGGGTTGGTGGCTTCATGCCGATGGCCATTCAGGATGTCAACTTACTATTACGACAGTGCAGCAAGAGGGGCTGTTTCTGCAGAGTCTGCATCAAAGTGCCACTCCATGAACATTTTGGGGTGCTCACCTGTGAGCAGTCGGGGTGCTCCGAATGGTTCCAGTGGGGCTTCTGGCATGATTTGGACGTAGTCCCATGGCCGTTTGGCATGGCACCTAAATATTTTATTTGTTTGTTTGTCTAGGGCATTTATCTGGCCAGGGCGACTTAGTTTATATTGTTATTTTTTGTATTTTAATTTTATGTTGTGAGCTGCCCCAAGGCTTCGGTGAATGGGGCGGCATAGAAATGTTTTAATAAAATAAATAAATAAATAAATAGTCCATCCATCACTGTCGTCTCTGGACGGCTTACAATATAATACAAGTCCTAAACAAAATAAATTGTTATTTTATATTATGGACCTGCAAGCATTCCTTTGAGGGGGCTGGGGACTGACTCTGTCACCTATGAGCAATCTGGGGATTCTGACTGTTTCCTGTAAGGTCTGCTGGCATCGTTGCCATGTATTCCTCAATCCCGATTGTGGCCGTGCGGAAGAATGGGGTTTTCCCATGGAGGGGCTCCTGGTCGTCACCTGTGAGCAGTGTGGGGACTCCATCTTTTTCCTTTAGATCTCGTGGAATCATCCCAGTGCGTTGCTCTGGCCATTTGGAATGGCACCGACTTATTATGGCCATTTGGAAGGCAGGCATTCCTTTTTTTTAATAATAAGTTTTATTTGAAATTATAATTCTAAAAACGAAGAAAAACTAAAAACAACATCAGTCATCAAAAACATCAGGCCTGCTGGGTCAGCCCCCACATTTTTTTATGATGACTTAAAAACATATTTAAATCTATACGAAGTCCCATTTCTCTAGCCAGATTGGAAAACAGGCATTCCTATGGAGCATGCATCAAACAATGGGTCTTGTGTGGAAGGAAAACCATTAATGAAAACCCCAGTCCAAGTAAGCAAAAGGTTACAATCCAAACAGACTTTTAGTGGGGTATTTCTCTTGTAAAGAGGGCTCCTTAACCAGCTCATCAGCATCACCGAGTGCCACAGAGATCGCAAGGGCCAATTCCCCTGCTGTTATGGACACAACTTCTTATAGGTCGCATCAGTTACATCTGGTCTCTCCTTGGAAAGGGCTCAAACAGGAAAGAGGGAACTTGCTATCACAAACAGTGATCATGTGGCAGCTTTTACTGTACCTAATGTCTGAGAGTCCCAAAATAGTCATTCTTTCATCATTCAAAGTTTTTATATGCCGTCCCAATACTAAAAGTCTCTGGACGGCTTGCTAACATCAAAAGATGATTCACCCACCCACTTAGAAACTTAACCTTTAGAGTTCATTGAGAGATACTTGGCTTCAGGTTAAATATACGCTGCATAGTTTTGGCTAACCTTTGAGCTAATTTTAGTCCACACTGGAGATGTTTGGAGCACCACGTGTACAAAACCTGGTAATTCCTGTTTTTCCTGCGGTGCTCTTAGTACCATCTTGTATTCTTAGAGTAATTCAAAGGGAATTTGCAAGGGAAGCTTGCAGAGGGTGGATCTGGAAGCATGAAATGGAGGCTTGGGGGGATGTACCCGCTCATCTGGAAGTCATTTGGAATTGCTGCCTGTACGTCATTTTCTAAAAAGCTTCCATGTAGCCTGAAGTGCCTGATCCTGCCTAATCTTGGAAGCTAAGCAGGGTCAGGCCTTGTCAGAATTGGGATGGGTGACTTGAGTGTATGATCCTATGATTATTGCTGTCAACTGCCTAGAGAGCTTTGGCTATAGGCAGTATAAAAATGTAATAATAATAATAAAATTGCAGTTAACTTTTTGTTTACAGTACAGGCAGTCCCTGGATTGCGAATGAGTTTCATTCCTGAGAAAACAGAAATTCGTCTTTAAGTCAAATTTGTGTGTGGGTTGGATCACGTGTGGTTGGCCCTCCACATTCATGTGGGTTAGAGTGTAGGACCCCTGCCAAAGTGGAAAAAATGAAAATATCTCTAGCCCCCTGCCCCAAACTCACCAGCACCTCCTCTTTGCAGCAAGGAAATGCCAGAGGGAAGGCATCTTTGGAGACCTCCCTCTCTCCCTTTCTGCCTCCTCTCTCTCTGTGATGATGACAATTTCCCACAGTAATATTTTTAATTAATAGACTTTATGGCAGTTCATTCACAAGCAGAGGTTGTTCATAACTTAGGCGTTCAGAAATCAACCTGTGTTCCCATTTCTTTGCGTGGTGGAAGATGATTCCTAGACACTGCCGTTTTGGAAATTATCAGAATTCTTTTCTGAAATGTATCTCCTACCAAGTGTTTTGATTTGGAGTTTTTGCTAAAAAGCAATACTCTGGCCAGCATTTTGACTTGGAAATGATCCCTGAAATCTCTTAATGAGTTCCCATGGCTATTGGGAATGAAACAAGGAGTTGCTTGGGTTCCTTGCTTTCAGTGTGTCCTCGTGGTCTTTCGGCTGCTGCTTTTTGTGGCTGGGGATGTCGTGGGAAGACACAGACACAAAATGTTTAAAGGGAGTGTGCTCCACCCTCAACTCTGGCAAATCGTATTCGTTTGCAAGCTTTCCCATGTCAGTGCAAACTAGCTGCTTCCCCGCCCTTCATCTCCTGGGTCTATGGATGCAGCTGTAAATAGAAGAGGGCGTTCCTCACCCAGCCATGAAACCAACAAGAGTCCTGCATACAAACATTGACACTGGCAACGCAAATTGAGTGCAAGGTGCCTTTATTAGGGAAGCAAGCCAGCACAGAATCTGTCCAGATCTTCAGTGTGCAAAGAAGCACTTTTGGATTGTAACGAGGCACGGAAGAAGGATTTAATATTTCTTCGTTGCTGAGAGATGTCAGTCACTCAATCAGTTTATCTGCAGATAGAAGGGCGGGGAAGAGTAGAGACATATTAGAGGAGGAGAGATTATAAAATGCTTAGACAAACACTGTGCAAAACAGTCTTTTGCGTTTGATTTCATTGTTAAAAATGTGCAGGGATTTTGGAATCAAATATTGGCTTCAATAAAAGCTAATAAAATACAAAGCTAAGTGTGAATTTGAAGCTGGCTTCTAAATGCCATCTGGTTATACACCAGTATATATAAAGGTATAAATTGTAAGTTTTAAAGTCCATTGTATGATAGGAGGTGAGTATTTATCCTTCCAGTTTTGTAATCTTCACTTTTGCACTGTCAAAAAGAGCACAGACAATTAATTTCCCCTTCCATTGATTAACAAGCAGGGCAATAATTCTAAAAGTCTGCACTTCTATGTAATTTAATGAAAGCCCATTCCAGTTCAACATGTGTCTAAGCAGTAACCTCTTTCCCGAAATAAACAACTATTGGACTTCACTAAAACATCTGTTTAAAAGAAGCATTCGTTGTATCGCACAACCAGCCATTAGCCAAATTAGGCAGCCCCTTGTTAAAGAGACGTCGTGCTGTCCAAATGTCAGGAAACAAAACTTTCAGATGAATAAGATCTATCGTGATCCATAGGTTAGCCGTTTTGTGGCAGTGCCCACAGCAGTTTCTGAAACTTCCAAATGGCCCATGATCCCAAAGATCCCAAAGAGCAACCCCTGTTCTCCCTGGAGCCCAGTTCTCTTCCAGCTTGGAAAATTTCTGCTGGAACTACCATGGAGTTGTGAGAAGAGAGGTACTTGGGTGGAATCAGCTGGGGTTGGAGCGTGAATAAAGCTTTATGGACATGAATTCGCTTAACACAATATGTGTTGCTTTTTTTGTAAAACCATCCCGGGACACTAGTAGTTCGACGAGATATAAAAGTTTTAAATAAATACATAAATAAATAAAAGAATTTAAGTTGCTCTCCTATGCAGGTTTAGACAAAAAAGAAAAATTCTGTAAACTCCTAGAATTCCTCAGCCTGTGCAAAACTGATCTTCTCCCTAAGCATGTGCAGAGTTGTGTGCTTAGATGGCCCAACCAACATGTGGGCCCGGGAACCACAGCAATTTAAAAGTCCAGCTTAAGTGGAATGAATAATGCTACTTAACCCGGGACAAGAATTTTAAATAAATTTTAAAGAGCCAGTGTGGTGTAGTGGTTAGAGCGTGGGACTGGGACTCAGAGGATCTGGGTTCTAGTCCCCGCTCAGCCATGGAGACAACTGGGTGACTTTGGGCCAGTCACAGACTCTCAGCTCAACCTGCCTCACAGGGTTGTTGTTGTGGGGATAAGATGGAGGAGGAGATGTAAGCTGCCTTGAGCCCTTTGTAGGAAAAAGGCAGGATATAAATCGAAAAATAAATTAATTAATAAATAAAAATAAGCAGGTTAGGCAGCCTGAGTCAAATGGCACTCATGAATATCCCACCTGGCTTTGATTGTGGCAATCAAGGTGGGCACCAGGAATCCCAGGAGGGCATCCCCTGCCAAGCACCGCCCCCTTCCACACCTGCTTAGCTTGGCGGCTGCCTCCAGGTTTTGCCCTTCTGCAGTGCTGCAGGTGTGGGACCAGGTTAAACCTCCTCAAAGCTCACCCGCTTACTCGCTCTGTGCGCGCGCGCATGCGTGTGCATGCATGTACACACGTGCATGTGTGAGTTTGTGCATGCATGCATGTGTATGGCCCTCACTGGCCTCCAGGCGAAAGCATCTGTGTAGCCTGTTCTCGAAGCAGTTTCTGCTAGGCAGTGTGGTCACCAACCATCCGGCTTACCTTTTGCAGCAATTCCTCCCTAAGCCACAGATGCCAATCTGAAGCAGCGGTCCACAGCCGCCGATTACGATGGCGAGACAGGTGCCCCCGTCTTCCTTGCATTCATCTTCATTTTTCACCCACCTGGCAGATCCTGTGCAAAAGAATGTCGGAGATGCGAGGCAGTGAACACACTCGCTTGTGTATAAAGAAAGAAAGGCTGAGAGCAGAAAACAAACCTACCCATTATTTTATTTTATTTTTATGTTTTATTTGTCCACCTTATCACAGAAAAGGCACTCAGGGCTCAGGATGCACATGGTGGGCATGTCGTGAGCGGAGCCGGCTGGAGCCGGGGGTCAGACTAGATGGCCCGGGAGACCCCTTCCGACTCGCTCTGTTTTGATGTTTCTATGAACTAGAAAATCTGGTTTGCTTGAGTTTGCCAGACTTCCTGTCCACTTTCAAGCCAATATTTGGAAGTAGGTCAAGTCATTTCTCTCTTTCTTCCCTTTTTTATTTAGCATTCTATCTCAAAGGCAGTGGTTGGAGCATTTAAAAAAGATGTCAGGGGATTTCCCCACGTCACGCACTATTTGCACAAACAGGGGTCAGAAGCTCCTGCTCGTTCACGTGATTTGCACAAATCACATGCATAGTTCTCAACTTCCTGTTTTCACTAAAAAGACGAATGGTATGTTTTTCACAGATTTCCTTATTTAAAAATGGAAGGACTGCAGCACACCGTCAAAGGAGAAATTCAGAAGCTGGTTGTTGTTGTTGTTGTTGCTGTTGTTGTTGTTGTTGTTGTTAGAACATTTCTATGCCGCCCCTTGCCGAAGCCTTGGGGCGGCTTACAACACAATATTTCACAAATATTTCAGCTTGTGAAATAGAGAGCCGACACCAAGGCAGGGCAGACAGAGAGGACTGGAGGGGGTCCGTCTCAGCAGAATCCCCTGGATTTGTGCTTCTTGTTCAGGTCCTCACACATCCCTGTTCAAGGCAGATAAATGTGTGGCCACCTTTGCTTATTGCTGTTGCTGTTTACATCATTTGTTTCAGACTTGGGACTAATTTTATTTATTTATTTATTTATTTATTTATTAAAACATTTTTATGCCGCCCCATTCGCCGAAGCCTCGGGGCAGCTTACAATGTTAAGTTAAAAAAATAATAATTATTATAACATTAAATTAAAAAATACAAACATTAAGTTAAAAATGCAAAAATACCAATATAAAATAAGCCACCCTGGCCAGATAAAATCCAATAATATTAACAATTAAAATGCCGCTTAAATAAAAAGGTCTTCGCCTGGCGCCGAAAAACAAATAACGACGGCGCCAGGCGGACCTCAGGCGGACCTCTCTGGGGTTTGCAACAACAGGGACAGGAAGGTTGTAATCAGAATGAAAAGTTCCAGAAGAAGCTCTTTTTCGGAACCTCAGAGCAAACTAGAGGTGGTATAGCCACCGCAGAGATTTTTCTAGGCCTGGTCTGGCCAGCTTTGGGAGGAACCCTTCCAGGATTCGTCCCTCCAGAGCTGGCACACTGGCTCTCCTGCAAAGTGAGCCGAACCAAGAGCAAGTTCGCAAACGCTCACAGGTGCCTGGTTCTGCAGCCGGCAAGCGTCCCCATCAAGAGAGCTGCAGGATGTCGTGAGCCGAGGTTCGCCTTTGAACCACCGGCTGCTTTCCTTGCTAAACTTTCTCCCAGATACAAGTCATGGACCTCTGAGCATGCACAGAGTGGTTTGTTGAACCCGATCTAGTCTTTACCTGTAGGAACTCTCCTTATGAGCATGCCTGGGCTCCATCCCCTCGGGAGGGGCTTTCTGAAGGCATCTGCCTCCTCTTTGCAGGCTGCTCATTCAACTGGGGCAGCCACCTCCGCTGATCCTTTGCCACAAGGCTGAGAGCAGGGGGCCTGGTCTGCATTTGAGGGTTCCTCGGCCTCAGGGACCTCTCCCGTAGCCTGTGCATCTTGGTCATGCCCAAGAACTGCCTGGCTGAACAAAGTGCCAGGCCGCGAGAGAATCACCTGCGCCTCCTCCACCTCGGAGTTTGACCTAGCCCATCCTCCCCAGTCTCACTGCAAGTTGCTCCTCACTCCAGTTCCGGAGAACCATCTGGGTTCCAGCACTCGTCCATCCTTCTCACTCCCAACACGGGATGCAGGAAGCAGGTGCCACAAGCAGGTGAGCCGGAGCACTTCCGGGAAACTGAGCTCCATCCCTGCTCGTTGCCACCAGCAGCAGGAGTGGCACATGGGGGAAAGAGTCGCTGTGGGACCTGCTTCCTGGTGAGCCCCCGTGGATGCTGGGTGCACCTGCCAGGACACAGGGCACTGTGAAGCAGGCCAAAATCGGGGAAGCTGAGTCCAGGGAATCCAACGGATTCCCATCACCAGACAGACTATTCACAAGCCCCTCCTTCCCACATTCTTTCTATTTGAGCTGTGGAAATATTAAGATGATATATTACCAGGGACTGTCACCACAATTCATTCCAGTCCTACTTAACGTTTAAACCTTTTGGAAGTTAAGATCGAGCACATATTTTTGAATGAATCCTTACATTGTACTCAAATAAAATGGTCATCCAAGCATTTTTATGATCTAGAAATGCTGTTACAGTTATGTAAGAGTTATTATGTAGTTACTTTTTTATTCTCTTGTATATTGTTGTTATTACATTAAGGAAAAGAGAGAAGGGGAGGCTAAGGGGAGGAAAATGGGGAGAGGAGAGGAGAGGAGAGGAGAGGAGAGGAATTTCTGTAGATGCTGACATTTCTGGGAGTTCATGTGCCTAGAACTGAATAACTACTTACCTGGGTCAGGAAGGAGCGTCAAGGTGAGGAGAAGAAAGATGAGGCCCCAGGTCTTCATGTCTATGAGAGAGCAAGAGAGGTGCCTGCTTGGAACTAGGTCTCTGTAGAGCAAGAGGTACCAAGGAAGAGGGAATCGGTGCATATTTATACCATCTGGGGAGGTGGGGAGTGACATGGAGAGCAGGGCAGCTTGCAACACATTTGTTGCACTGCCAAATTTGCTTGTGCAAACTGTACGTGACATTTAACCATAGGAATGGTTCAGGTACCTCACTCAACTGGCTCACTATGGCTCACTCAGCTGGATGGGGTTTTGCTCCCGCAGCCCTGAGACAGAAACAGAGAACAGAGGAATGTGCCAGAGGGCAGGAGAACAATTCTGCACGTCGGTCCTGTCCACATATTCCCTGGGGCCACAGTGAGGCCCTGGCAAGCCGGCCACCCAGAGGCTGTGTGGGAATATTTTCTGTATCCCCTACCGGCTGCCAGCTGCCCATCACTTAGACTTGCGCTCACTTGCCTTACTGGAATTTGCCTCTCCACTGGTCACAACTGGCAGGTGTGCCTTTTCTAAGCACGTTTTCAAAAGTAGGCTATTTCCATGCCCATTTGCCAATCGCATGACGGTCTTTCATGCATTTTCTAGAAAAATCTAGAAATCTAGAAAAGATTTTCTAGGAAAAAATCTTCAAACAGCAGGGCAGGCTCAGAAATATGTGGACGAGGGCTGCAGCTTGCTTGTGGGCCCAGATTCGGAGCAGGGAGGCAGGGACTGGGAAACCCATGCCTCCCTGCTCAGCACAGGTGGTGGTGCAGGCTGGTGGATCGTGGCCTCGGAGGTCATGGCCTTGCAGAGCCTCCTTCCCAGCCCTGGGGACTCCACGGAGGATCACGCCCGGGATGGCCGAATGTGGCAAGCCAGCCCTCCACCGCTGGAAGGGGACACTGTGCCTGCTGGGGCCTTGGCCCTCTGCCCAAAGGCCTGCCTTGGTGTCTGGGAGGAAGCAACTCTTCTCTGTCTGGCTGTCTGTCTGGCTGTGTCCAGATCTAAAACTTTTTCTCTCCTCACATGCACATTTTCAGCACTTGACTCCTAGGGTGTCCAGCAACCAGGTCCAGAAAGGAAATGGGTCGAAAGAGATCGGCAGCAGAGGCTCTTCTCCGGGAGCCCTCCGTGAGATATATCAGGAAGCAAAGCACCTGGAGGAGGGCCTTCTCTGTGGTGGCGCCCCATCTGTGGAACGCGCTCCCCAGAGAGGTCCGCCTGGCGCCATCATTATTTGTTTTTTGGTGCCAGGCCAAGACCTTTTTATTCAAACAGTATTTTAATAATGTTAAATATTTATATATTTTAATTGTGCAGACAGTGTGTTTCCAGGTTTTAATTGTAATTGTAATTGTTTTATTTATTCATTTATTTATTTGCACTGTCCCGAGGCTATGTAGCAAGGGGACGGCATATAAAAACTTTAAATAAAATAAATAAATAATAGATAAGAGGAGATTCAGGTAAAGGAAACAATATGACAGAAGGTGGTGGAACCAAGATGCTACAGGCGTCAATAATGGAGCAAAGGCCGCTTCCCTGGTCGCCCTCATAGCCTATCTTTAAAGAAGGCAGAACTGGTTTCCCCCACCAGATGGGGGAAGGCCGGAAGGGAAGGCCGGAGGGAAGCAGGTGTCGTGCATGCAGGTATGAAAACAGGCATGTCATCCGGGAGAGCAAAGGGTCAAAATACTCTGCAACGCCCAAAGGAAGACGGTGGTCACTTCTTCCTCCGGAGGATGCCACAGTGGGGGGTGGTATTTCTAGAGCTTGGAGGGGAAGAAAGGGCTTGGATGGCCAGGGACCAAGGTCAGGCCAGAGCTGTGTTCTACAAGCTCCCCCCTGCACACGCACACACACACACAATATTTGTGAAGCATGTTTTCTTTCCGTGTGAATTGAATCCATGTGAATTGAATCCATTTTGCAGAGACAAGGCAATGGCAGAGCAGGCCTGTATGGAGGGTCCAGGCTTATATACAGGCTATGCGTTTCCATGGTCCGGACACTCTTACTATTACAAAACAGCTGCACATTTTTACTACCTACATCTAAAAACATCTGCACTGGAGCTCAAAAGATGAGGAACCCGTTTTCCTGCACAGCCCACCAGGCCAAATTATGGGATCATTAATTATTTCAGGAAGGCCATTTGGCTCCGTCAGGATCTCCGTCCTGAAAAGGAGCTCACTATGTGTATGCAGATGATCCGGACTTCCATCTGGTCTCCAGGGAAGAAAAGCTCTTCATGTAACAACTCTCTTCCACTGGGAGGCAATGGGATAATTTGAGGATAAAGAGAAAAATGATATTCATCAAAAAACCCAATATCTAAATCAGGGTTTTTTTTGCAGCGTGTGGCAAACTGAAGCATTCCCATTGTCCTTCTCCAACCTAGAGTCTGGTTTTGGGAAGAGGGAGAAGACGGGGACCGTGGAGTTATGGTCACATCTCCACCCCGCCACTCTCGCCCTCCTTGGACTCAGAAGCTGGCTTTGGAATGGAGAGGAGGGCACCGTATCTGAGATGATGAGTTGTTTGGGGGATCAGAGTTTGGAAAGTGTCGTGTTTTGGTGGGAAGGGCTGAAATTGGAGAGGGAAGGGAAAGAAAAACTGGGGAGCGGTCTCTGGGATCCTTCCTCTAAAATTCCTCTCTCACCCTGTAACTGAAGCAGATCTTTGCTTCAACAAGTAGTAAGTATTATGATTAGCATGCCTATTTTACTTTCTGGTTGTACACAGTCCTTCATCCACCATTTTATATTGTATATTTGTAATTTATTTTAATGAATATATTTTAAAATGTTATTTAACTTATTTGTTGTAAGCCGCCCCGAGGCTTCGGCGAATGGGGAGGCATAAAAATGTTTAATAAATAAATAAATGTATGAAAAGTCTGTGTTACTAGTCCTAGAAAGCTGATACAAGGAAAATTGATGTCTGTCTGTCAAAAGATGGTGCTGGAGAAGAAACACGCAAGCCTGCATGGACAGAAGAACAACTGAGTTAAATCCAGTGGGATCGAAGCCAGGAAGAGTTTTCTCTGAGAGCAAAAAGAGCAAAATTGAGGCTGTCCTGCTTTGGGCACAACATGAGAAGACGAAAGTCCCTGGAGAAGACCGTCATGCTAGGAAAAGCAGTAGAAGACAAGGAAGGCCAAACAAGGGATGGGTGGACTCCATAAAGGAAGTGATGGCCTTGAATTTGCAGGAACTGAGTGGGACTGTCATGATTAGGGCCACAACTCGTATAAGTTGGAGATGTTTGACAGCACATAGGACCCACAACACTGGTATTGGTGCAGGTGAGTCACTCTCCCCCTGGCAAAGTCCCCCCTGCTCCTAGCTGCATAGGACCGCAGGAAGCTAATTAGAAACACAGACACAGAGCAAGTCAGGAGGGACCTCCCAGGCCATCTAGTCTGACCCCCGGCTCCAGCCGGCTCCGCTCACAACATGCCCACCATGTGCATGTCCAGCCTATCCTTGAACACCCTCACTGATGGGGCCTCAACCGCCTCCCGGGGAAGCCCATTCCACGCCCTCGGGGTCCTAACCGTCAGGAAGTGCTTCCTGGCATCCAAATTGAACCTTGGCTCCCTGAGCTTGGCTTCGTTGGAGCACGTCCTGCCTTCCTCTGCAGGGGAGAACAGGTCTCTACTCACCTCCGTGTGACATCCCTCACATACCTGTATGTCGCCAACAGATAATTATCATATTGCTAGAACTCAGAAGGACCATTTCATGAAAATGATGGATGGGGGCACTGGACAGATAAAAGGAAGGTCTTCTTCACACTTCGTGGAGGGAAGCTATATAATTTGCTACCATTAGATGGAATGGGTTGATTTTTTGCAGGTTGAGGTTGGAAGAAAATGGGTGGTATAAATTTTGAGAGGAAGTGTTACAGTTCATAGAATCATAGCATAGCAGAGTTGGAAGCGGTCATGAAGGCCATCGCGTCCAACCCCCTGCTGTTGCAGTTTGCAGAAATGCATTTGGATTGGAGTATAGGCTTGCTGTACAGATGTGTGATGTTGAGTCACAGGCTTCACAAGAAGCCCATCTTGCCATGCAAAGTTTATTTATTTATTTAGGGGCTTTTTAAGTTCCCTTTAAAATCCATACAGAGGAACTGCATGCAACATTACCAGCTTCAGCCCTGCCTCCAACCCTGAGAGAGCTCAGCCTATAAAAGAAAAGGAGTACAAATCTAGTGCTTTCAGTGCAAGGGATTTATTGTGTGGTCATGATCCCTCAGTAAGGGAAGCTAGATTCGTAAGCTCTTTTGCAGCATTTCCCCATGTGGAATAATGAACTATCGTGCTAGACTGCACAAAACAAGCAACAGATATTTCCACAATGGTGCTATACAAAGCACCACCTTGTGGTTGTGTAATAGAACATATAATAAGGCAGAAAAGGGGAAATAGAAAAACTGAAAAAAATTACAGGAAACATAGGTGAATGAGGTGCTTTTGCTCCCAGGAAATCAAATGGAAGAAACAGCCTCTGCAAAGCACCAGCTTACATTCTTCATCTAGAGAAGCTGCTAAGGAGTGATTTAGTTTGCAAATATCTACAGGTTTATATCAGGAGCAGAATATTTTATTATCATGCTTCTGGAGGAAGGAACCTCAAGGAGCTTCATCCAGCCTGCAGTGTTAATTTGTTTTATGGGGAAAGAATGACCTTCTAACAATGAACAGAAAAAAACCCAAACATCTTTCATAAGAGGGACTCCTAAAACAGATCAGAGGAATTGTTCTGTGTTTGGCAAATGGATCAAAATCAGAAGTGAGGTCTACACTCATGTGATACCCAAAAGGCTTTGGAGGGCAAGGAGGGACCTTCAAGCTGCACTTCCAACGCAATCACTCCTCTGCTCCATTCAGTCTTGTGGAACTTCCTTCCTGGAACATCCTAAAGGGAGCTTCTATTCCTGGTTCCTAGAAGGGAGGTAGAAGGTATTTCTTGCCCAGCTGTGTAGGTGAAAACAGAGTTGTTGTTGCTAGTCGGAAAGTTGCATCCGACCCATCGCGACCCCATGGACAACATTCCTCCAGGCCTTCCTGTCCTCCACCATCCCGTGGAGTCCACTTAAGCTCACACCAACTGCTTCAGTGACTCCATCCAGCCACCTCATCCTCTGCCGTCCCCTTCTCTTTTTGCCGTCAATTGTTCCCAGCATTAGGCTCTTCTCCAGGGAGTCCTTCCTTCTCATCAGGTGGCCAAAGTATTTGGGCTTCATCTTCAGGATCTGGCCTTCCAAGGAGCAGCCAGGGTTGATCTCCTCTAGGACTGACCGGTTTGATCGCCTTGCAGTCCAGGGGACTCACAGGTAAACACCATGGACACTACCAGAAGAACAGAGACATCATGAAAATTGGGAGACCTCTCTCCTCAGTACCCTTTGCCACACTTTTCAGTGCCTGGATATTTTAGGGGAGTGAAACAAGAATACTGTGAGGAGGGTAAGAGATAATCATAGAAGCGGCTTCAGAAAACCTTATCTGCTCCTTGTCCTACTGCTCTCAGTCACCTGGAATTCAGGACATGCAGCAAAGTTACCACCTTCTGCAGCTTTCCAAACTCATTGGCAAAGCACTCAGCACTATTGCTGGTTTCAACACAAACAGGCTTACCTTGTTCTCCATCCTGCCCAAAGGGAAGATGTTGTGCACTTCAATGGACAATCATAAACAATTCTGCCTCACAGCAGGTGAACTCTGAGGGAATGCTGACCCTAGAGAAAATAACAGAATAATTGTGCCATTAAGAGGATGGTCGTCAAGCAACTGTTGCCAAATATAGCTGCCCGGTGATAGTACCTGTGTGATAGGTGTGCCCATGAGTCTGTTTCTCCCGTTTACAGATTACTTTTATGGGGTTTATTTAATGTCTCTCTTTGAGTACCACTCAGCTCTCAGATATCTACAGCTTTGTTAGCTCCACAAATTCAATGCGCTTTAACAGAGCAAAGCTCAGGGAACCAAGGTTCAATTTGGATGCCAGGAAGCACTTCCTGACAGTCAGGACCCCGAGGGTGTGGAATGGGCTTCCACGGGAGGTGGTTGGGGCTCCATCGGTGCTGGTCTTCAAGGATAGGCTGGACATGCACATGGTGGGCACGTCATGAGAGGAGCCGGCTGGAGCCGGGGGTCAGACTAGATGGCCAGGGAGACCCCTTCTGACTTGCTCTGTTTCTGTGTTTCTACTTTTATTAAATGTTGAAAAAACCATTTTGCTGGAAGTCACATTAGAGACATTCAAAAAGAAACTGGACAGTCATCTGAGTGGGATGGTGTAATTGGTGTCCTGCAACAGCAGGGGGTTGGACCTGATGGCCTTGAAGGTCTCTTCCAACTCTACTATTCTATGATTCTACAATTCTTGGAAGCATGAGAGATTTAGAGCCCACAGGGTGTGAATGCAAGATTGAGGGTGAGTCCAAAGACAAGGGTTGTCTTTCTGATCCAGGGGATGTGTGTAGATCCATTTCTACAACCAAGTACTCTGCAAAGGGGGAGAAGGGGTCTTTGCTGATTCTCTGCATTGTGAATATGGCTATTTCCCAGTGCCGAGCTCACTTTCTGCCTCCATGAGCATGGAGAAGCACTTAAACATGCCCATTAAAAATGTGATCCACTGAGAAAGCTTCAGCTATTGGATGGTATAAAACCAGAATGAATAAATTAGGAAATGAATGCAATCTTTCAAAGATATTAAGAGCATGAATAAAGGAGCCATGGCAGAGCAGTACGGGGGGGGGGGGGGTGAAAGGCATCTGCCCTAGTGCAGCGTATCTGCCGTATGCCCTTCTTCAGGCTTGGTGGACAAGTCTTTCCTCAAGCTAAAAAGAATCTGGTGTGAAAGAACATCCTTAGTATGGGAAAAGGAGAAACAGATCATTCTCAAATGGGACCCATCTGCCCACGTATTAGTAAACCCTATCCAGCATCGGGCATAGACATCTGGAAGCCACGCACACAGCTGTGCAGGGAAGTGGAAAGACTCCATGTGCAGATGGATGGATGGATGGAGAAATGCTCTGCATACCTGTCTCACGCCTTGCAGCGACGCGCCCAAGAACTGCCTCTTCTGATAATTTATTTTATTCATTTATTTATTAAAACATTTCTATGCCGCCCCATTCACTGACGCCTCGGGGCGGCTCACAACATAAAGTTAAAATACAAAAAATAACAATATAAAATAAGTCGCCCTGGCCAGATAAAATAAGCAAATAATATTAACAATTAAAATGCCGCTTAAATAAAAAGGTCTTCGCCTGGCGCCGAAAAACAAATAACGACGGCGCCAGGCGGACCTCTCTGGGGAGCGCATTCCATAGATAATGCGCAGAGGGAAATGACAAATTGGCCCAATTGGCAAAACGCAGAGGCCTCCTTTGTCCTTACATTGCTGTTTATTTTTTACAGTAGATGCTGCACAAAGAAAGATGAGACAGGCGAGGATCAGTCCAAGATGGCGCTCGGTGACCCAGGGCAAGGGAAACCAGAGACACTCTGATATCCGCTCTGGCCCCGCTCTGTAGCCTAGCAATTCCCAAAAATGTTCATTTTCCAATTCTGTCCCTTTCTTATGCATACTTGCTCTGCCTGGGTTTCCTGGCAGTGCCCAGAGCAGAAGCGGGCAGCTCTGCAGCATATCAGGACAAGGAAATGGTGCAGAGGAAAGCAGAAGTATGACTTACTGACCCCACATTTTCTGTTAAGCTTCCACATGCATCTCATGGCTATCAGCTCAGGCACCCTGGTAACCAGCCTCTGTGGGAGGTCAGCATTCCTCTTCCACACAGGGAAGGTGGGTGGTGCAGAAAAGAGTCGCCAGGAGGCACCATCAGGCACAGTTTGTGGCAGGAAAGCCTCTTCCACACTCGCTGCTGCTCCTGGGGGTGGCAAAGCATGGGGGAAGGGGGCCTGGCTTGCATCACGCGTGGGGCTCTACTCCCAGGGAGCATCCCGGGAATTCCAGGCCCGCTCCGCAGCAACTCAGACTCCGGGCACCGCAAAGTGGAGCACTGTGTGGGGTGTCGATTCCAGGGGAGCCAGCAGATTCCCACCCCAAACTGGTTCCTCGCACATCCCTACTTTCCACATTCGTGCCATTTGAGGCACAAAAATATTAAGATGGCTCCTTACAGGAGATTGCAACCACAATTCGTTTCTCTTCTGCTTAACATGGAATCATTGTCGAAGTTAAGATCAAGTACGGATTTGAATGAAAGTTTAGAAAATAGTTGTCTAAGCAATGGTTTATGAACTACAAAGACAATGTAGGATGTTTTCATAGTTACTTTTTAAATTCTGTTTTATATTATTAAATTAATCATTAAATATTGTAAGCCACACAGAGACTCCATTAGGAGTAGGAGAACAGCAGGGAAATGCAAGTATATATATATGTGTGTGTGTGTGTGTGTGTATGTATATGAGTTTAGCAAATTAATTAATTAATTAATATTAGAGTTTAGCAAATAAGGTAAAAGTGGGCTAGAGGGAACAACTATCAGGTAAATCCATCATTGGCTATAGAAAGGGACACAAAGAGTGCCTATCAATGGCGTCTCCTCAAGTGGGGCGCCGCGGGGGTCAGTCCTGGGCCCAGTGCTCTTCAACATTTTTATAACGGTTTTGAGGAGGAAGTGCAGGGAATGATTATTGAATTTGCTGATGACACAACACTGGGTGGGAAAGCTAATACCTTGGAAGACCAAACCAAAATTCAAGTTTGGAGTGCTCGGCAGAAGACAATGGAATGAAATTCAGTGGAGACAAATACCAGGTTCTGCAGCTACGTAGGAAAAAGAAAGCAACTGTGTCTTTAAGGTGGGAAGTACTTGGCTCAACAATATGGCAGGTGTGAAGGACCTTGGAATTGTTGCAGATCACAAGCTGAACAGGTGTCAACAATGTGATGTGGCTGTGAAAAGGGCAGATGCAATTTTAGGCTGTATTAATAGAAGGATCACTTCCAAACCCCATGAAATTCTAGTTGCCCTTTCCTCAGAAACCTCATCTGGAGTCTTGTCTTCAGTTCTGGGCACCAAGATTGAAGGAAGATGCAGAAAAATGAGGGAGGTCCAGAGGAGGGCGACAGGGATGATCTGGGGACTGGAAACAAAGCCCCATGAGGAGAGACGGAAATAACTGAACATGTCTGGCTTCAAGAACAGAAGACTGGGGCGGGGGTGATAGCACTCTGCAAGAACTCGAAAGGCTGCCACAAAGAGGAAGGCCAGGATCCCTTCTCAGTCACGCCAGAGTGCAGGACACGGAATAACAGGCTCAAGTTACAGGGACTGTTAGCACAGTAAGACCATGGAAACCCTGACCTGGGGAGGTGGTGGGCTCTCCCACCCTGGAGGCATTCAAGATGCAGCTGGACAGCCCTCTGAGAGGGGTGGGTGTAACTGGGAGCCCTGCACTCAGCAGGGTGGTCCTCTGGCCCCTTCCTGCTGTACTATTATATGATTCCATCATCATCATCAAATTAGGGGGAAAAGAATGGGAGGCAGGAGGAAAATGGGGAGGGG